>NC_136521.1:44324894-44359894 GCF_053919585.1 Euprymna scolopes
CGACTTGTTCACATGACAATTTCCTTATGTTATGAATGAGTAGGTTTGAAATCACTTTTTAAACAAGGTAGCAAGCTGGTCCAATTATTATCGTAATTGACGCACTGCATTTAGGTTTTGGTTTCGATCTCAGGTCGAGTATTTTTCTTCTTTTTTTTTTTTTTACTTGCAAGAAGTGAACTGTTTAAAAAATACTCGCTTGCACAGGTCCAAGTTTCTTTCCGTTTTATTTTACTTCATCTTTTAAAGAAATTTAACGTTTTGTCTAATACCGGACAACGCCGGGCACATTTGCTAGTATATATATATATATATATATATATATATATATATATATATATATATATATATATATATATATATATGGAACAGATAAAATGTTCATTTGTATAAAATATCGATGGTCAACATGTTGCCACTTGAAACGTATGAGCTGCTATTTGGGATCATGTCTAATAGAGGACTGTGGGGAGTTGAGCAGCGAGATAAGCGAGATTTTTCTTCACAGTATATTTAAACTTCTGCGTCTAGCTACCTTAACAGTGAAGGGTGGGATTTTGCTGCTTGTTGAGTTAGTCGAGAGTATGTACGTCGAGGGGGCATAAATGCTACAAGCTAATCAGAGCGCCTTCGAATTAAGGTAAGTGTAAAACAAGCACGGGGATGCTACACTGCAGTGATGGTACAGAGGTTGGAGGTTGGTCGAAAGTGCGGGACATATTAGATTGTTTGCAGCAGCCTTAGCAATGTCCTCAATGTATTTGTTCCAATTCATGTTGCATGTGAATGTTAAGCCGTGGAGTTTGAATGATGAACAATCAGGTAGGGTTAGTATTAGTCATTGCAATCGGTAATTGAGTTTCTTTTTGTAGTTGTTAAGGGAAAGAAGCTTAGTCTTAGTAGCATTAAATGTTACGATCTCATGGTATTAGATAAACAATCTTACATCTTTTAACTCTGTAGATAAATAAAACGAAGTAAATTATCAGCCGTGAATGTATGTGTAGGTTGTGAAAACAATTAATTTATGATAAGCAATTATCTTAGTTAAATTCAAACACACTTTTATCAGCAATAACATACGAAAACAATGAAACAATAATTTTTTAACAGTATTATAATTAGCAACAGTCAAACAAATCCCATTAAAATATACCAAAGTTCATTAAAACGCATTAAAAACAATGAATTTCAATATTAAAATATGTGTACAGAAACAAAGACAATTAAACAAAGGAATAAAGATTTTATCATCTTTGCTATTTTTTAAATTTGGAATTTGATAGAAATATTTAAGTTTTGTATGTAAAAATTTATGGAGAGCAATGGAGTCATTTTCAATAAAATATTTAAATTGCACAAACAAAAAAAATTAACACAAAAATTAAAATCAATTAAAATTCTTAACATATAATATGTATTAGTATATATTTAGTCCAATTAATATATATTTAGCCCAATGAAAATATATTTAGCCTGATTAAAATATATTAAGCATAATTAAAATATATGGATCACAATTAAAATGTATTGAAACAATAAAACTTATTAAACAATATATTAAGCACAATTAACATTTACTAAAACAATTAAAATCTATTAAACACAAGTAAAATATATTGAGCACAATTAACATTCATTGAAACAATTACAATAAAGACAATAAGAATATATGAAAACAGTAAAAACTTATTAAACACAATTAAAATATCCATTAAAACAATTAAAATCTATTAAACACAATTAAAATATATTGAGCACAATTAACATTCATTAAAACAATTACAATAAAGACAATTAAAATATATGAAAACAGTAAAAACTTATTAAACACAATTAAAATATCCATTAAAACAATTAAAATCTATTAAATACAATTAAAATATATTAAACACAATTAACATTCATTGAACGATTAAAATCTATTATACACAATTTAAACATATTAAAACAATTAAAGTTTATCAAACACAGTTATCAAAACAAATAGAATGCCATTTAGACACAAGTCAAATCTATTAAAAAGATAAAAATCATTACAAACAATTAAAGGTCTATAAAAGTAAATTAACAATATGCTATTTTTTTCAGGTTATTTTCTTCAAAGTCGTAAAATTATTATTTTCATTTTATATGGCTTATTTTATTTTTAAATTTAATATTTTCATTCCTTATTTATTTTTTCCAACACTACTAAAATATGAATGCAATTAAAACACAATTAAAATGCATTATACTTAACTAAACACAAAGCATTACAATTTTGTCAAAACAACTTCTACACAATCATCAGTATTTTTTAACATTAATCATAATTTTAACAAGAATTTTTAATCTTTACTTTTTTTAAATTATATTAATAACTTAATAATTTTATTAATAAGTTTTCTGTCAGTTTTGTAAAATATATACATATAGACATAAATATTTGACATATTCACAAATAAAATTGTAGTACACTTTAAATCTAAAAAAAACATTTCAATCTGTTAATAAATAACAAATATAAAACAGGCAACAATAAATATTTGATAATGATCAAGTTAACATACAAGAACGTAAAACAACCAAATAGACAGTTAAGATTTAAAAAAGCATAACGAGAATTTCTAAGATGTTTTTATTTAATTAATTGTTATTGTCACTTATAATATCTACATTTCGATGATCGAAATTATTAAAAACATTTTATCGATTTTAAAAATATTTTACACATATTTCAAAACTTTTTTCTCTGAAATTTTGCATAATGTCAATATTTTCAAAATATTGCAATACTATCAAAAATAATTTTCCTCCCCGAATAATAAAAACATACAAAAAATACGTGAAACGCAAAACATGTGCTAAGAAAATATTTTCAAAATATTTTTAATCAGTGTAATTATAATTTATCTCTATATTAATAAATTAGAAGCGATTTATTCGCTCTCATCTTCGACACCATAGGAAAACAATTCCTATGAAAACTTTCACACTCAGCTAATACTAATACATTTAATAAATATTATAATTTATCCGCTTCGGCTCACTCTCTCATATATGTAACCCCACATAGTTAGTAGAAAATATTTTATCGTCTTTAAATTTAATCCCCCCACATAACCTACAATCACCGGGTGTTTCTTTTTCATATTCATGCATAACCACATGCCACCGAAAAATTTTTCGTCTTCTTAAATGCAATAACTTTTATACATACTACGTTTGACTAAAAAATTTACTTAAATGTTCACATTTAATTATTAATTTAACAGAATAACGGAATATCTGCAGTTAGAAATAAAATTAACATTCAACACAGTCGCTATTCGGATTAGGTGTTCGTATTTTCGAACAATCAAAAAACATTCGTAGCGTCGGCTTCGAATACATTTAACCAAATAAAACATTCTTCTGACATATAGTATTATAAGTTTTTACAATTTTATGTTTTATATATTAAAATACGGTAATAATTTTCTGATAAAAAATAATCTTAAACAAAAACATATTAAAAGTGAACATGAAATCTGTTTGTGAAAACGGAAATAAACATAAATTACTTAACAGGTTTGATGATGGGAAATAAGAAAAAGAAAGAAAGAAAAAAGGGAGACGAAAGAAGAAAAAGAAATAATGAACTAATAGAAAAGAAAAGAGAAACGTAAATTAAAAAGAAAAAGAAAATTAAAAAAGAAAAGAAAACAACACAAAAAAATAAAAAAGAACATTAAATCAAAATTGTGAAATTTAAGGTTGGTTGGTTGTTTTTGTTTTACGGCATATCAACCCTTTTCGGGTTATTTAATGCCGATTCCAAAGATTCGAAAGAAAAAATTTTTTTAATAGAATATATTTGTTGTTTTCATATCGGTTTGTATTTAACCCATAGTTGGGACCCTAACAAGTACTACCACTCCGGGTCAGAGTGGACCTGGGAGCAATGGTAATTAAGGGTGGCTCCATACTCCCCAAACCCCACAAGCTGGGGCCTCACCACTGGATATAGTTTAAGGTCATATCCAGGACCCCCATTGAGGGACTTTTACCCTCTGCAGGGGGGGGGGCAGTCGGCGTATTCTAATGCCCCACCGGCAGGGCCGGAAATTTAAGGATATAACATATTTATCATAACATTGCAGTTGAATATCTGATTAAACAAAGAAACATTTGACAGTCTTACTCAGAAAATAAATACATATTATAATAAACAAGTAACTGTAGTGAGAAATGTCACAAACATTTAATGAAACAAAAACAAAGGCACAGAGAGAGCACATATTTCCACCAAAATAACCACGTGTATATTTCATTTTATTTATTTGCTCCCGTGAAGGTAAACTCAGACAGAAAGGTCCATGTATAACGTGAGGAAATCTAACTACCCAAAAGGGATACTCTTGTATCCCGAGATGGAAAAAATAAAAATTATCCCAGTCCAGATTCTAGCTGATGGCACCCAAGTATGTTTTTACTTTGGAAATTACTGCTGGGTGACTGGTAAATTTGTCTAGTATTTCGTGGCATAATGTTTAAACGCACCGGACTATAATACACATGGTCCGGGGTTCGATTCCCAGAGAGACACAGTCGAGCTACGGTGATGATAGGTAGAATCCTCGAAACATGCATGTCCGTAGATTAGTGTTTTAAAAATATTTTTTTTAAATAAATAAATATTATATATATATATATATGCATATATATATATGTGTGTGTGTGTGTATATATATATATAATATTTATTTATTGTTATTATATAAATGATAAACATATATAATAAAAATTATATAATCTTTCATATTCTGAAAATTACATATATATATATATATTGTGTACAGAAAGTTGTTAGATGAGACAAGTCATTGGTACCGTCGGTTTCAAGCCCGATAGTTAGGACCGTTTAAGATATCTATATCAAACTCTCTTCAGCCAATACTCGTCTCGTGACGGTACTAATGACTTATCTCATCTAGCAACTTTCTGTACACAAAATATAAATACGCTCTTATATTTCGGATTTTTCTTTTAATTGAGCACTCTGCTGAATTTCTTTTCCCCAAAACACTAATCATATATATATATATATATATATATATATATATATATATATATATATATATATATATATATATATATAATAGAGAATTATCTCTGCAATAATAATTACGAAATCTGCATTAATTAAAATATATTAATATATTTTACCAGAGGGCAATTTCAGTCCTCACGCCTGCTAGTTTACGAATAAGATAAAGTGCAGTCTAATAGATTTAGCTTTTTAATTACTTTATAATTTTACATCAAGTTTTTTTATAAATTCGTTTTTATTTTGTACTGTTCTATTTTCATTTCAATAAAATAGCTGAATGTATAAGATGAAAAAGCGCAATGAATTGCGTGCAAGAAAGGGTTGTTAAGTGTATATCTATATTGTAAACCTTACTGGACAGAAAGAAAAATAGATTATCATTTCTAAACGCTTATATATGGCGGCAACTTTTAGTGTCCCGCAGCAATTTTGTGCCGAAAAGTTCTGTACAGCTGGAAGTGTGTGTGTTTGCATTTCTTGGTAAATTATTTTATCATTGTTATCGTTTTGATTTTGGTAAATGTTGGTGGAGATGTGTACTCTTCGAGTGCGTTATTGTTTTTTTTTTTCGTTTTTTTTTAATAAACATACAATCATGTGTCATTATACATATAATTACACCTGAAAAACGAATCAAAAGACAGTTACGGCCACAAAAAAAAAGAAAACATATCATGAAAAGAGTTGAACTGAAACCAAAAAAGATACGCTAACATATTCGAAAAAATACAAACGATTGACAAAACAAAGTTGTATCACATCACTACACAGAACTTTATATGCTAGTCTTTCTATCGAAGTAGACAAGAGGTCAAGAGGTCAAGAGGGAGTATTGCCTCGGAGAATACACTGATGAGCAGTAAAAAGTACAAAAGCTCAAATTCGCGATTTATTCTTTTTTCTTTTTTCTTCCAACATTGCCCAGCTTTTTATTGAAACCAACCGAGAGCTCTTTTTAGTATCCTCACTTTATCTTATTATGAGGACAACTGTAATATACAAAATCATTTTTTAATTACTTTATCCCACACAAACAACGTGTGTAATGCTGTACACCTTTTTTAGCGGCATCGTTACATTTTAACGGACCAAACACATTGTAGACTCCGTCGCAAGGAAACAAAAGAAAGAAAAAGCTTGACGCACTTTTTTTTCTTTTTTTTTTTAACAACAGCTATTATATCTGGTATTTCCAACAACGCACTTTTTTTCTGGATATTTAAACACTTCATTTCTCCTTCTCCGGCCACGTGTGACTTCTTGTCTCTACGGTGACTTCACCCACATGTCTCGAACCCGTATTGGTTTCGTCACATCTCGAACACCATTTATCGAACACCGCTTCTTTTTTTTTTTTTATCTCTGCTGTTACGTCATATCACACAGCCTGCTTGGTCATTTGCATATGGTTGCTGCTTTTCCCCAGCATCAGCGGCTCTGTTACACGTGTAATATGATATTTTTCCATATTATGACCATAAAATCTAAGTCAGAATAGGGAATAACACATATTTTACTTGAAGAATATTAATGTGCTGTATTTTTTACCAACTAAAATTGTATTTATTTCCTGTAAAAGTTTTTAAACTATGTAAACACATAAAGAAAAATTAAATCCTGAAAGTACTTCATCTCGGACAATGCTGGAAAATCCATAATAATGTAGTAAATAAAGGACAATCAGTATATATATATATATATATATATATATATATATATATATATATATATATATATATATATATATACTTGTACTTTTTTGTAGAAAAAGAAATTCCATACAGTGCTCTATTATTAGGGAAAAAGCCTTTCTCGAAATAAGAGCAATATAGTTTTTGTATAATATATACAGGAATTTACATTTATATCGGTAGTCGGTACCGACGGTTTCAAGCCCGGTAGTTGAGGACTGCTCTTAATGTCCGCCTCAGGCTCTCTTCAGCCGACTCTCATCTGTCTTTAACCGGAATCGGAACTCTATATATGCACACCATAATTTTTATTTATTTATTTATTTATTTATTTATTTTATCCTTTATATATATATATATATATATATATATATATATATATATATATATATATATATATTTGTATTTTTTATGTATTTTTTAAGTAGCATAAAAAAAAATATATATATAAAGGATAAAATAAATAAATAAATAAATAAAAATTATGGTGTGCATATATAGAGTTCCGGTTCCGGTTAAAGACAGATGAGAGTCGGCTGAAGAGAGCCTGAGGCGGACATTAAGAGCAGTCCTCAACTACCGGGCTTGAAACCGTCAGTACCGACTACCGATGTAAATGTAAATTCCTGTATATATATATATATATATATATATATATATATATATATATATATATATATATATATATATATATATATATACGGAAATTCTGCATTAAATTACGTAGAATCACAACAAAATTATTGTTTGACAAAGAAGTGCAAATAATTTTTAATGATTTTTTCTTAATCCATAGATTTTAAAAGAATGGCAAATTTCATCGGAGGAAATGTTGTTAGTGAAATAGATATGGGTAAATTAAATATGTTGCTTATTAACACATAAATTGGACATTAAATTTGAAATAATAGCGTAAAAAGGATCATCCATGGTTAAATAAATGAAGTTGCAAGAATAGTTGTAAAATCCAAAGATATGAATACTGATATATACCAGAATGAAATTCGGGCGTTTTTTTTAAAGCATATTCAAGGCTGGAGGATAAAATCTTTGAAGATCCAAGTCATGCATATGTAGTAATCCATTATTTTCAATTTGGAAGAATCTTTTGGACGGTTCTTTGAATAACTTTGGATTGTCTTATAAGTATAGATACTAATATTTATTTGGATTTTAGTTCTACGGTATTATACAATCTGTAATCCTAAGGCATTCAAGTATATATATATATATATATATATATATATATATATATATATATATATATATATATATATATAACTACTTAATTTACTCACATAAAATTAATATACGAAAGTATAGATTTATGTGTAAACTTTAAGTATTTACTTTAAAAGTGCTCAATACGTAGGTAGAGCTAGTTAGTAAATTATAAAATATATATGGCGATTAAGCTACACTGAATATTCCGCGTTTCATCCACTCTAGGGCTCTTCAGGCTTATGCACCTTGAAGAGTCCTAGAGTGGATGAAATGCGGAATATTCAGTGTAGCTTAATCGCCATATATTTTATAACTTACTATATATATATATATATATATATATAAAATGGGTTAAGAAATTCCAACGAAAGAAAGATGTATATTTAAATAAGGGGTTGGTTACCAACAATGTGTATTTTTTAACATTATTTTATTATTCCGTGTCTTGGTTTTTCATTGAGAATTATGTTTAGATCATTGTGATAATGTTTTTAAATCATTGAAATCGGTTTTAACGCGTTTCAGACGTTCTGTAAAGCGTCCTCTTCAGAAATTATTTTCAAAATGTGTTGGATTCGTAGTTCATTTGAAATGTTTCCAAGAGGTGGAAACGTGTGTCTACTATTCATTGGAATGTTCAATTTTTTTACTGTTTTATTGGACTGTGGTCACTCCTGTGTAGTGTTTCTCTCTCTCACTCTCTCTTTCTGCTTGCCGAATGAATATGGTCCTTGCTAATGGAGCCAGAGGTGGCTTCTGTCGCCCGGTTCAAATCTATCGACTGATCTTAATCGTGACACCCTGCACTGAAGATTCCCGAAAGGTTGAAACACTAGTGTCTGTAGGTATTTAATAATAATTATAGTAAATAGTTATATATATACATATATATATATAGTCAGCTTTTGCTCCATATTTAACGATTACGTAATTATGGATGAGACGTAAATATGACGTAATATGACATTGCTTAAATATAAATCTCATGCACAAACATATTTGAAGAAGTTTGAACAAGTTTTGGACATGACGGACGTGACGTATGTATGACGTATGTATGACGTAATATGACGTAATATGACGTTACTAGCAGTCTTCTAGTTTGAAGAAAGAAAAAATAAACAATTCACAGGTACAAAACCAGCCAAGAAAAACCTTGAACGAATGAAACCACGTGGACGTGTAGATTTGGACGCGTAGATTTGGACGTGTAGATTTGGACGTGATGTACCAACAGGGAAGACGGCAATTTTTTTAGGTCAGCAACCCTGAGGGTCACGGTGACAATACGTACATTTCTTCTGGATTGACTTGTCCATGACCGATTGTGTTGCTTAGGGCGATTAGCGCTTGAAGTTCGGCGATCCTCTGGTCTGAGGATGTACGCTTAAAGGTGCTGCGGAAGTTACAAGACATTTTTATCAAAAAAGAGAAAGAGAAAATATCATGAAGATGACTCACGTGTTTTCTTTATGGAAATCAAGACAATAACATTATCAAAATAGAGCCCTAACCCTTAACCCTTAACCCTAACCTTAATTACTTCCTATCTTATGTTTTGAGTCGAGGAATCACATGATCGAGCGTATCTCTTGTATATCTCTTATCATAAACTTAGCTTCATTTATGAGTTCATATATTTGTGCGCACATTCAATCATAAGTACGGTATAATCACGTTGACACACCGGTTCATGTTCGATCACCGATGTTAAGCAATGTTGAGCCTAGCTAGTACCAGATGGGTGACCATTTGGGAATTCTAGGCGCTGTATGTACTCTCCGCTTATCTCGGCATTGTTTCCGGTCGTCTTTATCCTCCTCTTGCCACTGGTGTGTAACAATGTCGACTCAGGAGAGGTGTTGTTGGTGATTGCGCACCACTTGCCACAAAAATTTCACACGCAGGCACCCTTACAGTGGGTATCCATAGTCTGTCAAGACTAGAGGAAGCCGTTATTCAATCATAAAATAATTAACCGATCATCAAGAACACAGCGGCGCGGCTAGGCGTAAAGTGTTCTAACATGGGATATATTTAGTTTAATTTTTTTTCTTTTTTGCTAAGGAGGTTACTAAAGATCTCTGTTCAGTCTAGAAAGACAGTGGATGACCCCTGTAAGAGATGGTTGCGCGTATAATTGCGAGGCAAGATTTGCACAATCTCCAACCGCATCTCTCCTGAATCGGCACTGCTTGAGTCTACCGGCAAGAAGAAGTCCAAGACGACTGTAAACAATGCCGAGATAAGCAGAGAGCATATCCAGCACTTGGAATTTTCAAATGGTACCCCATTTTAGTACCGACCAACCTCAACGTTGCTTAACTTCGGTGATCTAAAGGGAACCGTTGTATCAACGTGATTATGCTCAGAAAGTAAAAATAAGATGAAAGCGTAGCGTAAAATTACAGGTGACGCCATTTTTTCTGCGTGTTTAACAATGAATATAAATTAATAAATATTCCCCAAATTTCAGTTTCTCCGGAGTAATTTTCAAAGATTTTACGAAAATAATATGGACACAATCTCCGATTTGAATATTCAACTGCTTCAGATTTGCATTGAACTGATCTATAGTCATTAGACGACAATTAAGCAAGATTCCGAATTTCTATTTCGGTGGTTCTATATTATACGAACGAAGTTGGAAAATGAAAATATTGAATTTTAAGTTAAACAAATGGCACCTACGTAATCGCCATGGCACAAATAGTAACACATCCAAAAATTGCGAAAAACAATAAGGAAGAAATGCAATTATTGATGAAAAGCAGTTTTGGATAATTGTTATGTATGTAGGGAAAGAAAAGTGTCCGACAGTTTGAAATGCGGTGCGTCACGTGACGCAAGCAAAATGGGAAGTAACTCCGTTTTAACCGAATTTATCTAGTCTCTTTTTTATTTATTGAGATTGTCGGACTGACTTCCTCATCTTGGTTGTTATAGTCACAACGTTTCGGCCGTTTTGCCCTCTGGCCTTCATCAGGTGTCTTGTATCGAACTAGGGAACCGTTTGTCAGGAGTCTCTAACCCAACCCTTTATTATTATTACGGGGGTACCGTGTTCGGACTCTAGCTAGGCTCTGGGACATAATTGCTGACTCTCTGTTTTGAATGTTACTTTTCACTGCCTTCGTTCATGATTGAACTCAGCACCTTTGGGTAACTGTAAACTTTGATACAACGTCTAGGACCACTCGGCCATATGTCACTAGGCGTTGTGACTATAACAACCAAGATGAGGAAGTCAGTCCGACAATCTCAATAAATGAGAACACCTCATCTCAAAAATACAGACAATTATTCTTTTTTATGTTAAGAAAATCGATCGAATTCGATTAATTTCACATATTTCTTTTTTAATTAATAATTATTTTTCTACCTAATCGTTTTCACTAATTTTTGGATATATTACTATTCGCGCCATGACAATTAATAATTATAATAGTTAACTAATTTTCTTAAATATAAATACAGCGACATAATAATACTTAACTAGTTGCTTCAATATAAATAAGCCTATGTAATAATAGTTAACTAACTACTTAAATATGAATAAGTCAACGTTTTTATACTTAACTAATTTCTTAAATATAAATACCTCATGCTAAATCTAACACTAAGCTCTACGATTGTAAATTTAAAAGTTGATTCAAGCTGAAATACAATTTAAAAATAGCAATTAGTTTTCTGAAAGAAAAGTTATCATTATTCTAGAAAATAATTAAAACGTATTATTACCTTTTTCCTAGAAACAAAATGGCTGTCAATTAATTAATAACGAATAAATTAAGACAACATGTTTCACAAAAGGACGCCATCTTTTTAGAAACGGGTCTAAAAATTCATTTCTTCCTGTCGATGAAATGAAAATCGCGCAAACATTGAAGCACATAGAAGAAACGTTCAAATGAAAAACGGTTATTTGAGACAGCGGACGTTATTACAAGAGAAATGGAAGGCGATCGAGAAAGAATAAAGTGAGCGCTTAGCGAAATGTCTCCAATTATGCAAAAAGTCATGTAATGTTTACAGTCCAGAACAGGTAAACAAAATATTTAAATAAAATAAAGCATCAAATAATTTATAGCAAACGCATTAGAATGAAATTCTTAACCAACTTGTAGAATTTATTGTGTGGAAACGTTTTTAAATATTTATTTCGGTGTTTTAACTCCTTATACACGGTCTTACAGGTCACACACCGAAAAAAATCGAAATACAGTATTCCGACTTCTTATTGTTGAATACTCTTTGACTGTTTACTGTGCATGTCCAGCATTTATAGGTACTTAATTTCCCTTAATTCATTTGTTTTTTGTTGGAAACATACGAGTACAATGTTAGCCTACAAAGTCGACTTTGCGATCTGTTTCGAATCTCTGAATCTCCTCTGGGAGTAATTGTCACTTCCTAAACTGACGATTGCTTAAGCATGAAGCTCTAGTATCCGTAGGTATGAATATAATTTTTAATATTTATTAAATATATATACACACACATATATATATATATATATATATATATATATATATATATATATATATAGCTCTAGGTAATTACATCTATTGAGCTTATCATAACTGTAACTGTAAAACTCAGAACACAGCACCTTTAAACTTTACTGAGACTTTGCTCATTTAGACCATGTCTGTTACACTCTAATATATATATATATATATATATATATATATATATATATATATATAGAGAGAGAGAGAGAGAGAGAGAGAGAGTGTATATATATATATATATATATATATATATATATATATATATATATATATATATATATATAAATTACAATAAGTTTACCAAGGTAATCAATATGGTAAACTTAAAATATATTATAAATATTAAAGAGTTAATATTTACAAGTAAAGTAATCTCAACCAGATGTAAAAGCTCAATAAAACCGAAAAGGAAATAGAGCTTATAATATGAACAAATGATTAGTAAAACATGTTAAAAGACATCTTGAAAAAGAGCTCAAAACATATTTAATTTTAAAAAAGGAAGCACAAGATAAGCAGATTAAGGACTATCCACTTATCTTGTGCTTCCTTTTTTAAAATTAAATATGTTTTTAACCCTTTTTCAAGATGTCTTTTAATATGTTTTATTGATCATTTGTTCATATATATATATATATATATATATATATATATATATATATATATATATATATATATATATATATATATATATTAGAGCGTAACGGACAGGGTCTAAATGAGCAAAGTGCAAAGTCTCAGTAAAATACATTTAAAGGTGCTGTGTTCTGGGTATTCCAGTTATGATAAGCTCAATAGATGTAATTACCTAGAGCTATATATAGAAAGTGTGTGAAATAATCAATCAAGTTTTCATACGAGAAAACATAACATATCGTCTCCTCATCGGAATATGCTGATGAAGAGACGACATCCAGAAATATTTTACTCATTTCTCGATGGTTTTATTTGTAAATATCGAATGAATAAAAGGATATCGTTTCCGAAACGATTGTACATATTAACGTGATTTTGTTATGTTTCCTCCCATGAAAACTTGATTTATAATTTCCCTCTTTATATATATATATATATATATATATATATATATATATATATATATATATATATATATATATATACTTGTTTATTGTTATATAAACATGCTCACATCCCGCTGCTACAAATAGCCACTTGTTTCAATCAAACAACAGATATCATCAGGCAGCGACTTGACTATTCAAAAGTTCAATGAATAACGGCTTATTCATTGAACTTTTGAATAGTCAAGTCGCTGCCTGATGATATCTGTTGTTTGATTGAAACAAGTGGCTATTTGTAGCAGCGGGATGTGAGCATGTTTATATAACAATAAACAAGTATTATCAGCTCTTTTTATTGAGCACTATCTAACAACCTCGTTGAATTCATTAGTCCATTACTTTTGAATATAAAAAAAACCCGAGTATATATATATATATATATATATATATATATATGATGAAAATTATAGAAATAATACTCTGATGCGCAGGAGAGATGAAAAAGGAAGAAACCAAATGATATGCTCATCAACCTTTCATCTTTACTTCAAGACTTCTTCGAGGTGAATGATGCCACAAATTGATAAGGTTATCCATCAAATCAGAAAGAGGCAGGAAAAGATCCCATATAAATTTATGTCTGCCCATCTGCGTCTCTCAATTCTTCTCTTCAAGATTAAGTTAACAAAACAAATTAAGTAAACAATTAATTAAACACGTATGGGTCTCTCTTCCCTGAGCAAACCTTTCTCACCAATAAAACTTTTGAAATCTCAGCAAGTCTCTCTTGAGTTTCCACGCAGGGTTAGATACGCCTGAAGTTAAATGAAAGATCAAGAACCAAAAGAGGATCCCGGCCAATGTATAGAAAAGCGACGATGAAGACTAGCGATCGCGCACGTATATTTAAAAGAGACTTTATTTGATTTATCTTGTCACCTAATCGCTCACTTGTTACGTTGTCGTATCATAAAATGAGCGTTTGTATATTCGTTGAAATTGGAATGGAGATGATATATTAAAACGTGTCTATTTATAAAAGATTGATTGTTTGTTTATCTTATCAGAGTTAATGTGTTGTATTTGATCGTCTAGTGGTCTTTCTATTACATATGTTCATATGCTGTTAAGTGTGAATATGTGTGTGACATGTCATTTGAACATACCTTCTGCCATTTTGTTGGTCCATCTGGAAATTCTCGTCTGGCAGGGAGATTGATACCTGTTTTTGGGGACGAAGATTTATTTCACACCAAGACAAGAAATTGGTTCTATAGTTTTTTTTTATTCACCTTCCAGTTTGTTCCCAGAAGATTGGAAAGTGAATTTTGCCTTTGTTGTAGGTCTTATTTCTACCACGTCAGCGTTCGTCCCCCTCCAGCAAAAGGAAGGAGACAAAGGCGAAGCCGTCCGCTCTCTTCCAAGTCCCAACCAAATCTCCTCGATTCTGCTAACCTGATCACATGACTCACGCGCAATCCAATCAGCTGATCATAACTTCCTGTCAACGTGTCTACACTGTAATTCACACTCTCCCTCCTCTCTCTCTCTCTCTCTTTATCTCTCTCTATCCATTCTCTAACACACTGACTAAAACGCATATGTGCAAAATTGCGCGTTTACATAAAAGACTAGGTGCGAACTTTGTTTAACGTTGCAAAACGTTAACAATGTGTGCGAAATCGTTAACATTCCTTAAAATGCTCACCTTTCTCTTTGCCTCTTCCCTTTCTTTGCTTTTCTGGGTGTGTGCGCCCTCCTCGACATATCTCTGTGAGGAAGGCGACGGATGATCCGGTCACGTGACGACAATTAATTACGGGACGCAGGAAGCTCGCGCAGCGATAGTGAGAAGGAAGGAGAATGAAAGAACGGAAGGAGACGAAGATAGGAGTCGAGGGAAAATGAGAAGAAAGAGAGAAACAGAGTGAAGTGAATACGTACATAGAAAAGAAGAGAGGGAGAAAAAAAATAAAATAAAGGACAGGGTTATACTAAGTAGACCGGCTTGACACACAAAGAGAAATCTATATCAAGAAAGAAAAAAGATATTTAAAAAAAAAAACAACCACAAAGAAAAAGGAAGAAAAGGCAAACAACTACAGAAAGAAAAGAAAGGAAAGAAAGATAAATAAAGAGAAAAAAGAGAAGGAAAAAATATTCATGGAAAATCACAGACCGAATGATTTAAGTATCTTTTATATGTTTGTATATACAGCATAATCGCGTTGACACACCGGTTCTCGTCAAATCACCAAAGTTAAGCAACGTTGAGCCTGGTTAGTACCAGATGGGTAACCATTTGGGAATTCTAGGCGCTGTATGTGCTCTCCACTTATCTCGGCATTTGTTTCCAGTCGTCCTGTACATACACTTCACTCGACACTGGTATTTAACAATGTTGACCCAGGAGAGGTGTGGTTGGAGATTGCGAACCTCCTGACACAAAAATTTCATGCACAGGCACCCCTACGGTGGGATATCTGCCGCTGTCAAAAACTGAAGGAGGCTTTTTTATATGTTTATATGTAAAGTCTTAAACTAATTAACTGATCATTATGAATTAAACAAACAAAAGAAACTATTGCTAAACGTAAGTGGTCCAAATGTTGAAGATACAAGATACCAGATGTTTTTGTATTTGCATTTAAAATTGTCATAGACTCTCGAAAATTCAGTATCTTATTGCTATATATCTTATGAAATAAATGACCATTTTTTTATGAGTTCAGATTCAAATGAACAGCTACAGAAGGAATTGGAATACACCCTGCTAAAGCCTGATCGTCACAGCTGGTTAGATTCAAAATAGCAATCTGAGCGTGAGGACACATTAGAAAAACGTTAAGCTATAAAATTCTTGGAAAAAATGCCACAAAAACGTATAGAATACTTCAGATTGTTTTGGACCATATTGCAAGAATTGATCATCAGTTCTTGAGTGGCATAGGAAAATCAAGGAAGACAGGGAGACAGCGAGGGAGGTGTGGGAGGTGTAAGAAAGTCAGAACACTGGAGTTGATTGGCCAAATAAAGAATTTCATGGATAAAAACCGCCGTGTGTCTATAGAGACAATAAGTGCACAGTTTATTGTCAGTGTGAGAACTGTATAAACAATTATTCGCGATGAACTGAAGATGTGGGAGACTTGTGCAAAGTTTGCCTCAAAGATGCTTCAGAGAGGATCAGGAAAGAAGACGTTGTCATGGATATCAAGACAGTTCCTCATCCTCCCTATAGTCCATCCCTTGCTTACTGTGACATTTTGGTTATTCCCTAAGCTCAAGTAAAACCTTACAGACTGTCATTATTAGACAATCATGGAAATGAAAGAGGCTGCGTCGAGGTTTATTGATACTCTCACACAAGAAGAGTTCCATGGGATATTCCAGAAGTTGTTGGAACGGCACACCAAGTGCATTAATTACAGCTGGAGGAGATTACTTCGAAGGGGACGAGAGTATTATGTGTTTACTATCAATAAAAGTGCCCGTACGTCTGGACACTTATTGAATGAACCTCGTATTTATAATAAAATCGTATTCCTGTTTGTTTGTTTTATTTGTTTACAATATAAGCCATATACGACATCATAAAAGTTGATGTCAAACAGACGTCATAGCGAATGACGTCATGTATGACATATCTTTGTTGGGGCGAAAGGGCAAAGTCAGATGACAGAGGTATAGAAGACTCTCTTTTTTTTTAAACAAGATTAAGTTAGACCATATATTCTGGTGCCAGAAACTAGATCCGATATCTTGGAACGGTTTTGTTCATGCTTCTTAAGGGGATGATGTTAGACCAATACTGCTGGGGAGCCAGGATTTAATATACTGTTTTGTTTATAAATTCCCGAAACGGTTTCTCAGTAAACACCCGATAAAATAATATAGGATTGGTGATTAATTTACTAATTAGCAAAATCGTTTCTCAACATAGGACTTTATTTTTAATATAGCTTTAAAGGTTTAAAACCTTCCAAGACTACATATATATATATATATATATATATATATATATATATATATATATATAACAATCTAGACCCGTTAAACGAAAACGGTATACATTAACGATATTCCAAAAACAAACTTTATATATATATATATATATATATATATATATATATATATATATATATATATATATATATATATATAAGTTTGTTTTTGAAATATCGTTAATTTCAATGTATACCGTTTTCGTTTAACGAGTCTAGATTGTTATTTTAAAAAACAGTCACTGTTAATTTTTAATTAAGCTCAATGTATCTAAAACGTGAGTCTTTGAATTTTCTACAAAATTTTGCACTATATATATATATATATATATATATATATATATATATATACAGAGAGAGGGACAGAGACAGAGAGAAAGAAAGAGAAAGCAAGAGAGAAATAGAAAAAAAAACTAGACTAAGATAGGCATAGAAAAATACATAGTAGATAGGGGTTCAGCTTAAAGACGGTAGCAATTAAAGAGTGAGCACAGAAGTAGAGAGAAAGTAACGTATAAAGAAAGAGCGCGAAGTTGTGTAGAGAGAGTGAAGCCAGCCACCTTTCACTTGCTCTTTACTGTACCTGGCTTCAACATCGACCACGCCACAAGCGATCTCGGGACAATCTGTTGGCAAAGTTCGGCCAAGGGCCAACCAAGCTTGGTACGCTGCCGCTTTTAAATCGCCTGTCTGACGTTTTAATCTGTAAACAGTTAAAATAACATGCAATATCGACGGACACCATTAACAACATCTACGGTCACAATACATAATCACAACAACATTGAAACAAAGACAAAATACTGTGTTCAAATGCTTCACGAGTGATGTGTCTACTCGGGAGAAATAAAACGCCCAGAGACATTCAGTTAGTAGCGATCGATTCCAAGCATCATGGCAGATTTTCAACTGATTGTGCATAACTGTAACTATATATATATATATATATATATATATATATATATATATATATATATATATATATATATATATATATATATATATGATAAATTGTACTTAGCTTAACGTTTTCCTGCAGTTTCACAGAATTACCGATCATATGAAATAGGCTTAACTAATGTTTAACATCTGGTACAACATGTCGTTAGATAGCCATAAAATGTTAAGCTAAGTATAATTTACTATTGGGCTAGCTCTATACGATAAGATATCGAGCACCGTGTCTTGATTCGGTTCTCTTTCGATTTTGCAAAGCTTGGTTTATTATTTAGGACATTTTCATTCATATAAATACACACGTTATACAAACATTACATCGCTTTAAACAAAGATACAGAAACACGAACGAATACAACACAATGACGCATATACACACACACATATATATATATACATAAATGCTTATATATATATATATATATATATATATATATATATTAAGATGCAAGGAAAAGGCGGTATTTCTTTAAATTTATATATATATATATATATATACATACATAAATGCTTATATATATATATATATATATATATATATATATATATTTAAAAATATATGTATATATTAAGATGAAAGGAAAAGGTGGTATTTCTTTGAATAGACTGTAATTCATACCAGATAGTTTGTTTTGACAATTCCACAAAGATCCTCAAAATGAGTGATAAAATACTTTACATGAATTATTATAATTATATTGTACCTTACAAACAAAATACAAGCAATTATTTTTCGTCGCACTCTCCGTCACCATCCGTTCTTCTTAAGGATTTCTACCGGAATTTTTTAAAGATATTTTCTCATATAGAATTTTTTAAAGATATTTTCTCATATAGGTTGATCCAAAAAATTTAGTGCCCAAAGTTAAGACGCCGTTGATTGACTCGATTTAACTCATGGAAGTCAATGAGCATGAGACGAAATACGAACCATATCGGAAACTCTTCCTGTTTTATTTTGGGAAAAATTTTTTTTTTCATTATTAAACTTTTTACATTTTTATAAATATTTTATTAATATTTAAAATATATTCATAGGAAAATATTTTATTTCAAAAAAGTAATTTAACCTTTCATAGTTTGCATTTCTATAAATATATATTTTTTAAATTATTTAATAAATACTTATGCGGAAATAATTTTAAATATCTTTTACATTTCTATAAATACAGTTTATATATATATATATATATATCCTTAGATAGAATGACTTTCACAAATTTTCTCACATAGTTTTGTCATAAATAATATATTACTAAACGGGGTACACACCGTCAATTGTTTGGAGATGTGCATTGAGCCAAAAAAAAAAGTTAGTAGGCAGGCAGTGACGTAGATTTAAATCAAGGCTAGTCAATCGAAAAGAGGGGATGACTTTCGAAAATATCGACGAAAAAAGAAACGTCTCTATGTAGAAAAGTTCCCAGTTGAGAGTGAATGAATTGATGTTTTTATCCAATATATATATATATATATATATATATATATATATATATATATATATATATATATATATATATGAATGATGTTTTTAGCCAATATATATATATGAGAGTGAAGGAATTGATGTTTTTAGCCAATACATATATATATATATATGCTGTTTTTTAGCCAATATATATATGTATGTGTGTGTATATATATATATATATATATATATATATATATATATATATATATATATATATATATATATATATATATATATAAACAAATCTTATTTATTGTTTTACTTATGGAGCAATAATCTACGATTACTGTGCTTCGCGGTTCAACCGTTCGTCACTGTAGAATCGCGAAACCGTTGATTATTGTTATTATTGTTTTATAAGCAACATGATCGATAAATAATATTTGTTTATATATATATATATATATATATATATATATATATATATATATATATATATATATATATCACGGTTCTTAAAAGGATGAGTGGAATCATTCGAATTTTCGGGAAGATCGATGCAGGAACGAAAAAAATTGACACTAAAAATAGTCAAAAGACTATTTGACTATTTTTAGTGTCTATTTTTTTCTCCTGCATCGATCTTCCCCAAAATTCTAAGACTCCACTTATCCTTTTAAAAACTTTAATGAAATTTTGTACCATAAAAAACATTTATATATATATATATATATATATATATATATATATATATATATATATATATATATATATATATATATATATATATTGTGTACGTCCGAAAAAATATAGGCGATTTTCTGAGGAAAAATATTTTCCAAGATCTCCAACGTTGGAGACGCTTATAACCGTATTATCGTTAAAAAAATCAACTATATATATATATATATATATATATATATATGTATATATATATATATATATATACATACATACATATATACATATATATATATATATATATATTATACACAATGCTTCAAGCAAACTACTTACTACTATTTAATTATCATATAACTACTGGAAAGTTTCACAATCTATTCAATGAAATATGTTGCAAGTTGTCTTTAATTTGGGTTAAAGGGTTTTTTTTTTGGGGGGGGGGGTATTTTTATTTTTTTTTACTTTTCTCGTTTGCTGTACTGTACCTCTGCTCTATATCAACAAGTCCACAGGCTACCTGATTACAGGCGGGTGTATTCCCAGCCAGAGCCAACCAAGCCCGTAACTCAGCTGTTCGAAGATCTCCAGTCTGTCGTTTCAATCTGCAAACCACGGAGATGGGACAATCGGTTTAGATTCGGACGAGGATCTAGCAACGCGCGTTGGAAAAGTGTGAGATCATTATGCGAAGAGGGGTGGGGGCGGGCGTATGGAAGGTCGGATAAAAATGATTAGTCGCACAAAATCACGTGATTTTTTGTGTGAGAGAGGGGGAAAGAGTGCTTTTGAAATAGGCAATTGGAAGTGAAGCCAGTTTGTGAGACGCAAGGCGAGCAACCGGTTGGTCATGAAGACGCTTTCCTCATGAGCACACCGGGAAAAAACAGGGAACAAACAGAGTGGGTTTGCTTTAATGCTGCGTATTCACCACTTACCAAGGCCAAAGGCCACTCAAGGATAGGGTTCTAGTGACTTTGGTCATGAAAGCTTGATTTACTTTTTATGTACCCGAAGGATGAAAGAGTTCTTTGCAATGTTGGTAGCAAGACAAGTTCTTGCAGAATTTTTTATTTAGGGAAAGATGTAGAACGGCGGCCTTGAAGCTGTATTAGGCAGCTGCTATGGAAATATCGGTTGAGTAGAAAAATATTCGCAACGTCTCTTTTTCAGGGAAGAAAAAAAAAAATTTCACTAGACTGTGGAGTCGATTTTTTCAAAACTATCAAGGCAAGAAAGAATTCTCTATATGGCAATAGTATTATTTCCTTTAGGTTGGTTGGTTGGTTGTTTTTGTTTTACGGCATATCAACCCTTTTCGGGTTATTTAATGCCGGATCCAAAGATTTTGAAGAAAATCTTTTTAATAGAATATATTTGTTGTTTTCACGTCGGTTTCTATTTAACCAATTGTTGGGACGCTAACGGGTACTACCACTCCGGGTCAGAGTGGACCTGGGAGCAATGGTAATTAAAGGGTGACTCCACACTCCCCAAAGCCCACAAGCTGGGGCCTCACCACTGGATATAGTTTAAGGTCATATCCCGGACCCCCATTGAGGGACTTTTACCCTCTGCAGGGGGGCAGTCGGCGTATTCTAATGCACCACCGACAGGGCCTATTTCCTTTAGGAGCTGCATAACGTTCTCCGGGAACCAACACGTTGTTGCCTCAGTCGCAAAGCTAACAAAGAATAGAAAAGAACTTCAACTCGCTTTTTTAAAAAAATTTTTTATTGTACAACAATACTTATTTCGTCATTCTCCCGCCACGCGTGACTTCTCGTTACGTCTGGTGCGCCTCTCACGTAATCGTCTTCTCGAACGTGCTCTCGAATGTAATCCACATCTCTAACGTGATCGTTTTCGCTAACGTGCTCTTTCTCCTTCTTTTTGATAGTCCTATTTTTACCCGGTGACGACATTTCGCATGTATTTGTATACGCGCGCCCGCGCCCTTTTACAACTGGATGTTCCTACCAAACCTACGGCTTAATAAGAATAAACACAGTTTTCTTTAATACTATTTTTTGACCTGGCAAGGTCACAAAGAAGACGATGTGCTAGCCAAAGCAGGCATAACCTTCATGTACACCCTTTTCCGTAATCGACGTTTGCGATGGGTGGACCACGTCTACAGAATGGACAACACACGCATTCCCATAGCCCTCATGTACAATGAACCGTTATCCTTTACGGAGATGGTCCCGATGTCCGCCTCGTTCTGAATTCGGGGAGAGGCCGTCTGACGTAGGTGGTGTCGAGGCCGAAAATTACCCTAACCCTAAAACCCCTTCAGCATGGATTTGAACTGTTTATTTATTTTTTTTTATATTCTAATTATTTGAACTGTTGAATTTTCAAAAATTCTAATTATTTGAACTGTTTATTTTGTAACATTCCAATTATTTGAACTGTTTATTTTGTAACATTCCAATTATTTGAACTGTTTATTTTGTAACATTCCAATTATTTGAACTGTTCAATTATCAAAAATTCTAATTATTTGAACTGTTTATTTTGTAAAATTCTAATTATTTGAACTGTTTATTTTGTAACATTCCAATTATTTGAACTGTTGAATTATCAAAAATTTGAACTGTTTATTTTTTTAAATTCTAATTATTTGAACTATTTAAAATAAAAAAATAAAAATTCTGATTATTGGAACGGGTTTTTTTCTTCTAAAGTTAACAACTGGGCACTTTATTGAAAGGGTAATTTTCTGCCTCGACACCGCCTACGTCAGACGGCCTCTCCCCGGACTCAGAACGAGGCGGACGTTGGGACCATCTCCGTAAAGGTTATCCCAATGAACTTCAGCTGTGCAAACCCAAGAAAGCTCGTCCACGCCTACGCTTCACAGACGTTTGCAAACGCAACATGCGTGCATCTGGTATCATTCAAACCAGATAGATTTTGCTTTAATGCTGCGTATTCATCACTTGCCAAGGCCAAAAGGCCGCTCAAGGATAGGATTTTAGTGACATTGTCATTAGATGATGGAATAGCACTATGAAAGTATTGAGAACTACGATTAATTCACACGATGGCTCGACAAATATTTGTTGATACTGGATTTGGAAACAAACAAATTCCTGATAAACCGCCCCCTTAAGTAAGACACTTTATCGAATCTCCATTACTAACGATATTGTCCCATTGATTACTGTACACACAATAACCCTTATCCCCGAGTGGCCTCCGGCCCTTGATAAGTGGTGACTTCCATATAAAATAAAACTGTTATAGTTTGTAGGGAAGCATTCCTGCGGTACTGTGTTCCACACGTGGAAAGTTTTTGAAAAGAAGTGCTGCTGACTCATCATCCTAGAAAACTTTAGTATTCCAATGATTTTATTTGAGCGAAAAAAAAAAAGATCAAGCGACCAGGAAACGGAAATACATAGCAGGAGCATCATCCAGTATATCGCGCATCTTCATCCTGTTGTTTCACTAAGCGCACCTACTAGTGTTGGGACGATTAATCGGGATCGAAATCAGTAATCGGAAAAAAATTAAAACCTTTTTGGGGTATCAGAATCGGTATCGGAATCGATATCGGAATCGGAAAAAATATTGTGCCTATCTTCCGATGCCAAAAATGATTCCTTTTTCCTATTTTTACTCGGTTCTGTTTAAATCAAAATCTTCCGCTGCTTGTAGTAATGATAAAATAATAAATATTTGTTTTAAACTGTCAGTGCAACTAAAATCCATAGATCATCCCTCAAAAATGTATATTTTTTTACGTTTAAGAAAATATCTGCACATGTTCCTATTTACTTGCCTCCCCACGATGGAGGAAAATCCAGCTCTCCACAAAGGGGCACTCTGGTTAGGAACAAAAATATAAATTGGCTCAACCTAGAAAGACTTCTACTCCACTGATCGAGGTCAGAAAAAGCCGAAGTGTAGTGTAAGAACATATACTACACTTTGATCCTAGCCAAATGATAATATTGAAACATAAGTACTCCATATTTAAAGTTATTTAGAGATGTATTATAAGAATCAGAATCGGTAATTGTATCGGAATTGGGAAAAATATTGGAATCGCCACATCACTTGTACCTACTTATAACTAAGACATTGCCGTGCAAATCCAGGATCACCTTATTCAGCCTCCATTGGCTGTGTTGCTTCATCATGCGCAAGACTGAATGATGCCCTAGATTTAGATTATTGATTTTCCACTTAGAAAGGCCAAACACCACTCGAGGATATGGGTTAATAACATTAACAGTTAATAGAATAGTATTATGAAAGGATTTAGAAGAGATGTTTGACCAATTCAGAGGACGGCTCGACAGATATTTGTTGACAGTAGACGTGAAAACGACCATGTTGTTGTCCATAGGGAACCAATCCCGCGGCAATCTGTTCTACTAATGGTAAGTTCTTGAAAAATAAATCTCAAATATGAAGCTACCCATAGTTTTGAAAAAAAAAAGCCATGAACTTAACAAACTACCCAGCCAGGTGTGTTTTTTTTTATATAGAATGAAATTATATTACAAACTAGCAGGGAGACTCGACGTTGCCTGGGATTTAATGAGGATCAACGAATGTGCCACACTTCTAAAACTTTTATTTAAATCGAAATCGGTGAAAACGCCCATTCGTCAATCAAATCGATCGATTGCCTGCTCTAGTCGGGAACTCATCGCGGTGCACCAGGAAGAAGCTAAGATGTCTCCCAGCAGTGACTTCGTCTACACTCCATTGTAGTTTACATTGCACTGTAGAGAACCTACCATTGATTTATGAAAATATTTTTATATAATGACTTGAATTAAAGTTTAAAATGCAAAATCAGATATCATCGTTCCATTATGATCTAAACAGAAATATTCGTTTCGAACATACCCTTGTCATCAAAAATCTTACAGTTGATTTTATATGCCGGACCATTCTGCTTGTGCGAGGATAAAATTTCTCGAATACACTTGAGATGTTAGACTGTATAAAAGTGTTACTTTTGATCAAAATCGGACTATGCTTTTCTTTCTTCGATTATCGATTTTCAATGCGTATTAGAAGTATTCCGATACAAAACCTATCTCGGTCAGTCTTCGGTGCCATGCTATACCAAAAAGAAATGTCCTGGGGTGGAATTCGGTTTCTTTCTGCCACAGCTTTTATAGTTCAATGGTGCCTCTCGATGATTCCATTGCCACTTGGGTGATATGCAGATCTAAAATATTGTCTTACGCCCCACTTCTCACATTGCACTCTAAAGACTACAGAGCGGAAAGTCATGCCGTTAACCATACCGTTGTGTAATAATCACCAAAAACGCAAATACCTACAGATCTTGGGGAAAAGTGTCAACAAATGATCGGATAATATGAAGGGGTTTATGAAATTAAATATTTGGTATTAACAATTTGGAATATAAAGAAGTTGCAGTACGGCACTTGATGTTAGCATCTCAGTTATCGGACAGGTAAATTGCAGGGGTAAATTGTGGAGGTAAATTCCAGGGGTAAATTGCGGAGGTAAATCTCGAGAGTAAAAAGGCTTGGTAAATGGGTCTCGAATAAGCTTCGTTTACAAGTGTCCTTCAATCTTCAAC
Source organism: Euprymna scolopes (assembly GCF_053919585.1). Taxonomy (NCBI): domain Eukaryota; kingdom Metazoa; phylum Mollusca; class Cephalopoda; order Sepiida; family Sepiolidae; genus Euprymna; species Euprymna scolopes. The sequence continues at coordinate 44,351,051 of NC_136521.1, forward strand.
TCAGGTTTTTTCACAAATGCCGCAGTTCATTTTCCAGATAAACTTATTAAATAGTCACAAAGAAACAAGGTTTAATAGCGAGGAGATACGTGTGCGCGCGCGTAGGACAGAGAAAGACAAACAGATAGATAGTTTGTCTCGTTATACCAAGCTACTTTGTGCGCGACCGACACTACCACTATTGAGGCTATTTGGGAACAGATAAGTTTTTCTTCTGCTAAAATTGTCAGCCAATAGGAGACAGAATATCCCTCACTCGGAAGTCAGTGGTTTCCTTGACTTCCGTTTTTGGTGGCACCTCTAAACTCCGGTCGTCACTCAATGGTTTTGCAACGAAAAGCTGCATGTTCAGAGATGAAAGCAATTGACGAATGGATCACAAAGAAGCTCCATTTTACATATTGGATTAAGATCTCAAGTACAGGATAGAACGATAAAATCGTCGCCCTAGAAAAGACAACATGATTCCATTTCCGTTTGATGAAAACCTGTTCTCTATTTTGTTGCATACCATCTACTAGTAAGCCAGTGGTGTACAAATTCCAAGAGCGATATGAGCCTTCTATCAGGTTTCAAAGTGACACAATGTTCAACGAGCGAGATCGGAAATGCGCAGCTATACAACATGCTCTCCACCGATCCAAGTTATAAAAACAGGACCATTGCCAACACCCTCATAATACATCGCTGGACTGTCACAAATAACAGGGGTGTGCTCAGGATAATGAAAATAAAGTTTCCGGTGTGGTTTCAAGCGAATGCAACATCATGCCACGTGACATCTTCGAAATCGGCTTGAAAGTCAACACCAAAGTGTACCTGAATGTGCTAAAAAGTGTGGTGATGCCTTGGGCAATCAGGTGGTTGCTGGCATACCTTGGGTATAGCAGTAGGGCGGCGCCGGCCCACAAATCCAAAGAGACCCAGACTTCGGTTCAGGAGTGCAACGACTTTGTACTCTTCTCTCACTGGCCTATAACCTCTCTCGACCCGAAACTCACTGGACTACTTCCTTTGATCTTACGTCGAGAACATCACCACCAGGACCTCCCACAACACCAAAGCCAATCTGATCGCCGCCAACCGCCGACCCCCCCCCGGTGCTTGTGGAAAAGGAATACTCCCAGTTCCGAGCCCGTATCGAGGCGGTGATTGAGCATGAAACTGGCTACATTGAATAGGTATCAGCTCTGCTATATAATAAAGTTACTTGAGTTGATTTTGTCAATAAAATTTAAAAAATAAAACTGCAATATTGTTTCCTTTTTCCGTTGTTGTTTATTTCGACGGTCAGTGTTTATATATATATATATATATATATATAGTAATTTATAAAATATATATGGCGATTAAGCTACACTGAATATTCCGCGTTTCATCCACTCTAGGACTCTTCAGGCTTATGTGCATAAGCTTGAAGAGTCCCAGAGTGGATGAACGCGGAATATTCAGTGTAGCTTAATCGCCATATATATTTTATAAATTACTAATTAGCTCTACCTACGTATTGAGCACTTTTGAAGTAAATACTTAAAGTTTACACATAAGTCTATACTTTCGTATATCAATTTTATGTGAGTAAATTAAGTAGTTATATATATATATATATATATATATATATATATATATATATATATATAGAGAGAGAGAGAGAGAGAGAGAGAGAGAGAAAATAAAAAAGGAACAAACCGTATTATGTGTTCACCAACGTTTCGTCTTTATTTCGAGACTTCCTCTGGGTGAAAGCAGAGGAAGTCTCGAAATAAAGACGAAACGTTGGTGAACACATAATACGGTTTGTTCCTTTTTTATTTTCTCTATTTTGTCGGAATACTATTTCCATTATTTTCATCATATATATATATATATATATATATATATATATATATATATATATATATATATATATATATATATATATATACAATGACCCTCGAAATAAAACACAACGGAAACCTCTTCGGAGACGAAAGGAGTATTTTTCCATTCTTTAACGATGCAGGTGAAATAAGCCAAGAAAAAAGAAACACCAAAAGAAATTTCCTTCGTAAACATAAAGATAATCAGTGTATAATCACAGTGAGATTGACTATCCGCAAAATTGGTAAGCAGGATAAAATGCTGATTGGTCAAATGTTCACACATGTTTCCTAACGTCGGTTGAATCACAAATTAGTACTCGACTCTTTGAACGGCGAAATTGCAGGATCGAATTCAGGTTCCATGAAAAGTTCCGCCCGAGCATTTATTTACCGACACTTAAATATTTTTTAAAAATACATATATTTTGTAATACTGTTCAGAAAAAAAATCAGCACAAAATTTAATAGAACAAAAGGGAATTAGAAAAAATATAAAAAAAAGGCAATGCAGTAAATTAATTGACTCACATTTTAGCAAAATACAAATATTAAAATATAAAAGTAAACATGAATTAAAATTTTAAATAATGATAAACTAACAATAGAGAAGGAAAAGTTACAACATTAATAATAATAATAATAATAATAATAATAATAATAATAATAATAATAATTTTAAAAAGCAGAAAACACAAAACCAGACAAACTAAAATTTTAGATAAGTATAAACTAACAGTAGAGAAGGAAATGTTACAATAATAATAATAATAATAATAATAATAATAATAATGATGATAATGATAATAATAATAACAATAAAGATAATAATAGTAATAATAATAATAATAATAATAATAATAATAATAGTAATAATAATAATAATAATAATAATAATAGTAATCTTAAAAACAGAAAAGACAAAACTTGAAAAACTAAAATTTTAAATAATTAAATTAAATTAGAAACAAAAAATAAACAAGATAATTAATGAAATTAAGTGAAATTTTAAAAAATAAATAAAATAAGATAAAACATCTATGAATACAAATATAATAAATAAATTATGAATTATAACAACAAAGTAATATATTTCAATATTAAATGAATAAAATTATGCAAACAGGCTTATAATTGGTATATTTTCACTTTATGCACCTTATATCCGTTTTAATCGCATACAAAGTTACTCAGTCCAGCCCAAAACCCTAATGCTAAAACAAATTAGTTTCTAATCATGCACAAATTTAATTCGTCCAATCCTATAAAAATCAAATGTTTTTCTTAAAAATCTAGAAAAGCAAAAAAAAAATTTTTTTTTAATATATTTCTATTTATTTAACCCCCCCCCCCAAAAAAAGAAAATGTATTCATGAAACTTACAGTAAGTTGTGATGTTTTATTTTATATTTTTCTCATTTTTTTTTTTGCCGTAATTATTATTTTTTTAATTCCAAGCGTTTAAAAATTTGATCGACGCTCGGCATATTCCGGCGGTTTACGTCAGCTGCTGGTCAAGCCCGAGCCAACATCACAGAAATTCGGTGCACAAAGTGAAAATGTACCATTATTATTTCGTCGTAATTCAAATAAAATAAGGTAAAAGTAAAAACGCAAATGTGATAATTATACGTAATATATAATAGTGTAGTCTTTTAAAGAAATAAATATGCTAATATTTATTTAACACGTATATTTTTCTTAAAGCTGAAGCAGATATGCAAATGTAGAATCGTTTCATATAAATTTATTAACTGCTTCAGTTGTTGAGCATCATCCATAGTGGTGATTTTGTTGGCATTCGTTTCGCTAGTGTCGTTCTTATTAAGGCTTTTTTTTCGATAAGATATAGTGTACTTACGGAAGGGACTAAGTGAAGGTTGCCAACGTCCCTAAAGGAAAGTGTGTCAGTGGAACGAGCTGGATTCGAACTTGGCAAACACAAGTTGTCAGCCATATCGTTAACCACTAAACCACCGTCACCTCCTGTTTCTGCTGTTTAAGCGATTAGTTAAAATTATCTCCATCGTAACCATCCTTCTAGGCGGAACAAGTATTTGATCTGCATAAACTGCAGGTAAATACATTTTTTATTGTGGGGCACATAAAAAACGACAGTAAGAATGAAATATCAGTTTGTAGGATTCGTAGCTGTCGATGACTAACTAGACTAGCTTAACTTTATCATATAAATAAAACGTGTAAGTAAATAAAGAGAGATTAAAACATTAAATACAATTGTAACTTATTAATTCATTTTGGCATCTGAAGCGAGAACAGAAGTTGGCGATCCAATTGGTGCGAGGTGTTCGTGACCTTCCTTGCACTTCTTGTTGGCGATTATCATATCCGGTTTTCTTGCTTGAATGGGTTATCCATTTGTATATTCATGTTCCATGGGATCTTGTGGCATCCATTTTTCAGTACTGCTGCCGGTTTGTGCTTGTCTCATTTGTCTGGGTGTTCAAGATGCAATTGTCTGCAAAATTTCCAATTGACTGCCTTCCCACTTGATCGTGTCTATTCTTATATTCATTTTGGGCTAGTTTATTGCATGCACTACTTATGTTGTTTATTGTTAGGTCTCTTTGTCAGCAGAGTCTGCATTTCCTGTTTTCTTGTGTCTTGTCGATCCTTGCTTTGATGTCGTTGGTTCTAATCGCGTTATTTTGTACGGCTGTTATTGGCGATTGACTTTCTTTGTTTAGGTTCCTTTTTGTACCCATTTCCAAATGTTTTCATTGATCTCATATTTTGCAATCCTTATGAATCGTCCGTGTGGCTGTTCCTCTTCCCATTTTTCTTTCCTCGTTTCTTCTTTTTCTATTTTGTTTATTTCTTCAGTGTCTCTTGCTGCAATAATTATTCTTTCGGTGTTGTGCATTATTATTATTATTATTATTATTATTATTATTATTATTATTATTATTATTATTATTATTATTATTATTATTATCATCATCATATCACAGAACTGTTATTCTTTATTCTTCCTACATAGAAGTAAAGAGGCTTATGATTGTGACATCTAATTTATAGACGAGTTTTAGGTGTGCACAGCAACACGCATGCAAATTAAACGACTACGCTGTAAAAATAGAGTCACTCTTTCTCGAAATGTTCACAGAGACACTACGAAATATTATTGAGTGGCTAAATCCGCGTAGAATTCGAGGAAGCAAGAGAAATACGTCGATAGCTGAACAATGAGCGAGTTGTTGAATTAATTATGTATGACAGCCAAGTAAAAGATTTAAAATAGATAAGTCTTTTTCAACCCTAACGCAATCCAAGAACTAAAGCCTATTTAGAAGGTATTTTCTGAATATCGAGGAAAACGTCGAAAATTGTTCTACGGCCTTACTCTTATATTTGCTGCTTATTTATTGGTATAAAACTTGGATCGTTTTCGGGAGAGATAAAAACAAATTATTAGTATGTTTCGACTCTTCCTTATTTCTAACTAGCCTGGTTGCCCGGCGTTTCCCGGGTGTTTGAATGTGTGTGTAGAGCAAACAAAAAAAAAATGTGGTGGTAGGCAGGCAGGTAGGCTCGAACCTTAGCCGATGTCTCCATGATCAGACCAGAAGTCAAAAACGTTGAAAATAACTAAAGTCAATCCAACGGTGACAATGACTTGCTAAAAATGTCGGCGAAAAAAATAGATTCCTTCTTGTATAAAATGGCCGCGTTGAGGCTGAAGGTATTCATGTTTTTGGTCAATTTTTCGATATTTGTCGTCCGAAGGATCGAGTTTGAAAACGCTACCGATCTCGTGAAAATCCGTCGCCTCTGTCGAAAGTTTTAGACATACATACATACATACATACATACATACATACATACATACATACATAAAAAAGGTCTTCCTTCAGTCTTGACAGAATATGGATACCCACTGTAAAGGTGCCTGCGCGTGAAATTTCTGTGGCAAGAGTTGCGCAATCACCAACCACACCTCTCCTAAGTCAACATTGTTGAATACCAGTGACAAGTGGAGGTTCAGGACGACTGGAAGCAATGCCGAGATAAGCGGAAAGCACATACAGCGCCTAGAATTCCCAAATGGTCACCCCTCTGGTATTAACCAAGCTCAACGTTGCTTAACATCGGTGATCTGACGAGAACCGGTGTGTCAACGTGATTATACAGTATATACATACATACATACATACATACATACATACATACATTTAAACAGACAGATGAGATGTATATTATTTCTAATAATAAATGCTCGTAAAATTCGTTTCCTTTTAAATTATTTTATGAATTACTTCCCTTTATTAGCCGTTGCTTTATGCAAATGTATAATAGGATGCAATGCAAGCAACCATAACGTAACTCGAATATAAATATGTTTCATATCAATTACTCACCTCAATTTTGTATCTGCAATGTATCTGCCGTTCGCCAGTGTGGAGATAAGAAGAGCGAGGAGGACAACCAACAAAACGTTTCTCGTCATCTGTTAAAAAAATTAGAATAAATAATAGTTTAATTTATCAGTCAGTCTATAATAAAGACCAAAGTGTATTTATATGTATATTATATATATAGTCATCCACATGCAGTACTGTTTCGCTGTATCACAACCCATCAGTGCGGCTAGACTGGCACTTCTCCCTAGCCGAAAACTGAACCTAGAACCATCACGTTGATAGTCGGCAGTTCTACCCATCGACCCAAGAGAGCGGACCCTCAAATGACCTTAACAAATGTCCATCTCAAACAAACATTCGCCCACCGCTTTTATAGTATAGTGCTCAAGCCGATTGTCTTTGTTTAGAAACAGAGAGCCTCGCGTATATATATATATATCAATTTTTTTCATAATATTATTTTGTATTCCTGCACGTCACCAATTGAAAACGAATAAAGAAAAGTTATAAGCTTTTATACTTTTCGTATTCTCTTTTTATACGTTTCCATTCATATATATATATATATATATATATATATATATATATATATATATATATATATAACCGAACGTTTTTCAGTCATACACAAACTTTATTACGTCGCCTGACTAGGACTTTTGATTCTTACCGACAAATTGTCGGAAACATTAACATGTTCAGTGTAGCGACTATGTAATATTTGTCTATATGAATTATATATGTATGAAATTATATATATATATATATATATATATATATATATATATATATATATATATATATATATATATATATATATTAGGAGCCTTGACTGCCGTACAAACGGTCGGGTTTCAATCCTGGCTTGAGGTAGTTGCCTGTCTAGCCGCACTGATGAGCTGTGAAACAGCGAAACAGTACAGTATGTGGATGACTATAGTGCTCCTCACCTTGAGTTGAGCATATTGAGAAGTGAAACACGAATTACCACTAGCATATAAGCGACGCTCTTTGTGTAAACAAATCGAGCGGAGGTATTTCAGACGATATCAAAACATCGTTAAACTCACTACTCGTTCAAGCAGCCGCCAATAGCGTAATGGTTAGGAGCCTTGACTGCCGTACAAACGGTCGGGTTTCAATCCTGGCTTGAGGTAGTTGCCTGTCTAGCCGCACTGATGAGCTGTGAAACAGCGAAACAGTACTGTATGTGGATGACTATATATATATATATATATATATATATATATATAAAGAGAGAGAGAGAGAGAGAGAGAGAGCGAGAGCGAGGGGGGTTGTTATATATAAGGTTGTCAAGAAAGTTCTTGCAGTTTTTAACTTTTAAATTCAGATGAACATATCTCGTCTTAAATAAAATTTTATTGATCGAAATAAGCACTATTAGAATAAACACACTTTTGCAAACGCATACCAAGTGTATTTATGACAGTAACGTAAAAAAATCTTCCGTTCTGGTAGTGATGAAGTCTCTGAAGGCACTTTCAATATCAACCACTAAGCTGAGCGTCGTCGGTTGTCGTAAAAAAAAACAGTTTTCAGTGAAAGTCACAACTTGATGGAGAAACGAGTCGTTCTTGTTGCGTTAAAAAAGGGAAGATTACACCTTATTACAGCGATTCTTTTGGCTGTCGTTCAATTCGTGAGGCACCCATTTATCAAGTTTTCTTTTATCATTCCAATCTCTCTCAAATGGTTTAAAATCGTCGTATACATTACGTCTAATTCAAAAGCAAATTCTCGAACAGTTGTGCGTGGATTGACTTCGACTAAGACTCTTAATTGGTCGTTGTCAGCATCCGATTGCCGACCATTACACTCATCATCTTCAAGACTCTCGTCGCCGCCACGAAATTTCTTAAACCACCATTGTACTATGAGTTCGGTAGTGGTTCGTGAGCTAAATGCTTCGTTAGTACCGCGAGCTGTTTCAGCTGTTTTTCGGCCTAGCTGGAATTGAAATGAGAAAATTATGCGAATTTGCTTTTTTTTCCATCTTGTATTCAAACTTTCTAAAAAGAAGGCGTAATTGTTTTAAAACGGTTAGATAGCGCGAAAAACGCTCTTTAAAATAATATATAAAGTAAAGGTATTATAACGAAAACTTATTTGAAAAAAAAAACATCATTTGAAACTAAAATAAAAAAATTTGCAAGAACTTTCTTGTCAACCTAATAATAAAAATAAATATGATAAGCGCCTTTTTATTAACATAATCCGTATCAACCGCGGTCATTTCTTGCGCGTACCTAATATATGACTAATTCAATGACGTCTTCTCCGTACATGTAAAGTCTTAAAACAGATGACGATTAAACCTCCACACCTAGGGGGGGGGTCGAAGAAAGAGGATGTCGGTGATTCTGTTCCAAGCTTAGAAACGCACGTGTGAATCTCGGCCCGCCAGCGCACCGACTTCAAAACAAGCCGATGTTGTAACAAAATGGACGATTACCCAATGGCATTACGCGCCGAGTTTTTCTCTTTTCGCGGGAAGACCCGTTATTCGTCACAAAGATAATTCTAAATGAAACCAGAAGGCATATTGTTTGAAAAAGTTTCACTAACAAGGCTAGTCACACCTT
>NC_136521.1:44364894-44382394 GCF_053919585.1 Euprymna scolopes
TCAAAAACATTTGTAAACGTTTTTTTTTTAATTTTTACATTTTTTATTTCCATACTTTGTGGACCAGGCGCGTACGCAGACCCCACAATTTTAATGAATCATCATTATGCCATATCAAACATACCCATTCCTGTGTCTCGATACATCTTCTATCATTATATGTGATCAGTTTTCTATAATAGTCAATCATATAGGAGCCTATTTGTGACCAGACACACACACAGACGTTTAGGTTTATATATATATATATATATATATATATATATATATATATATATATATATATATGTATATATATAGATAGATAGATAGATAGACGGATACAAATATACGTACATTATACGCTTATATGCATATACACACATATGTATGTACGTGTACGTATATGAATGACATTTGAACCGATAATTGGAAATGTTTGTTCTACAAGAAAAACATGCGTTCTTTAGCGTTGTTCAATTAAAGAGCCGATTCTTGATCGATATTTCAATATCTCCTTAATAATCAATTATTCCTTGTTGCGATATGAATTTAAGAAAAAATTGTCTTTGTATTTTATATATATATATATATATATATATATATATATATATATATATATATATATATATATATATATATATATATAGGGTGTTCTAAAAGAAGCTGACGGACTTTAAATTTTAATTCAACTGGAAGTACCACTCTACGATAAATATCCGTTCCTTGGTGGTGTAAAGACTCAGCTCTTCTTGAGACACCCTATGTAAATATTTAGTTTTACCCTGAGTCGCCTTCCTTATTTGTTTTGTTTTCGGTTTTGTTGGTTAACTTAGCGTACCTAACAAAAGTAAAGATGCATTTAAAGAACATAGTATTGTTTAAAAGAAGTCCAATGTTAACAAATTCCTAATGAACCGCCCCCTTAAGTAAACACTTCATCAAATCTCCACACTAACGTAATGTACTTGCAATAACCCTTACCCCTGAGTGGCTTCCGGGCCTTGATAAGTGGTGATCATGTGTAAAAAAAAAAAAAAGAAACTATCTCTCTCTTTCTCTCTCCCCTCCCCTCTCTCTCTCTCTCTCTCTCTCTATATATATATATATATATATATATATATATATATATATATATATATATATATATATATATATATATAAATTCAGGTTTGAGATGTTCAAAACTAGAGACTAATGGATGCAACGAGGTTGTTAGATAGTTCAAAATATTTTTTTATCATTTATTCGAAGGTAAACAGTTACATTTGGTCGCTACAAACAGCCATCTGTTTCAGTCAATAAGACTTTGTCAGGCGACTCTGCACCATTCGACGCCATAGAAAAAAAAAAAGAAAAGACTGAGCTCTTCAAAGAAAAAACTATAAAAGTTGCGAGCTCTGTAAAAAAAAAAAATGATAAAAATGGAGAAACCGCATTTCAACCTTTTTGGAAAAATGTTCGAAAATTAATACAGCTGGACTTCTAGACAATATAAATTTGAAATGATTACAGTTGATCATATACGACCCACTTTAATCATTTCAAATTTAAGGTGTCTAACGGTTCGGGGTCGCCTAACGAAGTCTCATTGACTGAAACTGATGGCTGTTTGTAACGACCAAATGTAACTGTTTACCCTCGAATAAATAATATATATATATATATATATATATGTGTGTGTGTGTGTGTGTGTGTGTGTCTGCTTGTGTATGCATGTATGTATGTATGTATGTATGTATGTATGTATGTATCTATCTATCTTCTACTATTGTATAAAAGGAACTTTGTGTGTATTTGTATGTGTCTGTGTGTGTGTATTTGTGTGTGTCTGTGTGTGTATTTGTGTGTGTCTGTGTGTGTGTATTTGTGTGTGTCTGTGTGTGCATTTGTGTGTCTGTGTGTGTATTTCTGTGTGTCTGTGTGTGTGTATTTGTGTGTATCTGCGGGGGGGATGTGAAACTTCCTTCCAGCGTACACTAATGGGTCACCGACTAGAGCAGGCAATCAATCGATTTGGTTGGAAAATGGTCGATTTCACCGATTTCGATGACAATAAAAATATTAAAAGTGTGGAACATTCGTTGACCATCATTCAATAATGTAACGGCCGGTCTTTCTGCTAATGTTTATATATATATATATATATATATATATATATATATATATATATATATATATATATATATATATATATATATATATATATATAAGACACTGATAGACTTCAGATGAAAATCCTGATAGATATTACTTGAAGTAATATTTTCAAGGAGATCCTAGCCAAAAAGGAACACTTAACTCAATGCTCAAATTCTATCACTCATGGGGATAATTACAATAGAATGGTATATCCACCCAATTTCGGATATACTTTGTCAACACCGAGAAAGCATTTGGACCAAAGCAAATAACACACAATCAACGCAACAACGAACAAGACCGCCCGGTATACTTTGCGAAATATCAAGAAGGGGCAGTATATATGGGAATATCACTTTCTCCCATGGGCCTATTTTCAGCCTACCTGGATTTGTAACCCCGAATGACATTGGACTCCTTCCGATAATTGACTACCCAGGTTGTATCAACTTCTCTTTTCGTATAATTTTTCCATATAATTATCCACAACCACTCAAAAAACTATTCTTAATAATTGTGCTGAAAAGCAAAATAGCGTCCACTCGCAGCTGAACATTTTGCTAACTGAATTTCATTTCCTCTGATGATATGAGCCATTGTTGAAAATCCATGGATTAAGGAAATTAAAATGACCCCTTCTATATATTCCTTTGTCAAGCAATAAAATTCTTAAATCGAATATATGCCTCTATATGTAGTTTTTTTTTTTTCAGAATTTAAAATTTAACCACTAAATTTATATATATATATATATATATATATATATATATATATATATATATATATATATATATAAGCGAAGTCCACTATTTATTTATTTGTAAACAAATGATGGTTTGAGCACTGTCTGCGACGGGCGGGTGTGGATTTAATGCCCACTCGAGGAGAAATATTTACAGCACTGATTCGTGGTCCGCTGGTCAGAGCCGTCAACTGCCAACGCGACGGTTTTAGGTTGAATCCACGGCTGGGGAAAGGTGTATGTGTCTAGCCGCACTGATGAGTTGTGATACAGCGAAACAGTACTGTATTTGGCTGACAAATATATATATATATATATATATATATATATATATATATATATATATATATATATTGCGTGTGCGTGTGTGTGCGCGCGTTTTATTATTATTTTCAACATCGGGTGTATTAACTTAATCCGTTACAAGTTGTTTCAATAAACGAGATAAAGATATTTTTTAAAACCATCTCCTAACATTATATATATATATATATATATATATATATATATATATATATATATCCCATACTTCCGTTCAGTTTGAAAGACAAAGGATACCCCTTAGGGGCAGTAGCGCGTGTAATTCTGAGGCAAGGGTTGCGCAACAACAACCACACCGCTCCTGAATCGGCACTGTTTGAGTCCAGAGGTAAGGAGAAGACCAGAACGACTGGAAACAATGCCGAGATAAGCAGAGAGCACATACAGCACCTGAAATTCCCAAATGGTCACCCATTTAGTACTGACGAGGTTCAACGTTGCTTAACTTCGGTAATCCAGCGGGAACCGGTGTGTCAGCGTGATAATGTCGTAATTGCTTGAAGCATTGCTGGTAAATATATGGAAGTTTTGGAGGCCAAAAGCAATGCTGAAAGGACCGGAATCATGAGAGTAAAGAAAAGAAAAAACAAACAAATAGACGGGTATGTTCAAGTACAAAAATTTCTGACTGTTTATTCATCTATCACTCCTCATCACATAATTAATTTGCAACCAAGTTATTGGTATGTCCGGTGTGTATAAAGTCCGTTGGTGGTATACCTCCCCTTTTCAAAAAGAAAACAAATTTATATATATATATATATATATATATATGTGTGTGTGTGTGTGTGTGTGTGTGTGTGTGTGTGTGTGTGTGTGTGTTTTGAGTAAGATGATTGATAATTTATAATTAAAATCAAAAAATAAAAATCTGTTTCATAAAGAAGAACGAACAAAATCAATAAATTGTACGATCGTTTCGGAAACGATGTTTTTATTGTGATAGGTATTGAGTCTTGGACAATAATTTTATGATAAAGTTTTTCGAAACAAAGTCTCCTCATCAGCAAAAATATTGGGTGGGTGTTTTTTAAAGACTCTAAAAATAAACCTAAATCATCTTACCCAAAAAATTAAAATAGCTCTAGGACACATATGATTATCGAGCATATTATATATCTACATTACAACGAGCACTGTTTTTTTTCTTTTATTTTAATTGCATTAATGAATTTACTAATACATTAAAATATACTCTGCTCTTTAGACTCTTGTTCTAATCCCCTAAATATATATATATATATATATATATATATATATATATATAAATATATATATATATATATATATATATATATATATATATATATATATATATATATATTACTCATGGTTAAACCTAAGAACATTTACCTATTTGAGATCTTACTTTTTATTTTTTATTTTAATGTACGAAAAAATGTTCAATAAATATCACGAGCACTTTCGATTCCTCGTTGAATAATCTTCAGGTGACAAAAAGCAAAAGAACAAAATATAGAAGAAAATGAAAGAATTTTAAATTGTTTCATTTGCAGTTGGTTCGACGAAGAATCGAAAGTGTTCGTGATACATATGAAAAACTCATTTATATTTTGATTTACACATAAGAAATATGAGAAAATTTCAAAAATAAAAAAGTTATAATTAAGCGTTATCCTCAAAAAATGATTGCTTAAATATAAGAATGCTGCCTAAATATCTCTACGAATATATAAAAGGCAATTTGTATGTGGGTTCGTTCCCTATAGATTCTAAAACTGGTAGGCAGTTTTTTTGTTTTTTAATTTCACACACATGTAATTTTTGTATCTATGGGTGTTGTTAGATAAGTTTTTGTATCGGAATGTCCCGAAAAGTATAAAAATTCTATAATCGAGGAAATCCTATTAAAGAAAGAACAGTACGATTTTGATCAAAGTTTACACTTTTATAAAGTCTAACATCAGAAGTGCATTTGCGAATTTTTATCACCGCACAAGAAGAACTTACCGTATAAAATCAACAGTAGGTTATTTCTTAACATAGGAGCCCGTTCAAAATGAATGTTTCTATTTAGAGCATAATTGATTGGTTGATTGTTTTGTTTTACGGCATATCAACCCTTTTCAGGTTATTTAATGCCGAATCTGGTGATTTTGAAGAACGATTTTTTAATATAGTATATTTGTTTTTTAAGTCGTATTCTATTTAACCCATAATTAGGACCCTAACAGGTTCTACCACTCCGGGTCAGAGTGGACCTGGGAGCAATGGCAATTAAAGGGTGGCTCCGCACTCCCTAACGCCTGCAAGCTGGGGCCTCACCATCGGATATAGTTTAAGGTTATATCCAGGACCTGAGCATAATTGAACCAGAGTATTGACATTTGCATTTTAAACTTTAATAATTCAAGTCATTTTATAAAAATAATTTCATAAAATCACAAATAGGTTCTCTAGTACAATGTAGACTACAATGTATTGTGGATTAGATTATCGCAGAGAGGCATGTGAAGTTTGATCCTGGTGCACTGCGGTGGGTCCTCGACTAGAGTAAGCAATCAATCGATTTGATTGAAAAAAATGGGGCGATTTCACCGATTTAGATGACGATAAAATTATTGGAAGTGTGGAACATTCATCGATGTTTCTTTAATCCCGATCAACGTTGGGTCTTCCTAATACACAATATATGCACGAGAAAGAGAGAGGGGGATTGGTAAAACCGCTCACTTCAAAATAAACGACAAAGAATCGCTGGTTTACATAAAAGCCGCAAACTAAAAAAAAAATGTGAAGTGCAGAGAGGTTGATTCGAACTCTCGACCTTAAGTCTACAATTGATTACTCAGTTATTGGTCTATATAACACGGATGATTCGCCCGTTCGACAGTAAAATAAACTTAGAACCTCTATATAGTACGTGTATATTTGTTCATTTTACTTCCAATTATTTACCTTATCTGAAATGGAACACGTACATCAAGTCTGTTGCCAAGGTCGCTGGAAAGATGGTGGGATCCTTCTACCGCTCCAGAAGATATCTCACTACTGATGCAATTATCTATCTATATAAAAGCCAGGTACGTCCAAGGATGGAATACTGCTGCCATATCTTGGCAGGAGCTGCTAAAAAAAATCCTATCCTGCCTTGATAGAGTACAAAATAGACTTCGTGGCTTAGTGGGGGGATGCCCTTTTCTCTATTCTGCAACCTCTCTCCCACAGAAGAGACGTTGCGAGCCTATCCTAGTTTTATCGTTATTTCCATGGCAGGTGCTCGTCTGAACTCCAATCTCTGGTCCCCCCTCGCCAATCTTTCACGAAAAACACCCGTCTAGCTGAATCCACTGTGAAAAATTTCCCCCACTCTTTATCTGTGCCTAAATCAAAACGTAGATTCCATGAACAAAGCTTCTTTCTTAGAACTGCACGCCTGTGGAACTCAGTTCCGTTTGTCTGCTTCCCACCAGACCACAACTTGGATGTCTTCAAGTCTAACGTTGACAAATTCCTAATGAACCGCCCTCTTAAATAAACACTTCATTAAATCTCCACACTAACTTAGTGTACTTGCGATAACCCTTATCCCTGAGTGGCTTCCGGGCCTTGATAAATGATGACCTCCGTGTAAAAAAAAAGCAAAAGAAAACTTTTTTTTCGTTTTAACTAAATATAAAGATTATAAGCTTATTGATATCCCGATGCTCCGTGCGTGTCTACTTGATTCGGGAATCTTGCAAACACAATAATGCGAGTGTCTCTATTTGATATCGTGAAAGATTTGCTGTTCGCGAATGTTGCGTGTCTCGACGTTTTGCAGAGACTTCCTTAACGCTCCATTGCATACAAGTGCACCACGTTTGTCATTAATATAAACTATTAATATTTGGCGCGCTAATATTCCCGCTCATGTATTAGCGATATTTTCCGATGTCCGAGTATTACGTAATCGCTGTGGCCGGTTGTTCGGAATGCGTTTTGACCAGTCTTTACAATGTTAACACGTGCTTTCGTCGCTGGCACAAAATATATACACACACTGTCAGCGAAGTAAAAAGCACAACACAGTTGATCTACAAAAATATATTGGTTTTATTTCACACAGACAATCAGTTTTGCGGTGATAAGTTGTTATTCTCTGTGTTTTGATGCTTACTGAAAGATGAGGGGGTGCGTAGTTAGGCGATTGTCCGGCGGTGAAGAAATGGTGACGCGTGCTACAACCTCTCTCTCTCCCTCTCTCTCTCCCTATCTCTCTCTCTCTTTCTCTCCCGCCCTCTCTCTCTCTCTCTCTCTCTCTCTCTCTCTCTCTCTCTCTGTCTCTCTGACCGACTGACTAACTTTTTATCCGTGATTATTTTATTTATAAACATTCTTTCTTATTGGAATGACTAACATTTCCTTTGTCTATTGTTTCAACTTTTGACCGATATCTGCTCACATATTTCTTGATTAAATTTTGCATTTCGCTAGACAATGGTGGAAAGTTCTGGATTCTTTACATTTGAATGTATTCGCGTGTGTGAAACCCATTGGCGTTGCATGCCAATATCTAACACAAGCATTTTGGCGTTCATCATCCCACGCTATAAACTAACTAACAAAATAGCTGTTCTTTTTTTATGGTTTCGTGAATGTTACCTACGTAATTCTAAAAACGATGTGAATCTGTATTGCTTTAAAATCAGTTAAAGGAATTCTTTTGTCAGACTAATACTCAACCCTAAAGATGAATAAGACCATCCTTAATATTAGTCACTCTTATGCGTGCGATCGGAATACAATCCCATCTTGAGAGAATCCAAGAAAAGCATAAGTATCGGGCGATATTGTATTATCTTACCTAAGTGTGGTTATTCTAAATTCGTGGTCGTGTTCCGCCATCAGTGGCCTGTTTCTTTTGTATCAAACGGCTACAAACAACGTTATAAGTGTAATTTGGATGTAGATTAAAAAAAAAATGGTTCAGTTCGAGATTACGTACAGATTCCGGAGTTCGACAGAAAGATTCCTGAGTTCGACAAGAGAAACATAAAAAGAGTCTGAGGTTACATCGACCGAAACTTTGTAAGAATAAAACTCAATATGAGAACAGCATTCCGAAGAATCCGACAAAAATTATCAACCCTCATCTAAAATATTCTGAAACGTATATGACATTTATGAATTTTTGCAAAGATTTTTGGCAACTTGCTAAATGTATGACATAAGGTTGATAACATAATATATCGCCACTACTAACAAGACGTTACCGTCCTTTAAGCCAATTACAACTTATCAAAGAGAGATCCAGCTGTTTTCTACCAATGAGAAAATTATTTGCCATTTCGTGCGGTTAAAAGGTTTCGCGACATAGAACATTCGAATAATCGGTAATACCACTTTTTTGCGGTATTCACCCAACATCGGGTATCCTTGCAATAGACCAATAACGGATCAGTTCAAGGGAAAGTTAGACAGGTGCTAGTAAACTGTATTTCCAACCGTCTAAATTCGCGGCACTCCCTCCTGCTTTGTGTGGTTTTCTTCTTTTTTCTTTTCTTTCTTCCTCTGTCTGTCTGTCTGTCTATCTGTCTCCCTGTCTCTGTCTCTATCGCTCTCTCTCTCTCTCTCTCTCTCTCTCTCTTGCGCGCGCGCACGCTCTCTTCCCGCGCCCTTCTTAACGGCGACGAAGCAGTTAATGTTTATACCTGTGCCGAATAATTAAATTGACTTGAATTGAATTCCACTAAAACTGAATAAGTTATGGGAAATAAAACTTCACATGCGATCCCCAGTGAGCATGTACATGCATGTTAGTAGAGAGGACATACAGCGCCTAGTACTTACAAATAGTCACTCACTTTGTACTGGCCAGGCCACAAGTCGCTTAAATCTAATCACCTGGTGTGTCAACGTTATTCTACCGTATCATCGATCATTTCGGAAAGCTTATTACTGCTACGTCACGTTATACGGTTTAAAAAAAAGTGTTCGTCTATCGTTGCCGATGAAAACCACGAACATCACTGATGATGCTGTGATTTGAGCGTGAAATTCTTTGTCGCAAGAGTTGCGCAATCTCCAAACAGGTTTATTGTTGCTTAACATCGGTGATCTGACTAGTTATGCCGTACTATTTGGATAAATCTTGGAAGGCGAGACATTTTTTATTTTTTTTTATTTATTATTATTATTATTATTATTATTATTATTATTATTATTATTATTATTATTATTATTTTGCAACTCTGCTGTTAAGAACAATAATAGAAAAGTATATATACATTTTTATGATCTTCATCGACGGAATGAGAATTTTCTGAAATAAACTGAAGCGTAATACATGGTTTTTGTTTAAGAATACGGTACAAGAAACACAAAAGAACAAATGGCTAGTCAAAATCAAATGTAACTTTTTAGATTATTATGACTAATATGAAATTTAGAAATCTTCTTCACTTTATTACATACAAGGTGCCTTCAATAAGTTTCCAGACATTTTTCTTATGGGCACTTTTATTAATAGTACACACATGAAACTCTAGTCTTCTTGAAAGTAATCTCCTCCGGCTACAATGCACTTGTACGGTTCCAACAACTTCTGGAAGCTCCATGGAAGTCTTTTTGTGTGAGCGTGTCACTGACCTTAGTCACAGCCTCTTTCATCTCCTCAATTGTCTCATGTCGACAGCTTCTAAAATTCCTTGAGTTTAGAGATAAACCAAAAGTCACAGGGAACAAGGTCTAGACAATAGAGGGGGTGAGGAACTGTCATGACAACTTTCTTTTCTGATCTTCTCCGAGCACGCTTGAGGAAAAAAAACTTCCTGCAAATATTCCACATCTCCAGTCCCTCACGAATAATTATATGTACAATTCCCAAACTGATATCAAACTGTGTATTTATTGTCGCTATAAATACACAACGGTCCTTATCCATGAAATTCTTTATTTGGCCAATCAACTCTGATGTTCTGATTTCCTTACTCCTCCAAACCTCTCATCATCCCTCACAGACTCCCTGCCTTCCTTGAATCTCTTAATCCACTCAAAAATTTATGCACGATTCATGCAAGATGGTTTTAAAACAGTATGAAGCATTTCATGCGTTTCTCTGGCAATTTTTCCAAGTTTTTAACAGAATTTTATTGCATATCGTTCTTCTAAAGTGTTCTCACGTCCAGATTGCATTTCTGAAATTCATCAGCTGTGACAGTCAGGCTTTATTAGGATGTATTCCAATTCCTGATGTAGCTGTTGATTTGAGCTTAAAATCACAAAAATTGGTCAGTCATCTCATAAGATGTCTAGCAATAACATACTGAATTTCCAAGAGTTTACGACAATTTTAAATGCATGTACAAAAAAGTCTGGAAACTTATTTAATACACCTTTTAAATTCAGGTTACACAATATTACATCAACAACACAAAATAATACGGGTTTCATGTTCATATGTACGTTATCACATTTCACATGCATTTAAAAAAATGAGATCATATAATTAGTACAGGACAATGATTGGTGATAAATCTGATGTCACTAAGGTAAAACATTCCGACTTTGTCCATTGTTTAAGATTAAGGACAAATCACCGGACAATCCCATCTTTTAAAAGAGGGGGGTAGAGGGTGATAAGATACACACAAAGTATCTCATTCTAACACAATACTCCACCGATATAAGAGCTAAATACACCATAAAATGAAGCACTATTATATATTATTTTTATTGGAATCTTTTGAGATGAATAATTGTGTATTTATTTATTTATTTGCAGACTCCTATCTTCATCTTCATCTTCATCTTCATGGTTGTTGTTGCTTCACCACGTTTCGGCCAACCCATCCTCTGGCCTTCAACAACAACGATGAAGCTGAGGATAACAGTCCACAAATAAATCTATTATATAAATCTTACCTGTCTGTTTAAATGTATGTATGTATGTATGTATGTCTTTCTAAAACTTTCGACGGAGGCGACAGATTTTCACGAGATTGGTATTGTTTTAAAGTCGACCCTTCGGATAACAAATATCGAAAAATTGGCTAAAAACACTGATTCCTTCGCCTTCAATTAGGCACTTTTCTACAAGAAGGGGTTGATTTTTTCGCCGATATTTTCGAAAGTCATCCTCTCTTTCCGCTTGACTAGCCTTAATTTAACCCTTTGCCACTTCTGGTTTAGCGATGGACGCAACTGCAAAGACGTCATGTTTTTTTCCACATTCTTTTCCTCCTTTGTGGTAGAGGCTGAAGCCTGCCTACTACAACATTTTCTTTCTTAACAAACACCTCCAAACACCCGGGCAACGCCGGGCACCAAGGCTAGTAAATAAAAAATAAATAAATCGAGCACTGTTGTTACATCGGGGGATTTGTTACTCAGAGCATCCTGTTATACCTTGACAGGGTACAAAACCGATTTTGTAATCTAGTGGGGTGAGGTCCACCTCTCTTTCCTACAACCTCTTTCTAAACAAAGAAGAAGGGACACTAATAGTCTTTCTCTACTCTGTAGTTATTTTCATGGCAGGTGCCCCCCCTTTCCTTGTAAAACATTAACAATAAAAACTCATCTAGGGAGATAGAGCAAACTTATTTAAGGCACCTCGTAAATAAATAATACCTTTTCATTTTAATGTGAAGTTTCTAATTAAGTAAAATTGCGGAAGTTTCTTACTGCCAAACGGAACACTTTCTAATATTTACCATGTTCGATAATAAATATACGGTTTATTTCTCTCATTTTAAATATGGTTGTTACGATTGTCAGATAGTTAAGTATATTGGATTAGACGGTTATTTATAGCCATACTGATGAATGTTAGTAAATATGAAACATATATATCTGGAAATTAAATATTTATTCATAAAAATGATTATATGTGTATGTGTATATGTATGCGTGTATATTAGTGTTAGGACAATTAATGGTGACCGTGATTAAAATAAAGCTTCCTCCCGGTGCACCGCGGTGGGCCCCCGACTAGAGCAGGTAGTCGGTCGGTTTGATTGAAAAATTGGGCGATTTTGCTGATTTTTCTAACAATAAAAATATTCATCAGAATTAGAACTTACCAACTTTAAAAGCAAAATAAAAGGGCAAATTACATAAATTCGAGAGAAAAAAAATCGGAAGAGGAGTTGCAATTGTGTTTTCTGATATTTACGCCATTTTTTTGAGATTTTATATTGTAGTCGGAAGCGCACCTTGTTCGAAAATATTAAACTAAAATGTACGGAATTTAATTTTCTCACATTGAAATCACACACACAGACACACACACAGACACACAGACACACACACACACGCACATATATATATTTATATATATAGGACTATCCACTTATCTTGTGCTTCCTTTTTAAAATTAAATATGTTTTTAACTCTTTTTCAAGATGTTTTTTAACATGTTTTATTAATCATTTGTTCATATATATATATATATATATATATATATATATATATATATATATATATATATATATATATATATGGGGGGGTTCCTGTGTAATTCCCAGTTGTATATATATATATATATAGATACATATATATATATATATAAACATATATATATATATATATATATATATATATATATATATATTGTGGGGGGGTGTAATTAAATTCCATACATTCTTGCTTAATATTTTCGAGCAGGGTGCGCTTTCGACTACAATGTGATATTATAATTAAATTTAAAAGCAAAACTCCGATAATAATAATAATAATAATAATAATAATAATAATAATAATAATAATAATAATAAGAAGAAGAAGAAGAAGAAGAAGAAGAAGAAGAAGAAGAAGAAGATGATGATGATGATGATGATGATGATGATGATGATGAAGAAGAAGAAGAAGAAGAAGAAGAAGAAGATGATGATGATGATGATGATGATGATGATGATGAAGAAGAAGAAGAAGAAGAAGAAGAAGAAGAAGAAGAAGAAGAAGAAGAAGAAGAAGGAGATAAAAAGGATGTAGAAAATAAAAGATGAAGAATAAAAACAAGGATAAGAATAGGATGTTGAAGAATAAAGGATTGGGTGTGAATAATTTCGATAGGTCCGAGAATCAGAAAACATAACAAAAGAATAGTTGGGGGTGGGAGACGAACATGAAATGGGAGAAGAGAAGGCATACAGTGAAGCCGCGGAAAGCGATGACCGTGAGTGGAAGGAGGTGGAAATGGAAAGTTTTATAGGGAAGATGGCGATGAATTAGTGTATGTAGGGAAGAAGCAGGATTGAAGATGAGGAGTAAGAAATATAAGGGAAATGAGGAGGATGCGCTTATGGCATCTGTAACCGATGGGGTGAGCTTGTGAGGATAGAGATTAAAGACCTGCTAGGGGATCGGGAATCAATTCACCTGTTCCCATGAGATCATCAGGATTAAGAATTATCGATTTTAGTAAACAAAGATAACAATTTAGAGACAAAGGTCACGCCCTTCACCATAACCCTAACCATAAGCCCCTTCGTTAGTAGAGTTAAATCGCATCTGTGCTTTTGGTTTCTCTAGGTTACGACATCGCGTACCATTATAGGGTTATTTGATATCGAACCTGTCAATTTAATATAATGGTAATAGTTGTCGCTGGTGGGTCGGGAAACTACGGTTTAGTCCTTGGTTGAGTCATACCAAAATTTTGAAAAATAGGACTTAATTTCCCGCTTGATTAATGCTCAGTATTATAAGGTGACGATAAAGATTAAGTGGAGTAACCCTGGGAAAGGCATGACGTTTCCTTCCTGCAACTTGTTGAAATCATTAATAAAAATACAGCCTTCGGTTCGCCCTTGACTTATATCGAATTTTACTCTTTTTTTTATGCCGCAACACCGGGCTTATTGCCTGGGATGTGACGATGGCTAAGTGGTTAACGGCAAAGACTGGTGACCTGAGCGTTTCGAGTTCGAATCCAGTTCATTTAACAAAAATTACTTTCACTTAGGATGTTGGCAACCTAGTACGCAATGTCTTTCTAGAAATAATTCTGACGAGAAAAATATCGGGGAAACCAATTCTAACAATAGAATCTTTGGATTCATACAATGATGATGATGATGAGCTTCCGCCTGTTGCATTTTTTTTTTTTTTTGCTAGCCTGAGAGGATTATATAATTGTGAAAGAACAACTCCAAATATGTAGTTAAAGCAAAAATGAATTGTTTCGAACTATTTATATAATTCACAACGCTATTTATTGAAACTTATGGTAGACCATAAGGCATACAAACAGTTTTTATCTCCCCCTTTTTCCTTTTTGCTGTGACTTGCGCTTGACTTAGTTTAAAGTATGGGGGACTTGCATCTACCACAATTTCTCGTCCAGAAACAAGCATGACACGGCGCCTAGCATTCTTAAAATAGTTATCCATCTGGTGTTGGTCAGTCTCTTCGTAGGCAACATATATATATATATATATATATATATATATATATATATATATATATATATATATTGTTTTAACAAACAGCAAGGCTTCAAAGAATGGAAATAGTGTATTTCATCGTTAGTTGCAATTGTTTCAAGACTATTCGGACAAATTCAAGCAAATTTTCACAAGAACAGCCTTTCTTCAGACTTATTAAATAAGAAAACACTTTAACAATAAAACATTATGGAAACCATTTCCCTTATAAGTAAAAGAAAACAAGCGAAAATATTTTACCTATATCTCATCCTTGCAAGGTATATATATATATATATATATATATATATATGTATGTATATATATATATATATATATATATATATATATATATATATAGGCAAGTCAAATGGAGACTCAGTTTGAATCATATGATCATTAGTAAATATCCTTTTCTACACTGAACATTGCATAAGCAGTTATTTAAAATAAAATATGTAGTTATTCTTTCCTTCAACAAAGTTTTGGTCGTCTATGAGAATTTATAATAATCAATCTATGCGTAATTCGATGTTCCGAACGTTCAGAACGACTGGAAACAAATACCGAGATAAGCGGAAAGCACATAGCGACTAAAATTCCCAAATGGTCACCCATCTGATACTAGCCTTACTTAACTTCGGTGATCTGATTAAAATCGGTGTATCAACGTGATTATATATATATATATATATATATATATATATATATATATATATATATATATATATATATATATATATATATATATATATATATATATAATGTGTAGACAAAAGATTTTAAAACATCAGTTGGAAATATTTACTGATTTAAAACCACCTGAACAGTGACAATTATATATTTTTTTTTTTTTCTCTCACTGGTCTTCCAACTGAAACCAATTTCCCTCTTTCCTCATTCGATTCTTAGCTTTTAATTTATCATTCTGACGTTTCCTCTTAGAGGGTCAGACGATAAGGCCTTAAGGAAATTTTAATAATTCCACCTGCTCGTTTTTTTTGTTTTTTTTTGTTTCTTTGGTATTTAAATTAAATTATGTTTCCTCTGAAATTTCTCCTTCCATTTTGCTGTGCCAAGAATTTACTTATATATATATATATATATATATATATATATATATATATATATATATATATATATATATATATATATATATAGGGAGAGAGAGAGAGAGACAGAGAGAGAGAGAGACAGAGAGAGAGAGATTAGTCATGAGACCATCCCAATATTTTTCCGATTTCGATGCAAGTACCGATTCCGATTCTTTATAAATCTCTAAATATTTAACTATAAAGTTGTTATTTTCACGATTACCGTAAAAACACATGTTAATTCATCATATATTTTCTCAAACGTAAAAAAAATCATACTTGTGGCGGGGGATGATTTATAGAATTTAGTTTTACTGGTAGTTTAAAATCAATAAATATTTATTGTGCCATTATTACAACCATCAGTGGAAAATTTTGTTTGAAACAAAATCTTATAAAAAAATATACAATAAAAGGAATCGTTTTTGGCATCGGAAAATATGCACACATTTTCCCGATTCGTATACTGATTCCGATATGCGAGGTGAGGGGCATAGCGTTGTCAAAGAAAGTAAGGTTTCTTTGATAACAAATTCTTACTCCTTTTTCCCAACGCTATGTCCTCTCCTTTTTTTTTTTTTTTTTTTTTGAATTCCCAACATCTTTTTCCGTTTCTGAAATGGAACAGGGTCATACATTTCATTACATCAAAAATATATTTTCAAATATTTGTACTGGTGTTTTGTTTTCTTAATTTCATTCATCCAGAGGAAGTCAAGAAATGAAGACGAAAAATTTATGAACACATAACTTAGTTTGTTCCTTTTTTGTTTCTCTATTTCGTCGTAATACTATTTTCATTATTCTCATCCTATATATATATATATATATATATATATATATATAGATGTATATATATACATCTATATATATATTATATACATCTATATATATATTATATATATACAAGAACAAAGAATTAATAAAATATGAAAATATGTTTAAACACATTAAGAAGAGTTAAAAACATATTTAATTTTAAAAAGGGAAACACAAATTAAGTGGATTGTCCTTAGTCCGCGGAGTTTCAAAAGAAATACTTCTTTTCTAATCAGAGTGTATGATTTAGCAAAATGCTAAAATTCTTATATATATATATATATATATATATATATATATATATATGTATAAATGACCTCGGAAAAATGCTTAGAACATTAAATGAATTAGGAAAAATGCTTAGAACACAATAACTACATAACAATTTCTACGTTGACATAATTAGTAGGGGATATGCGATCGTTTTTATGAATGACTTGTAAAAGACGTTGGTCTACAGAATTAGTAAAATTTGTGATTTCGTCAACAGTTATTCCTCGCGACACCTCTTGGAGAGCATCCCACAACTCATCTTTGCTCTTAAATTGGCGTCCACTTGCATAGAGGCGTCGCTTCATGATACTCCCAGGGTTCTCAATTATGTTCAAATCTGGTGAATTTGGATACCACTCTATCTTCCGTAGCCCATAGAACCCCATTTGTTGCAAATACTCTTTTTGTTTGCTGCATGCGAGGGAGAATTATCCTGCATAAAAATGATGGTTCTTCTCAACGTCAACCTTTGATTCTTCAGCTATGGTTCAAAGTGCTCCTTCAGAAAAGCTATGTAAGTATTTGACGCCATTTTTACGCCTTCTGGGACTCTCCATGGGCCAACCAAAGTACCTCTGATATTCCCTGACCAAATCAGTATCCCACCACCACCTTGTTGGCGCCTTAAACGCTGATGACGATGTTGTCCATCTAGGACCCATTCCTTGCTCCAGCCATCTGGGCTATCAAGAGTGACACGCACTTCATCCGTGAACAAAACTTTGGAAAAATCCGTTTTCATGTTGTCCTCTGCCTATTTC
>NC_136521.1:44387394-44409894 GCF_053919585.1 Euprymna scolopes
TTGCTGTGTAACTCGTATAGTGCCTGGTTTGAGGTGTTTCGCTTTTACAGGCGGACCGTCGGGTTGACATGAAAAAAATATTCCAGACAAAGAAGTCTTGTTTGCTTAGTTCAAGAAATCTAATCATTAGCGATACTTTTTAATTAATTTTAAACAGTCTAATTAACTGAAATCGTTTTTAAACGATGTCCCTAAAGATCTTGTCATTAATCTACAGAAGTCCATTAGTAAGAAAATTTTCTGAACACCTGAGCAGTTTCACAGTTGCACGGCAATTAAGTGAAAGTTTAAATAAACGATACGATTCGGTTAACTTATATATACACACACACACACACACACACACATATATATATATGTGTGTGTGTGTGAGTGTGTGTGTATGTGTGTGTGTCTGCAAACAGTTAGACTCGACGGTGCTCGGGATTGTAATCTATTATAATCTCATATTTAACGTTGACGCCATATATGATGACGTCATCTACTATGACGCCATCTACTATGACGTATATTATTAAGAAACACACAGAAACAAACACAGGAATACTGTTTATTTTCGCGCTTTTAATTTTGCCAAAGGTGACTTGTTTTTTCAGTTTTGACCTTTTAGCAGTTATTTTTAAAGGCGTAAAACAAAATCGAAATCGTTTTACGGGCCCAAATCCTCTATTTGTCAAATTTTAAGACTGTAGGCCAAAACTTCAGAGAGGAGTTTGGTAGAGACATTCCGCACACAAACACAGAAAAAGTCACTTATATATATATATATATATATATATATAGAGAGAGAGAGAGAGAGAGAGAGAGAGAGAGAGAAAGAAAGAGAGAAAGAAAGAGAGAGAGAGAGATAAACATATTTGTGTGCGCTATAACGTTATCACCATAAATGCTACGCAATTATCCACAATGTAGAAAAATATATAAATAAGATCATTCGCAATACTGAAATGAAATTAATCTAACTTGAAACAATAAAAGAAAGAATATTTCATTAATGAAAGTTCATTTTTTTTAGAATATGCAAATTAGTGCATTTTAATTTAGTCGTTTGCACATCCATGACTGAGTATATTAAGATGATCGTTTTAAGATGACTTTAATTAAGTCGAAAAAGTAGGCTTTTAATATCTATGTAAGTGCGAAGAAAAACTCAACTTACACACACACACACACAAAACATAACATGATATAATTATATATGCACCAGGTGCGCTTGAAAGCCAAATCACAACGTAATATTTCGAAAATAAAAAATGTTTTACTTCTTTTGAAATTAATAATTTATGAACATATTTCAAAGTCAAACACCATCCTCAGTATTTTGTACATTATTTTTTTCTTTCTTCTTTTCTCTTTCTTGCCATGTTGTAAAGTTGGACGAAAGAAAATTCAGTTAGTAAAGATCCGCACGTTGTCTCTGGGCGGTTGTATTTTGAAATGTCGGAACGGTACGTTGGCAACGCGAGATTAACGTCAGGGGTGTGAGTTCCGTTATAGAAGCGTTGATTTAATTATATACACTTGTGCCCGATATTATTCATACCCCTCCTTGAAAATTGAGTTTATTAGGTGTAACTTTGTAAGAATTTATTGTTTACGTCCATATTGATACATATTCTTAATAAACCTCTTCTGATCATTTTCGTCATTTTAAAATCTCGGGATACTTGTAATAAAAGAAATATACAGCTATTTATAAAATCTGCAATGTTCAAAAATAATCATACCCCCCTTATTTTTTCAGTATTAATCGAGTTTCTGACTGTTTGTTTCCTGTTTGATTCTTATTTTGAATGCTTTTATACAACCTTTGATTAATTTCATTTCGTTTTTTGCATTTTTCAGAAATTAAAATGATGTCAACTGAAAACCAATAAAAGAATAAAAATTATTAGAATGGGGAAGAAAAAAGAGCTTAGTAATGATCTTAGGACTAAAATTGTGAATTCACATAAGGATGGTTTAGGTTACAAGTCAATTTCCAAGAAATTTGAGGTTCCTACAGCAACAGTACAGAGCATCATCAAAAAATTCCAGAGCCACCACACAACAAACAACTTGATTGGTAGAGGAAGGAAAAGGAAACTGTCTGCTAGAGCCACCAGGAATATTGAAAGAAGTGTTAATGCAAATCCAACCACCACTACTAAGGACATTTTAGAAAATCTGGAGTCTTCTGGCATAAAAATATCAAGGCAAACATTGCAAAGGACTCTGCATGAAAATAGTCTGAAAGGAAGAAGACCAAGAAGGACTCCATTGCACACCGAAAACACCTTGCAGCACGCCTAAAGTTTGCTAGGACCCATGTGAATTCTTCAGAGTCCGTTTTCTCAAGTATTTTGTGGACTGACGAAACAAAAATTGAATTGTTTGGCCATATGGATGCTTCTTACGTTTGGAGGAAGAAAGGAGAAGCTTACAACCCAAAGAACACCATACCCACGGTGAAACATGGTGGTGGTAGCATAATGTTTTGGGGCTCCTTTTCGGCTAGTGGTCCAGGTAGTTTGGTCAAGATAGATGGAACCATGAAGAAGGAGCAATATTTGGAGATACTCCAGAAAAACATTAGACAGGATGCGGAGAAGCTCCATTTAGGACCAAACTGGGTCCTTCAACAGGATAATGATCCAAAACATACTGCCAAAATAGTCAAGAAATGGTTTGAGGATAATCAAATTAATATTTTGGAATGGCCTAGCCAGAGTCCCGACCTGAACCCTATCGAAAACCTCTGGCACATATTGAAAACTGAGGTTAAAAAGCGGAAACCTAGAAATTTGAGGGATTTGGAGAACTACTGCATTGAAGAATGGTAAAAAATCAGTGTTGATGCTTGTAAAAACCTTGTTGATAAATATCCAAAACGGTTACAGGCAGTTATTAAGAATAAAGGGCATGCTATTGACTATTAGTAAGAGAGGTATGAATAATTTTGAACTAGTGCCATTATTGTTTTTCTTTGTATACTGTTTCAAACTTGCATAATTTATTTATTTGTTGAGTTTAAATTAAATGTTTATGCTTGATTTATTGTTTGAAATCCCTTTAATATTGTCTACCTTCTGGTTTGAGCAATATTCTTATAGAAATGTCAAAGATCCGAGGGGTATGAATAATATCGGGCACAAGTGTATATATGTGTGTGTGCGTGTGTGTATGCATATATATTATATATTTATAATATAATGTGTGTGTGTGTGTGTGTGTGTGTGTGTGTGTGTGTGTGTGTGTGTGTGTGTGTGTGTGGTCACGAATAGGCTCCTATATGGTTGACTATTTTAAAAAAACTGATTACATATAATGGTAGATGTATCGAGACACAGGAATGGGTATATTTGATCTGGCAGAACGGTGGTTCATTAAAAATTAAAATTGTGGGGTGTGCGTTCGCGGCTGGTCCACAAAGTATGGAAATAAATTAAAAAAATAAAAAAAAACGCTTACAAAGTGTGTTTGATATAGATGTACATAAGAATACTTTGATAAGTATATTTTAACTTAAATAGGGATGGTATAATAAATTGTAGGGCCCGCGTTCGCGCCTGGCCTCCATAGAATGGAAATAGGCACAAACTTTAATAAAGACTTTTCATATCTATCTGCGTAAGTATACTTTGATAATTATGTTTCAGTTAGAAGAAATATGATATAATAAAATTATGGGGTGTTCGTTCGCACCTGGCCTCCATAGAATGGAAATATGTCACAAAGTTTAACAAGGTTTTTTAATATAGATCCACAGAATATTGTGATAAGTGTTTACGTGTGGACTAGGTATGGTATAATAAATTATGGCGTTTATCTGTTTTATTTTTACTTTCATCATATTTTGCTTTGGTTTTGATACCCCCAAATTCAACTCAAATTTACAACCCTTCCTTTTCATAAGCTATCATACTTTCATAAATCAGAGTCCATTTTCTGCAGGCTGTTTTTGAACCCAGTCAACGACGGGTACTTTTGCTAGTATATATATATATATATATATATATATATATATATATATATATATATATATATATATATATATATATATATATATATATATATACACACTAGTAGTTAGGGCCGAAATTGAATGATGATCAACGAATGTTTCACAGTCCCATATTTTTATTAAAATCGAAATCGGGAAATCGTCTATTTCTAAGTAACTTAAGACCGGATAAAATGTGTAGAGAAATAGTCATCAACCGGAAGTGTGAAAGCATACAACGAAAATGGTGAAAATAGCTGGAAAAAAAACTATAGAAAATCCTCGAATGCGGAAAGCAACCGACATAACAAAAAATGGATAACAAATAAACAAAATAAATGGGAAATAGTAAATACAGATATCCTGTGATACTAGTCTCGGCTGATAAGAACCTACGACGACGCAGTCATGCTCGGGTTGGTAACCCGGATTTTGGATAACTCGTCAGTATTCAACGTGCTATCGGCTCACTCGCTAAATCGTGTACTTTGTATTGTTTTATTTGCTTTGTTTTTTTCCGGGGGGTGCATAATCACGTTGACACACCGCTGGATCACTGAAGTTAAGCAACGTTGAACCTGGTCAGTACTAAATGGGTGACCATTTTGAACTTCCTGGTGCTGTATGTGCTCTCTGCTTATCTCAGCATTGTTTCCAGTCATCCTTGACTTTTCCTTGCCACTGAACTCAAACAGTGCCGATTCAGGAAAGGTCTGGTTTGAGATTGCGCAACCCTTGCCTTACAATTACACGCGCAGCTGCCTTATACAAGAGTTATCCTTTGTCTTTCAAGACTGAACGGAGGCATCGTATTTTTTTTTTTTTTTTTTTTTTTTTGGAGCTTTTTTTGTTTGTTTTTTGTTTTTTTTTGTTTGTTTTTTTCACCCCCCCCCAAATAAAAAACAAGGCATATTGCCACTTGGAACATAGAGGGCTATTATTTCGGATCGTGTCTAACAGAGGACTGTAGGGAGTTGAGCAGCGAGATGTCTGTTTATATTACATTTAAAGTTCTGCCTGTTAATACAGTAAGAGAAGCAGGAAACAGGGTAGGAATTCCAAAGTCTAGCAATACGAGAGAAGAAACTATTAGAGTAGTAGGCTTTCCGACATCTAGCAACTTCAACAGTAAACGGGGTGGAATTTTGCTACTTGTCGATTTTATCGGGAGTAAGTACGTCGAGGGGGCACAAGTGCTTCGAGTTCGTACGTCGAGAGGGCACAAGTGCTTCGAGTTCGTACGTCGAGAGGGCACAAGTGCTTCGAGTTCGTATGTCGAGAGAGCACAAGTGCTTCGAGTTCGTACGTCGAGAGGGCACAAGTGCTTCGAGTTTGTACGTCGAGAGAGCACAAGTGCTTCGAGTTCATTAGAGCGGATTCAATTAAAGTTTTTGTAAAACAGGACCATGTGTGCGACACGGTGGCGATGGGACAGAGGTTAGAACATATCAGGTAGTGCGGGACCTGTTAGATTTGAGATTCTTTTTGTGCTCAGTCTAAGAATGAGAAACTGGTAGTAGAGGAACCTGCCCAGGTGTGGCAACGATATCACATGTATGGTGGAGGGGGGTGACTTTGTAAAGATATAGGATGTTCTCTGGTGTGAGTAATTCATTATTATATTCAGTCAACAATGGAATTCTTTCAAGACGGGGATGATGGCGCCGTTCATAAACGCCGAAACAGTTGAAAGATAAACTTCCGGTTCTCTTCATGGAAATGCCGAGTTGTAAATAGGTCACAACGGAAAAATATTTCTTTTTTCGGCTGGAGAAGGTAAGATGACGTGTTAAACATAATATATAGAAGGCTATATGTCTGTCTGTCTCCATATTTTCAAACTCTATCTCCCCCTAAACTAAAAGTCGCAGATTAGATTTTTTACGGACAGTTCTTTTATGGGTCTTTAACCATTAAAATAGTTTTTAATGGATCTAAAATGGGTCAAAATTGAAAAAAAAAATCGTTATACGTTTTGTACATTCATCTTAGTTTATTTTTAATTTTTAATCAGTTCATATGTTACGTTTGTACAGTGGTAACGTCACCAGCTTTGAATGCTACAATTTTGCTTTCGGTTTCGATTCTTAGCTGATGGCATGCAAATACTTTTTTTTAATTTTGAAATCACGAGTCTATACGAAATCTGGACACATTAAAATATCATATTTAAGCGTATTTTATGACCG
This sequence comes from Euprymna scolopes, assembly GCF_053919585.1. Lineage (NCBI taxonomy): Eukaryota > Metazoa > Mollusca > Cephalopoda > Sepiida > Sepiolidae > Euprymna > Euprymna scolopes. The sequence continues at coordinate 44,393,566 of NC_136521.1, forward strand.
GGCAAAGCCCCCCCCCTTCCGCTAGTAATAATTGGTTTTAAAACAAAAAAAAAATGTCATTGGTAAATACAAATGTCCTGGGTAAATAGTGACTTCTACTAAAGTAATGATAAATCTGTCTTTCATAAAAACAACTTTTATCAGTAAACGTGGTTTAAATTATTCTCCAACTGTTATGAAAAACTGTTATAGGTTTTTAAAAACTGTTATAGGTAAACAGTATAGTATCTAACATATAATATAAGTAAGAAATGACTTGTGTAAAATTATTTCTCAAATTGTCAGATTTAAAATGTCTTATGGGTAAAAAAACTTATTGGTAATAAACTGTTATCATTTAAAAAAAACACTGTTATGGATACAGATAGATTTGTGCTAATTTTTTAGTGCCATGAATAAAAACTGACTTTTGTTAAATTATGTTTTAAGCTCTTATGTGTAAAAAAATTGTAATCGCAAAAACTGTTATGGGTAAAAACTGACTTGTAATAAATTATTTTAAACCGTCATGCTTAAAAATTAAAAACTGCTGTTGATTAAAAAACTGTTATGGTAAAAACTGACTTGTAATAAATTATTTTGTAAATTGTTGTTTAAAATGCGTTATAGTAAAAAAAACTGTTGTGGATTAAAAAAACTGTTCTGGGTAAAAAAAATGACTTGCAATAAATTATTTATTAAATTATTATGTGTAGAAAGTGTTATAGTAAAAAACAGCTATGGATTTTTTAACTGTTATGGGTAAAAACTGACTAAATGCTTAAAAAGTAAAAACTGTTATCGATTAAAAACTGTTACGTGTAAAACTAATAATAAATTATTTGTAAATTGTAATATTTAGAACGTGTTATAGTAAAATAAACAGTTGTGAATTTAAAAAAAACTGTTCTGTATAAAAAGGTTTGTAATAAATTATTTTGTAAATTCTTATGTTTAGAAAGTTTTATAGTAAAAGAACAGTGGTTGATATAAAAAAGACTGTTATAGATAAAAAATGACTTGTAATAAACTATTTTGTAAATTATCATGTTTAAAACAGTTGTGGATTAAAAAAAAACTGTTATGGGTAAAATCTGACTTGTGATAAATTATTTTGTAAATTGTTATGTCTAGAAAGGGTATAGCAAAAAACTATAAAAAGTGGCTTGTATTTAGCGAATTGTTTACAATAGTTTTTTTTTAAATTCAGCATTAAATAACTATAAAGGGTTGATATGCCGTAAAATGGACGAAACAAGGCAATCTTTTTGCACAGTGTTGTAGCTGTACATTAAATGGTGTAATAATGGTTGTCAAAACCAATGAATGAAACCCAAATTTTACTTACCTTTTCTCCTCTGGTTCGAACGAAACGGGATGACTAAATCTTTTGCCAGATATAGATATATATGTATATCTCTATCTAATATATATAGAGAGAGAAAGAGAAAGATGTATAACGAACAAAGATGGGGTTTGAAGAATTTAAAACAATTTCCCTCGCTCGTCTTTAATAGGTTCTTTTATGATTTTAGTCGGTGCGTGAATTAATGGAAACTTCTTTGCAAGCTGCGCGAACAGAGACACCTTGATGATTATCAAAAGGTTTAATAAGGAAAGCTTCCTTTTTTCACGGAGAACCAGTTTATGTGTATAGTTTAATGGCGGAATTAAAGTGATATATTAATTCATTTATTTCAATCTTTTTTTCTTCTTCTTCTTCTGTTTATTTCACTTTCTCTGTTGTAACTCCTTGTTTACTGTATATATCGCTTACAATCTCTCTTTCCTTCTCTCTATCTCTTTCTATCTCTCTCTCTCTCTCTCTAACTCTCTTTTAAATCTCTTTCTCTCTCTTTTCGTTTCGCTTTGTCTCTATCTATCTATCTCTCTTTTGACTGTCTCTTTCTATTTGGTTTCCTTTTTCGTATTCTTTTAACTCAAGTTGATTCTCGTGGTACTCTTTAGCGAAAATCTTAGCGACTTCAATCCCCGATCCAAATTTCTTTAACAAAGTTGGAACCACATTTATAAGATATTCTAATAACGAACCAAAACTAACAGAAACAAGGCCGTCCCCCCTAATACAAAAAAGGCGTGGCATTTGCCAACGACAAAATCTTACAAAACGATCCGAAATAAAAAAAAAAAACTGTCACACACTAAAACCATACCATTTTAAAAACTGATGCGTATAGTTTACCTTTTTCTGTTATTTTTTATAATCGTGGGTGTTCTTTGATCTGATTGGTCAACTAGAAAGTATATTAAACTCAAAGCACCGCCCTCTTGTCTGCTTTCAGGAATGGACTAATCAAATTCGCTTTGACGAAGATGAATTCAGTGACGTTTAAACTGTCATTACTTTGCATATCATAAAACAAACAAAAATATGACGTCATATTGCCATTCCTTATTTAGTATAAAATCATGACACCGCTAGCTGATCCACTAACACCCACGCATCAATTCCCATCCAGCCGCCTCATAAATTGTACACTTTCTAAATGATTATATGATTCTAGTTTTTACAAAAGTAATAACTGCGAATACTATATATATATATATATATACACACACACACACACACACACACACACACACACACACACACACACACACATATATATATATATATATATATATATATATATATATATATATATATATATATATATATATATAGGCAGCATTTTGTATCTATGGCATATTTAATTCCATAAAATAGGCGGTTTTTTTCTATTAATTCTATTTTCGATCCTTCCCTACTTCCGAATAACAGTCTTCACTTCTGGCTGATGTAATCGCATTTATCATAAGTTTGAGTACTTTCCAATCCTTCAGAGTTCAGCGTTAGGGATGAACTGGTTTTTAACAATTTATTTATTTTTCTCATTAATAGAATTAATAAACAAAAACGTCTATTCTATAATGATATATATATATATATATATATATATATATAAAACAAAGATAACTTCTCTCTATAAAAGCACTTAGTGAGTAAAAAGAAAGAAGAAAAAATAACACAGAATATTTTATAAAATAAATAAATCAACAATCTCATCAATATATATATATATATATATACATACATATATATATTGAGTTCGTGTAATTCAGTAAATTTTCATATACCAATGTGTTTTAAGCCAAAAAGAGTTGACTTAAGGAGTAAGCTACAAAACTATCATATTTCATAATCGAGCATTAATATACTGTGAAAGCAAAATCAAGACTTCAAAAAGGGTGTTGATGGCAACAAAAAGTGTATTTCATTTTACGTTACAATTGTTTCCATGTCCAGTCGAACAATTTCAAACATTATATCGTTTAAAAAAATTTCCAAAACCAGCATTTCTTCAGACTTTATGAATAAACACACTTTTGACAATAGAGCCTTTTTTGAAGAGAAAGAGAAAAAGAAAAGAAAATTTTCCTTAATGAGAAAAGCATGTGAGAAACATTTACCTTTGTTATAGATATGGAAAAGCCAATTTAAATATTAATATATCACCTAATTTTCGTATCCTTATTTAAGAAGAGAGTCATGAGAAGTTTTCACAGAAAACCCTAAACTATTTTTAAAAAAATGTTTATATATCGCTGAGTTGCTAAATTAGATATCGCTGTTTCTTTATTGCACAATAATTAATTTTTTTATAAAAAGAATTAATTTTTATTTCTATATTTATGGTATGGCCGTAACAATCTTGCAATAAGGTTACGGTTAATTTTAGTTTCGTATTAGTGGCAAGTAATGTTTACAGGTTATCGTTATTATAGTACTTAGATTTAAGACCATTTTAGGTTTGAAGTTTAATTGAATATGAGAATAAATAAAAAGGCTGTATTATATATAAATCCTTGTATAACGTTTCGAGTGAGGTATTCTAATCTATTTATTATTATTTAATGTTTAAAATTTATTGTCATTCTACTTGAATATGCTTTCATATCGTTTCTAAAGACAGTTATGAAGGGAGATAATCCAATTATGTTGTTAAGTACTGCTAGTTAATTCTGTTGCAAACTGAGTCGATGTTTATTTCCTATAACAGCTAAAGGGAGATAATTCAGGCCGTTTTGATGTTTTCGGTTCATTGATTACTAGAAGGCGTCTATGATTTAATAATTAATTCAATCAGACAGCAGAACGCGCTACAATGGCTTATTTAACAAATTAAGGATATAAATTATGTTTTCAATCTTAAAAAATTGTTTTTTACCCATGGGTTTAACCCACGTCTGTTATTAATCGCTTATGCTGCTCATGCCTTATAATTTGTGTGTTGTATTCTTGAGTATCTAAATAAAATAGTATATATCCTCTAATTATTATTCTGGCAGCAAAACAACCCAATAGCTACAGATATGTTTCACTCCGATGAGAAGATGTCTACTCTTGCATTTATGGGTAAAAACATTTAGAACATGTACATCTATATCAAAAACACTTGTAAACGTTTTTTTTTTTTTAATTTTTAAATTTTTTATTTCCATACTTTGTGGACCAGGTATGAACGCAGACCCCACAATTTTAATGAACAACCGTTCTGCCAGATCAAACATACCCATTCCTGTGTCTCGATACATCTTCTATCATTATATGTAATCAGTTTTTTAAAATAGTCAACCATATAGGAGCCTATTCGTGACCACACACACACACACACACACACACACATTCAGCTTTATATTATAATATATATATATATATATATATATATATATATATATATATATATATATATATATATATATATATATATATAATGAGTGCTAGCGGTACTTACAGGGAATATTGTGCTATTAAGAGTATGCGCGTTTGTCTCCTAACTGTTGTTTGCTGTTTCGGCTGTAGGAGAAAGGCTTTCCTTGCGACATTCTTCTGGGGCTTGTATCGTAGTACTAATTCCTTAGCCGGCGTCTACCGTAGCAATAAACAGTTTTAAAGAGACGGAGCCCTAAATGTTTGAGTTTATGTTTGTTCAGGTGATTACTAATGTAGCAGCGATTGGATTTAGTTGTTGGCCTATCTATGCTGTCTTTAAAGGGACAATAGATTAAGGACCACATAGCCTCATTTAATGGATTTAGGAGCTCCTTATTCTCAATTAATGGATTAAAGACCGCATAGTCTCATTTAATGCATAAAGAACCTCATAGTCTCATATAATGGATTAAGGGCCTCATAGTCTCATATAATGGATTAAGGACCTCATAGCCTCATATAATGGATTAAGGACCTCATAGTCTCATATAATGGATTAAGGGCCTCATAGTCTCATATAATGGATTAAGGACCTCATAGTCTCATATAATGGATTAAGGGCCTCATAGTCTCATATAATGGACGAAAGACCTCATATATCATTTAATGGATTAAGGACCTCAGTGTCGTTTACTGGATTAAGGGCCTCTTAGTCTCATTTAATGGATTAAGAACCTCATAGTTCCATTTAATGGATTAAGGACCTCTTAGTCTCATTTAATGGATTAAGGACATCTTGAGAGATAGCCAGCATCTGGAAACAGGTCAAAGCCTTGCTTCGCGAATGATGCAGAATTACTCAAGAGGGCTTCACGGGGCCCTGGAGTTCCGTAAGTGGAGCCAAGGGGCCCAGAAGCCCTTTCTTAAATGCTTTATATAAAAAGTTTAATGGCTTCAGACATTTAATCATTGACCCGTTTTACTGGAAAAAATATGAGGCACACACTACATAGTGTACAGAGTTTCAGGATGGTTAATGGAAAAGAAAAATAAATCAACGAAAAAATGTAAAATTTTTTGATTAATCAAAAAATAGTTTGTAAACATTACCATTAGTTAGCGCTTTTTTTTTAAATTACATTTTCACCCCAAACAAGGAACATTGCCACTTTGAGTAGGGGGGCTACTATCAGGAACCTAAGTTGCAGAGGTACTATGTAGGGAGTTTTGCAGCAAGATGTTTGTTCACATTACGCTTGTACTTCTGCATGTCAGTACCGTTGGGGAAGCAGGAAACCGGAAGAGAATTCCAAAGTCTTGTAGGTGTGGTGAAGAAGCTATTAGAGTAAAAGTCTTTTTTACATCTAGGGATCTCAACTGTGTAGGGGTGGGACTTTGCTGCTTGTCGGGTTTATCGGGGGTATTTTTGTCGAGGGGGTACAAGTGCATGTTGTTCGCCCGAGAATATACCATTAAAATACTTGTAAAACAGGCAGAGGGATGCAACATTTCGTCGGTGGGACAGAAGTTTAGATGACAGGTCGGGACCTATTCGATTGGCGACTCTCTTTTGGACCCTGTCCAGGAGCGAGAGACTAGTAGCAGTAGCCCAAATGTGACGGCAGTACTCCATACATGGAAACTGACTTTGTAAAAGTACAGAATACGTTCAGGGGTAAGTAACTTTCTAGCACCCACCTTCTTTGCAGCAGCTTACCAATGATCTCAATGTATTTATTCCAACTCATGTTTCCTGTGAACGTTAAGCCAAAGAGCTTGAACGAAGTGCTCTCAGGTAAAGTATCTCTAGCGATAAGTAAGTTGGTAAGGTTTCATGTAATTATTAAAGGAAACAAGCTTTGTCTTGGCAGCGTTAAACGTTACCATCCATTTTTTATCCCAATTTTACTGCAAACTTTCCTCAAGGGTTTCGGCCATTACCTTAGATATGTGCTCATTAGTTTTCCCCCACGTGCCTGATATAGAGCGTGGTGTCATCAGCAAATATACCCATCTGAGAGACAATTTTATCAGGTAAGTCATTTATGAATATCAGAAATAACAAAGGTCCAAGAATCGATCCCTGAGGCACACCCGCATTTATATCAAATTTTTTTGGACGTACGCCCATCGAGAACAACCTGGAATCTTCTCTCATTTAAGAAGGATCTAAATATGCTAAGCATTCGTCCAGTAATACCATAAGATTTTATTTTCATCAGAAGACCATCGTGCCATACCCTGTCAAAAGCCTTAGATATATCAAGAGCTACTGCCCTCCCCTTCCTTGCTCCGCCGTGAAAAACATTTACCCTGCTCAGGGGCTCCATGGTGTCCCACAGTTTGAGAAACCCTGATCTATCGGATTTGTTCTATGAAAAGCAACTCTAAACGTTTAACCTTTTCTCCCTTGAGCATAGATGATTACGCGAGGATCTCATTTAAGCCTGCAATTTCCTCAATGGTCATTATGATATACCTCAATAGTTATTATGATATACCTCAATAGTCATTATGATATACCTCAATAGTCATTATGATATACCTCAAGATCTATTATTCACTCCTGCACTGGAAAGAGTTCTATGCGGACACTACAAGAAACTATTTCATCACCGATTTCAATTGAACCGAAGGATGGCTGCGTTCTCGATCAGAAACCATGGACATTGGAATAGACTTCCAAGTGAACTAATATGGATGCCTCCGTTCAGTCTCGAGAGACAATGGATACCCCCTGTAAGAGTAGCTGCGCGAGTAATTGTAAGACAAGGGTTGCGCAAACCCCAACCGCACCTCTCCTGAATGCTTGAGTCCAGTGGCAAGGAGTCCAGGATGGCTGGAAACAATGCCAAAATAAACGGAGGGCACATACAGTACCTGGAACTGAAATTGATAAAATGGTCACCCATTTCAGTACTCTCCAGGCTCAACGTTGCTTAACTTCGGTGATCTAACGAGAACCAGTGTGTCAACGTGATTATGTCGTATATTTTTAGCGAAGTAATAATTGCTGCGACAATTTAAGGTACATTTGAAACAGGTGCTCGACTACTGTGTCCACTTCTCTAAATTTTTACCACTCTTTCTCTAAATGGTATTGAAGCACGATAGTTTTACCTTCTATCAAATAAACGAGCAGGCCGCCCGGCGTTGTCTGATCGTAAAATACACACAAATATTATATTTTAACTCATACAGAAACTGAGACATGTGCATGCGAGTATTATGTTTTCTTTTTTAACAGTTCACTTGTAAGTATAAAAGAATACTTGAGCTGAGATTGAAACCAAAACCTAAAAAAGTGTTTTCAAACCTACTTATACTTTACATAAAGAATCTGTCAAGTGAACGATTTACGCATGCACATTCGTGAAACAGTTGAAAAACAGATAAAAATCCGATGATCCCCAGTTTTTTCAATTTTGACCTCTTAGCAGCCCTTTTTTTCGGATGAAAACCGATTAAAAAATTTTTCACGTGTCTAAATACCTTATATACCAAATTTCAAGTTTGTAGATCAAAACTTCGTTGAGTATATAGGTTGAGAAGTGTCCTTGAACACCCACATTCTCACTTTTATAGATATATAGATTAAATTGAATTGAATTGAATGGTCTCTATGACACCCAGCTTTGATGATAGGAAGTTCGATATGTCCGATATGTAGATATGATTACGTAGTTTCGTTGTGCTATATGCATAGAAGAGAGACGTCGTGTCTGGTGACGTTTTCAAAACTCGTATCTTTTAAAAGATAGGAACTTTGTTCACTTGATTGGGTTATGTCCACATCAATGTATGTGTTGATATTTCGTCTAGCATTATACCAAACGTGAATTAATCAACGTTTGTTTCCATAAAGCTTCTTTTTTTTTTCTCCGATATACTTTGATCACACAAAATAAATATTATGTTTTTTTTTTTAGTTTTTTTTTTTTTTTTTTAGATGAGGATGAATAATTTGAATTGTTCGGACTATTATTCTCATCTGAAGTGTTATTCTCTCAACGTTTTTGCCGATATAATCTTCGACCTCTTTTTTTTTCATTTTTTTTTCATTTTTTTTTTTCATTTTTTTTCACTTTTTTTCATTTTTTTTCATTTTTTTTTCATTTTTTTTTCATTTTTTTTTTCATTTTTTTTTCATTTTTTTTTTCATTTTTTTTTTTCATTTTATTTTTCATTTTTTTTTTTTTTCAGAGATATCTTGTCGAACTCCGGCATCTTTATGTCGGACACGGAAATCTTCACGGAATTCCGAACGAAACCTTTATTCAATAGAAAGGTGAGTGTACTCTCGTTCTGTCGATCATGATCGGGTAAAAATTTTAGGTAAATCGCAATTGTGTTATTTATTATTTATTTATTTTTTTAAATTTTTAATATCGCCCGCAATGAAAGAAAGATTCCTAGGTTTGACAAAATGTACTCCGGGATGGGAGCGAAAGTTACATCAGGTGAAACGTTGTGAGAATAACACTCAAGATGAAAACACTAGTCCAAATACTCGAAATGCAAAATAAATGTTAAAATATTCCTTAATTAAAGTAAATGAAATAATTTGAGCAGTTGGTTTATAGCATATCAACTCATTTTGGGTCCCATATCACAATACTTATTGCTAACGATGTATCTAGCGTTATACTAAGGCATATATAATACACCGTTTCATGGATAAGGGGTGTGAAGCTAAAACGATATAGCTTAGCGTATACTAACCTCAAGCCGGTCCGGCATTGTAGTCTTCTTAGGAAACTAATTGTTCTCCTACAGTTTTTGAACCGAACAAAAGCCAAGTTGCTTATTTGTAACGTTCGTGTTCTCTCTAACGGACTCAAATGCTGTATGTAAAGGCAGTCGCAAAGGAAATTAAAACTTTGACGCAAACTTTCCTGATGCAAGAAAAAGTTATTTACTTTCTTCGCTAAACACATAGTCGCCGACACGTATTTACCACCCATATGTTCTCTTTTTCTTACCGCCACGTCAGCCGGCTCTCAATACACGCTACCAGACATAGCTAGATGCCAACACACGGCACCAGACCAGACACAGCTGGCTGTCAATATACGGTACTAGACACAGTTGGATGTCAATACATGAGACCAGACACAGCTAGCTGTCAATACACGGCACCAGACACAGCTAGCTCTCAATATACAGTAACAGACACAGCTGATTTTCAATATCCAGACACAGCTGACTCTTAATACACAGCAGCTCTCAATACACGGCACCAGGCGTAGCTGGCTCTCATTCAGAAGTGTAAGATGAAGAGACGTCGCGTGCTTGCCAAGCGTAACTTCCTACTCGCCACGCGTCTTTTTCTTTTTCTTTTCTTTATCCCTTTCTCCTTCCGTTCCGAGCTCTATGCATATATATGGATTTCGTTCCGTGACGTCAGACCTACGTCACGGCTTAAAATACTGACTCGACACGTCGTTTTAATGGCGGAACCAGACTACATTACATATTTACCCTAACCCTAACCTTGTCTTAAACTAACTCCAACTTAACCATGACATAGCTCTTTATTCCAGACATTGAACACACCCACACACGCACACTCACACACACACACACACACACACACACACACACATACACACACATCCAAGAAGATGGCAGTCATGGTACTCTCGCTTCTCTTATTTTTACCTTTAGTTCTCATATTCCATGAGCAATGTTTCTGACAAAGAAGGAAGAATTGCTGTTTTCTAGGTCATAATCTATTCCATCTAACACTTACCGTTGTCAAGTTTGTGACCTTGAAGTATTATTTTTAGAGCCTTTTACATCAGATGACTTTATGCCTTGTCTGGAGAAATTTCTATTTTTAAAAACATTCTTAGAAAATGATCTTTAAATCTATGAAAGAGTTTACATTTAATGAACCTAAAAGAAATTTTATTTTCTTTCAAGAAACCTTTCCAACCACCTATTTCCGTGACTGATACTTTTAAACCCTCAAATTCAATAGGGATTGTAGAAATACAAAAGAGATACTGACAAGTCTGCGGCAAAAGCGTGGGATCCCTCTGTCGGGATTGTAAACTTTTCACACTTGCCTATATCTGTACAGCAGAACCCCGGGATATGGTGGTCCCGGGATACAGTTTTTTTTTTTTTTTTTTAGGTTACGATGTGGAATACGATCTTTTTCGGCCCCTGGTTTCAATATTTACCCCGCCTTACGATATTATTTATAATGTTATTTGCTTATATACATGTGTATTATACACTGTATTTTGTTACTTATTTTGAATATGCACTGTATAAAAAAAATTACTCAGGCCCTGCCATACGGCGATTTCACCATACGATCCCAACCACAGAACGGATTTAATGCCGTATCCTGGGGTTCTACTGTATAAAGGCACCATTCGTCTGTGCATAGAATTTTTTTTGTTACATCTGGACTGGTGCACCAATCGCTTGTTTATTTCTCTTGGTCAGTGTATAAAAAGAGTCTACCGCACTTCATCCCCTGTCCCATCGCCACAATGCTGCATCACTGTGCTTGTTTTACAAGTATTTCCGCCGAATGTGCCCTTACCGTACTTTTATCCTCACCTTAACGTAAATAATTCTGACAAATCCGACTAGCAGCAAAATTTGTAACTTTAAATGTAATGTTAACAAAAACCTTACGACACAAATCCTCATTCAGGATGCCTCCTTAAATAGTGATCCAAACCCGGTAGCCTTGTAGACTTATCAGTAGCATTATGCCTTAAGTAATAAAAAAAATAAATGAATAAAAGAACATGATTTTGATATTTCAGCTTCTCCAGCAGTGAAGCCTCGGCTAACATGAGTAACATTTGTGCGACGAACGAGGCGTCAAACTAAAGTATTAATTAGCACTTTTCTTTCGTCTGTTACGCTTAAACAATTTCAGAGATGAACGCGTATATTAATTGCTTGCATCTTTGTACCTGTCCACGGATGTATGAAAAAAAATGATTTTTGCCTGTTGGACCCTCTGTCAGCTGTTTGGAAATAAAATTGTCATCGCACACGCATCCTAAGTACATCTTACTTCGGGTTCGTCTTATATTCTTTTTTTTTTTTTAAATAGCATGACGACAATAGAAAAGGAAGAATAAAATTGCAAAGTTGTAAATCAGCCGCTTGGAAGCGAGCCGAAAAACACGTTTTTTAAATCAGAATAGGTAAAAGCATATCATTACCTCCCTTTTCTCATAAACGCCCCCTCTTATACAATTGCGTTCGATATGATAATACGACATTCTATACTAGACATCGAACACGCATATTTAGTTTGGGGGGATTGCACCTCTATAAATTAATTAGTAGTCGTAAACGTAGAAATAAAAACAAAGATATCTTTTAAAGCAAAACAACGAAAAGTTGGACAGTGTTCAAGTGAAAAAAAGAAAAAGAGTTGGACGTTATTTGGTTGTCGCAAGTCGGTCAGCAGCTATCTTTGGACAAAGATCGTCGATGGACAGGTACAGAAGAGAGAGAGAGAGAGAGAGAGAGAGAGAGAGAGAGAGAGAGAGAGAGAAATGAGAGACGAGAGGTCTGTATTCAATGCTTACCGAGTTCTCTCTGCTGACAAATCGTTTGGGTTGCTTTATTTAACGGCAGATCAACTTTTTATTATTTTATTATTATTATTATTATTATTATTGTTGTTGTTGTTGTTGTTGTTATTATTATTATTATTATTATTATTATTATTATTATTATTATTATTATTATCATCATTTAGTACCGAATTCCTTATGTGAGTTATATAATTTGACTTATTCAGTAAATAAAGCCAGCCTTTTGGGTCATTAATTAATAGGGGATTTTTTTTTTTTTTTTTTTTTTTTTTTTTTGCCAGGGTCAAGTTAGATTGAATTAGAATTATATTTTCTTAACTGTGATTCCCAAAGGGGCTTCCGAGGTTCTTTGGGGGAACAGATAGAATCAATGGGCCGTGCAAACTGGTTGGACAATGCGTGGCCAAATCGCTAAGAAAGGACATTGATTCGCGAAAGAAAATAAATATTTTCTTTATTTGTGAGGAGGTGGCTAAATCCTTACAAAATGAACTCCAATGTGTAGTAGAATGTAGTCATAGGTCTGTCATGCTTAAGTTAAAAATAGCAAGATTAAATGAACACACCTTGACACTTTATCCGTTTCTCTGACGTCATCTTTGTTTTGCTTTGTTGTTGTTGTTGTTGTTGTTGTTGTTGTTGTTGTTTTCTATTTTTTTCTTTTTTTTTTAATCTAAAAATATGGTTTCGGCTGAAAAACCCAATTCAATGGAATTACCGAAAATATAATTAGAATCGATTGTGACAGTTGCGCGCTGGTGAATTGAATGATAATCTGGACAATATAATTATTATTTCGTGAGTCAGGAAGGAGATATTTTCGAGCTCCGTTGCTCTTCCTGAGATTGCCAAAATAATTGCAGCATCTCTCAGGAACAACTCCGCAAAAACCCCCCAAAAAATGTTTTAAATTACTTCATACACTTTGCATTACTTGTTATTTCGGCGTTTCAAAGAAAACGATTGGAAAAAGAAAGTGTTTTTTTTTCATATCGACGACGTTGCTGACACTCGCCTACACTCAAAAGCTTTCTTTTGTTTTTTTTCTTTTTGTTTTACGGATAATTTTTGGTTAGTTTGGTAGTTTTACGAAATTTAATCTGAATGAATTAAGATATAATATTAATGCGTATTTTACGACCGGACAACGCCAGGTGATCGGCTATATATATATATATATATATATATATATATATATATATATATATATATTAGTGATGGGAATATTTTTCCCGATTCTGGTACAATTACCGATTCTGTCCAAAATTCCCGATTCCGATACAATTACCGATTCTGATTTCGATTTTTTATAACTCTCTAAATACTTAACTATATAATATTGCCATTTTTCTTGAATACCGTAAAAACATGTTAATTTTTATTTTTATTTCGGACTATTAGTCTCATCTTTATTAGTTGTTGTTTTTGGATCTTTTTATTGGTTCACAACGTTTCGGCCAACTTCCTCTGGCCTTCGTCAGGTGGTAACCGCGACGGATAGGAACTTCGAATCTCCTAACTGCAACAACTACGGATGCCAGTGATGGCTGAGAATGCAGTTAGGAGATTCGAAGTTCCTATCCGTCGCGGTTACCACCTGACGAAGGCCAGAGGAAGTTGGCCGAAACGTTGTGAACCAATAAAAAGATTAAAAAAAAAAAAAAACAACAACTAATAAAGAAATAAAAAATAAAAATTAACATATAATGCTCATCTCAAAAAATAGAATTCCAATTAAGGAATAATATATATATATACCGTAAAAACACATTTTAAATGTGCACATATTTTCTCAAACGTAAGAACACACATGGGGGGGGGGCTATCTATAGATTTTAGCTTTACTGGTAATTTAAAATCAATAATTATTATTTATTTTACCAATACTACCAGCAGTGTAAGTTTTTTCTTTAAACAAAATCAAATAAAAAAACATTTATATATATATATATATATATATATATATATATATATATATATATATATATATATATATATATGTATATGTATATATATATATATATATATATATATATATATATATATATATATATAATTATTATTAAATACCCACAGACACTAGTGTTTCATCCTTTCGGGAATCTTCAGTATAGGGTGTCACGATTAACACCATTTCATAGATTCGAACTCGGCTTCATTAGCAAGGACTATATCCATTCAGTTACCGTTAACCGCGAGAAATGTTGTGGAATTTTAAACATTTATTTTATTAAATGTTTTTAACGTCAGTAAGAGTGATTTAATCATTTTATATATATATATATATATATATATATATATATATATATATATATATATATATATATATATTTATATATATATATTATATTATATTATATTATTATTATTATTATTATTATTATTATTATTATTATTATCATTAAATAATAATTAACAATTAAACAAATCCCAATAACAACACATATAAATAAGCAAAACACAAAATACACTTACACCCTCACGCACTAACATATATATATATATATATATATATATATATATATATATATATATAGCTTAACCGCCATATATATTTTATAACTTACTAACTAGCTCTACCTACGTATTGAGCACTTTTGAAGTAAATACTTAAAGTTTACGCATAAATTTATACTTTCGTATATTAATTTTATATGAGTAAATGAAGTAGTTATATATATATATATATATATACATACATACATACATACACACACACATATATATATATATATATATATATATATATATATATATATATATATATATATAACTACTTCATTTACTCACATAAAATTAATATACGAAAGTATAGATTTATGCGTAAACTTTAAGTATTTACTTCAAAAGTGCTTAATACGTAGGTAGAGCTAGTTAGTAATTTATAAAATATATATGGCGATTAAGCTTAATCGCCATATATATATATATATATATATATATATATATATATATATATATATATATATATATATTTAAATAAGGGGGTAGTCACCAACAATGTGTATTTTTCAACATTATTTTATTATTCCGTGTCTTGATTTTCATTGAGAATTATGTTTAGATCATTGTAATAATGTTTTTAAATCATTGAAATCGTTTTTAACGCGTTTCAGACGTTCTGTGAAGCGTCCTCTTTAGAAATTATTTTCAAAATGTGTTGGAGATATAAAAATAGCATTTTCGTAGTTCATTTGAGGTGTTTCCAAGGGTGGGAAACATGTAAGTGTCTACTATTCATTGGAATGTTCAATTTTTATTACTCTTTTATTGGGCTGTGGTAAGGCCGCCGATATATATTATATTAAACACTAATACATACGAAATCTGCATAAAATTAAAATGTCATGTTTAAACATATTGTAAGACGGGGTAACGTCGGGCAGCCAGCTAGTGTTTATTATGTATTTTTCACATACATTGATCCCAGCTCAAGTTAATATTAAATTAAATATTATTTTTTACTGTCTTCTATAATACCTTCTTTTTTTATTATTATTATTATTATTATTATTATTATTATTATTATTTTCGTGTTTATTATCATTATTATTATTATTATTTTCGTTTATTATTATTATTATTATTGTTGTTATTATTATTATTTTTTTTTAATTTTTATTATTATTATTATTATTATTATTATTATTATTATTATTATTATACTAACGAGTCAAAATTATAAAGGCCAAAAACCGAAGATGAGGTTTTAGAATATTGTAAGTTGGGTAATGAACATTACTATGAGAGGATTGGAAAACGCCTAGCGAAATAGACAAAATCGTTCTTCTGAATTTATCGACCCGTGATTTCCACGAAGTTGGCTCGGTCTAGATCGGAAGCTGACGGAAAAAAAACGAAAACGGTCGGTCGAGCATTCCGCAATTTTTAACGAAGTTGCTGTTTGCTTTCAGCTAATACGAATCTATGAAAACTATTTTTTTATAAATTTGAAGGAGTAAAAAATTAATTTTAATCGCGCAGGTTAGGGTTAGGGTTTGAAATTAGGGCTAGGGTTGGGTTGGATACATGTTTATAATTTTATTTATTGTATTTCCA
>NC_136521.1:44414894-44437394 GCF_053919585.1 Euprymna scolopes
TTTTCACCCCAAACAAGGCACATTGCCACTTTGGTGTAGGGGGCTACTATCAGGGGAAACATCTACTGGGGTACTATGTAGGGATTAGGGCAGCGAGATGTTGGTTCACGTTGCACTTGAACTTATGCATGTCAGTACAGTTGGGGAAGCAGGGACCTGGAATGGAATTCCAAAGTCTAAGAGGTTCTGGGGAAGAAACTACTGGAGTAGAAAGATCTTTTACATCTAGGGATCTCTACAGTGTGGGGGTGGGATTTTGCAGTTTGTCGGGTCTGTCGAAGGTGTTCACGTCGTGGGGGCACAAGTGCTTGCAGTTCTTCAGAGCATTCGCTATTATAATACTTGTAGAACAGGCAGAGGGATGCAACGTTTCGACGATGGGACAGAGGCTGAAGCTTAGATGCCAGTTTAGGGCCTATCAGATTTGCGACTCTCTTTTGAACCCTGTCAAGGAGCGAGAGACTAGTAGCCGATGCACCAGCCCAAATATGACAGCAATACTCCATACATGGGCGAATAGTGGCCTTATAGAGGTACAGGATACTTTCGGGTGTTAGAAGTTTTCTAGCACGGTAGAGAGAGCCCACCTTCCTCGCAGCGGCCCTGGCAATGCCCTCGATGTAATTGTTCCAACTCATGTTTCCTGTGAACGTTAGGCCAAGGAGCTTGAGAGACGTACTCTCAGATAAAATTTAATCATTTAAAAGATGAACATGAATGTAAAGTATTTATTATCTAAAATACTTCTTAATGTCGCGGACACAAAAAAGTTAAACGCTCATGCATTGTGTGTGTGTGTGTGTGTGTGTGTGTGTGTGTGTGTGTGTGTGTGTGTGTGTGTGTGTGTGTGTGTGTGTGTGTGTGTGTACCGATGTCTTCGACGCTGAGAAACTCGTCTGATCCTCTGTTGTCGATTGAAATTACGTTGACGCTTTTTTGTTGTTTGTTTTAAAAGTTTTATTTTTGCAGAACAAAGACAGAAAACTTAAATGCGTGTGTACAAGACAGATGGAGAGAGAGGGAGAGAGAGAGGGGGGAGAGAGAGCGGGAGAGAGAGAGATTCAGGAGGAATGAATTGGAGTGAAGGAAGCCACTTACATATTTAGACGGATAACTTTTAGTCATCTGTGCCCACCGTCAGAGTATAAACTCCCCCCCCCTTCTCAAGCTAAAGTTCTTTGGGACAGCGATGTTTCGCGTCTGTTCTGCTCGGTTGTCGTAGGCCAAAGAGAAAGTAACTCTATTTCTAACGGAAGTCATGTGATTTACTGTAACGTTGTCTGCGGACAAACACACGTTGCACGCAGTTTCAGTCGCATAGGAGACCAAGACATAATAAATAAATAACCCCAACTCGCTTGTACTTTGTAGCAACAAAATTTCAATTTCTTGTTCTCTGTCAGTGGAGGAGAAATCCTTCACGACTGAGACAATTTTTATTTTTGTTCCTTTTCTCCACATTAAAAAACGACCCTGGTGTCTAACTCTGTCCCGTGGGGGGGGGGGGCATTGTAAATAGGAACGACATTTATTTCCTCATCGGTACAGCCGTGATGTCACGCACGTGATTTAGAACGTTCTCCACGCCTCATGAGATCTCAAACGCTATCTCGTCTCTCTCATGATCGTTCTTTTTCTCTTTTTTATAGTCTTTTTTCCGCACCGGTGACGTCACTTCGCATGCATGTGCATACGCGCATCCGCGCTATGTTACCTTACGACTTCCGCCTTTAGAATCCCCACCCTGCAATCGAATCTGTCTCCTTTTGCTATATAATCTATACTCATATAAATTCGTTTTTCTTTTGTGTGTATTTATATTCATATTAAAAACGCTTTTTTAGATTTACTTAAAAAGAAAATACGAGGGGCGTGCAATAAGTAATGTCCCTGATCCACTTCCAGTTGTCTAATCAAGCTGAAATCTTGCATGTGCAATGATTTATATCCCTACGGGTTATGTGGCAAACTGCAGCTCTGAACTAATTGTGGTTTCTGTTTTACAGGTGTTTGAACTGAGTCAGGTGTGAAATGGAGCTGCTGAATGTCGAGCGGTGATCCGGTTTTTGTATTTGAAAGGACGCACACCACAGGAGACTTTTGATGAAATGAAAGAAACTTATGGTGATAATGCTCCATCATATAACCTTGTAAAACGCTGGCATCGTGAATTCAAACATTGCTGGAAGTCTGTGGAAATAGCTGCCAGACATGGTCGCTCTCCCCCTTCTGCAATTGATGAGGCATCTGTCCGTCAAGTTGAGGCTGCCATTTTGGAAGATCAGCGCATTACTATTCGCTAAATAGCCCAAGATGTCAAGATTAGTACAGGGTCTGTGGAAACTATCATTCATAACCATTTGCATATGCATAAGGTATCTGCCAGATGGATTCCCAGGTTGCTCATACCATTCCAGAAGCGAGAACGCGTCGAGTGCTCGAGGATGAATTTGGAGATGTGCCAAGAAGATGAGTCAAAGTTTTTCAAAAGACTGATTACACAGGATGAAACCTGGGTCCATCACTATGATCCAGAGACCAAAGCCCAGTGAATGCAGTGGAAGCACTTGGCCTCACCACCTCCAAAGAAGGCAAGGGTGCAGACATCCGCTGGCAAGGTCATGCTCACAGTCTTCTGGGATCAGGACGGAGTAGTGATGACAGATTTCCTGGCAAAGGGTACCACAATTATAGGAGCCTATTATGCTTCACTTTTGAAGAAATTAAGGGAAGCTATCAAAATGAAGAGGCGGGGCAAGATCAGCAAAGGTACCCTCCTCCTGCAGGACAACGCTCCGATCCACAACTCGCATGTCGCCAGATCAGAAGCACGGGCGTGTGGTTATGAAATCCTCTCCATCCCCCTACACTCCTGACCTTGCAACCTCTGACTTTCACCTCTTCCCAGCCATGAAGTTGTTTTTGAAAGGAAAGCGTTTCCCAGATGATGCAGCCTTGATTTTTGAAGTCACGTCGTGGTTGGAGGACCAATCTACAAAAACGGTCTCCAGAGCTGCATAAAACGATAGGAGAAATGCATAACTCTGGATGGTTCCTATGCAGAGAAAGACTAACTGTGCCAAGTTTCGTTGCTCTACTACTGTAGGAAGTGTGTCAGGTGCATTACTTATTGCACGCTCCTCGTACAATTCTCTTATATATTGTGGAATTGCATTCACTAGCAAAAGATCCAGCTAATTTGCATATTCTTTTAAACATTCATTTTAATTAATTCCCTATTAGTTTTTTTCGATTTTCTTATGGGATGATCATCTTTAGTTAACTATCACGTGTAATTATATTCATGCAGATATTCTACATGATTTATACTTGCATAATATTTGCGTAAAAAGTTTACAGTAAACACAAAAATTGTTTATATATATATATATATATATATATATATACATATATATATATATACGTATATATATTTGTTTAATCTATCTATCTATATGTATATAAAAGTGAACGTGTCTGTGTATCTATCTGTGTATCTGTGTATCTGTGTGTCTGTGTGTGTACATTTCCCTACGCAATAACTCTGTCAATTTTCGGTCTACAGACTCGAAATTTGATATACAGGGTACTGAGATTTGGGAAAATCTTTGTAATTGGTTTTCGGCCGGAAATTTGGCTGTTAAGGGGTCAAAGTTCAACGATTTGACCTTTGAGAACTCTACCAAACTCCTCCGACAATTTTGGGTATAAACAATTGAAATTTTAGATATAAGTTCCTTGGACATGGATCTAGCTTAATAACTTGATTTAAGCCCAAAACAATAAATTTTAAGGAGTCATAATAGGAGTCAAACTTAAAAAAAAAATGACCTCTGCGGTCTCTACCAAATTACTCAGACAATTTCTTGTCTAAGCATTAGATATTTTATATAAAGGGTATTCAGAGATAGGGCAAGTTTTTTAATCGGTTTGGGTTAGAAAACTTTTAGTTACCAATATATAAATGTATATATGCATGTATGTATGTTTGCATGTCTGCCTAAAACTTTCGACAGAGGTGACGGATATTACCAAGATCAGTATCGTTTTGAAGTTCGACCTTTCAGACAACAAATATCGAAAAATTGGCTAAAAACATTAATATTTTCACCTTTAACTGGGCACTTGTCTACAGGGGAAGATCGTTTTTTCACCGATATTTTTGAAAGTCATCCTCTCCTTTCGATTGTCTTGCCTTAATTTAAACATAAGTCACCTTGCTTTGGCGGTGGTCGTAACAGCAAAGACGTCAGATTTTATCCCCGTCCTTTTTGTCCTTCGCGGAACGGGTTCGAGCCTGCCTCCCTACTACCACTGCTAGTACTATAAAAAAAAAAGACTTGTAGAATTTTGTGTCGCTTCATTTTAAGGACGAACTACGTCATATGATACTGATGGTCGAAACAAAGTAACGACCTTTACTAAGATGTTTAGGTGAACCTCGGTTGATATGAACACTGTGGCTGAGGCTTGACTGGCCGCACAACAGAAAAATATCACCTTATTAAATTAATTTAGATTAAAGAGTGTCTTTAAACACTGCTATTCTCCGAGATGAACGGATTCGCCGGAAAGTAATTCGGAACTTAACAAGGAGCAGCTGCGTGTGGCACACCCAAAACCCAGCAGAGAAACAATTTCCGGAAGCATTTTTCTAATCAGCCGTTGATCAGTTTCACTTAATCGATTTACCAAAGTTGTGACGAAAATATTCAGAAATTAGAAACCATTTCCATGAAAACAAGACGAAAAAAATTTCCAGCTTTTAGTAATCTGTTCTATTTAATATTCTTTTTTTTTTACAAAGGAATCACCACTTGTCAAGGCTCAGAGGCCACTCGAGGATAAGGGTTAAAGAGTGTACAGTGGTCAAAAGGACAATATCATATTAATCGTAAGAAGTGTAAATTTGGTAAGGCGAACGGCTAATCAATAACTTATTTACATTGGACTTGAAGATGGCCATATTGTAATCAACTGGAAAACAGGTAAACGGAAGAGAGATCCACAGGTGTGCAGTTCTAATAAAGAAGCTTGTTCATGCAATCTACGTTTAGGTTTAGGCACAGATAAAACATTGCCAGGGCCGCTGCGAGGAAGGTGGGCTCTCTCTACCATGCTAGAAAACTACTGACACCTGAAAGTATCCTGCACCTCTATAAGGCCACCATTCGCTCATGTATGGAGTATTGCTGTCACATTTGGGCTGGTGCATCTGCTGCTAGTCTCTCGCTCCTAGACAAGGTTCAAAAGAGAGTCGCAAATCTGATAGGCCCTGAACTGGCATCTAAGCTTCAGCCTCTGTCCCATCGACGAAACGTTGCATCCCTTTGCCTGTTCTACAAGTATTTTAATGGTGAATGCTCTGACGAACTGCAGACACTTGTGCTCCCACGACGTAGACACCCTCGACAAACTCGGCAGGCAGCTAAATCCCACCCCCACGCAGTAGAGATCCCTAGATGTAAAAGATCTTTCTACTCCAGTAGTTTCTTCCTCAGGACCGCTAGACTCTGGAATTCCATTCCAGGTCCCTGCTTCTCCAACTGTACTGACATGCAGAAGTTCAAGTGTAACGTGAACCGACATCTTGATGCCCAAATCCCAACATAGTGCCCCAGTAGTTGCTGCCCGTGATAGCAGCCCCCTACACCAAAGTGGCAATGTGCCTTGTTTGGGGTGAAAATGTAATAAAAAAAGAGTGGGGGGAAATTATCAATAGTGTTTACAATAGGAACACCTGTGGGGGGTTGGGTATTCAGATCGAAAACTATGGTATCGTTTGACTGCCACATGCATCGCAAGATTAGTGGTTCCTAAGTCTAAGCATATATTAGATACAAGGTTAGTTGAGGAAAAATCAATTCACCAGGGGAGAAGGATTAATAAGCATACAGTGGTCAATGGGACAATGTCGTAATGTAATGTTGTGACCCTTTGGGCTGTGATCATAGCGTAGTATCTGTGTTAACTGTGGCAAGCCGGGTCAAGGGTAAAAAACATTATTATTATTATTATTATTATTATTATTATTATTATTATTATTATTATTATTATTATTATTATTATTATTATTAATTGATTCGAGCGACGGCGGGTCGCTGGATCAATTATTATGATTAGAAAAATAAACAATTAAATTGGGGAAAAATGATTGATATATAATATAATAATATCGCAAAAGGAATGTTGAAATAGAAAATAAATGTAAACATGATTTGTGGTTTGCATAAACAAATAACATTGGGGACATTAGGTTGGTCTGAGACACGCAATGATGTGACGTAAAGAAACACGTGATGTATGTAGATTTGGGGAGATTCTAGGCAGCCGTTAACTGGACATCAGAGAGAACGGACGATTTTAGATGACGTGGGAAGCGGCGCCATTTCGGACAGCCAAGATGTAAAGAACGTGTAATCTCTGAAAATGCCGGTCAGATCATGAGAATAAATGTTCGTAAATAATTCAGGTATGTGTTGTGTTATTTACATCTGTTAAAAAAGAACTGTTGTTTACAACTGTTTCGATACGTCCACGTCAAACGGTTCCTCTTAGAACTGTTGCATAAATGTTAAAATATACACACTGGACGATCAGCTAAATGATACGACGTATATACATACACGCATTTACAATATATATGAATATACAGATAAAATATGAACCCCACTATTCAATATATACGTTGTTATAGAACGTAATCATACACCTGCCTATATAACTAAGTAATTGTTAGTGGAAATTTGCTAAATTGGATTATTTAAGGGGAACGGCGCATGAATGACGTGTTTACGTCGGACTTAAAGACGACCATATTATAGTCAGCCGGAAAGCAGGCAATTGGAAGGGAGTTCCGCAGGTGTACAATTCTAAGATAGAAGCTTTGTTCATGGAATCTACGTTTAAGTTTAGGCACAGATAAAGAGTAGGGGAAATTATTGATAGTGGTTTCAGTTAGACGAGTGGTAGTTTTAAAATTATAAATATTTATTTATTTATCGTTAGTATTAGCAGGTTTAGGCAGAGGTAAAAATTTATTACGTTTCGAAATTTTTTAGATGGGCATTAATTATTCGTATTATTGTGATTCTTCAGACCACTGTTCTCACCTTGAGTGTCACTCTCACAACTTCTGACCTCCTTCCGGTGTATCCGCAAGGGTCCGTGGCGCAGTTGAAAGAGTACTTGGTAAAAATTCAGTTGTAAAAGTTCCACTTCTGGCGGTTGAAGTTTCAATTCTCAGTACGGGGAGACACTCGCATTACAATTTCGACACTTATTTTCTTATTTACCCAGCACGCATGACTTCTTGTTGCGGCTGTGGTGTCACTCACGTGATCGTCTTCCGCTCAAACGTCGTTTTGAATGCGCCCCTGAAGTCCTCTCTCTCTCTCTCTCTCTCTCTCCTATTGTCTTTATTTTTCCCTGGCGTGACGTCACGCCTCGGTATTTGCATATAGCCGCCATACGCATTTTGTTACAGTTGATCTTCTCCAACTGTGTCGTTACATTTTAACATTCGGGCCTGCACGTTGTTTTAAGACTTAGTCGCAAAGGAACAAAAAAAATTCGACTGGCTTTTTTTTTTTTTGTTAGTTGAAATAAAAAGGTATCTGTCCATTGCATTTTGCCGCAACGTATTGCGTCTCGTTTTAAAAGTCTTTTAGATTGCCATGCAGTTAATAAAACTCGTCCGTGTCGAACGCGTGCTCCCCCCCCAAAAAAAAGAAACGCTCTCGCCGTCCACGTATCTTATTTTCATTTCACACTGGCACGCCTTCCTTCGTTGTCCCGCTGGCAACTCGCTCCACGACACACGATCATCCGAACATTTTCTTTTTTGTTGTTGTTGTTGTTGTGGGTCAAGGTTCGAATAACATCTTTTAAAGGTTCCTCTTGCACCGACCGAACCACGTGGTTCTTTTCGTTTTCTACGTTTTATTTTTCTTCCTCCGCTGATACGTCACCTCGAGCACTGGCTTGGTCATTTGCATACGTGTCATGTGGTTGCTGCTACATAATCGTAAGCGGCTCTGATATAAAAGAGTATGCTGCCCCTGTGTATTAAATAAATGATTCAGTTCGAGATTCCGTGCAAATTCTCGAGTTCAACAGAAAGATTCCCGAGCTCGACAAAAACATTTCGGAGTTTCGGTCGATGAAACCTCAGATCTTCTTTAGATGTATATGTATCAAGTATCTAGTGTTCCTCTTTCGATTTAAAACAACTCGATCTCTGGGCGAAAGACTATGAGGTCCTTTATTACATGTCGAGAAGACATTTTATGCACTATTTTTTTCAGCTGCGAACAATGGCTGGCATTGGCGTCCGGGGTGCGCTATGTCATGCGAAAATCGTTCCAAAAGTAAAGCCTCCTATATTTTAACTCAAAAGCTTGAAGAGCTACGAAGACAGGAGTGATACCATTAAAACGAGTAATCTTTTGTGCCCCAGAACTTATTTTCCACATAGTCTCCACCATTCTTAATGCACTTTAGCCAGGAATTCAATGACGCATCTCTGCTTCTGACGAGTACCTTATGCTAAATATGGTAACATTATTGCTCTTTTTTTTGCATCAAATACTAATCTCCATTAATCCGTATTAATCCCTAATTGTGCATCGAACGGACACCACGGTACTTAGTTCGCTGCACGGTGTTATAAAAAGAAGCCCATACAAATTTTCAGACATGTCGCCCCAGTATTTTTTTTAGAAAACCCCTAGAGTAAATGTGATATTGTAGTGACTTATCTGTATTAATCCATATTAATTCTTATATATTCCTGAGTGTGCATCGAACTTACCATAATACTTATTTCGCTGCACCTCATCACAACACATGTGCATACAAAAAGATCGATCCAGTAGTTTCCGAGAAAAAGTGAAGCGGACAACAGCAAACTGACTATGAAAATGACCAGAGAGAGAGAGAGAGAGAGAGAGAGAGAGAGAGAGAGAGAGAGAGAGAGAGAGAAAGCGATAGAGAGAGAGAAAGAGCGAGAGAAAGCGGTAGATATTAGGTTAGTGCAAAAGCAATATCGTTTTCTCACATATGTTACTTTTATATATGATTTCTGAATCAATTCATCAATACATATAGCCATGTTATATATCATATTGAAGCGCCTTTTTCACTCTATCTAATCGTGTTATACGTCACCGTTCTCAATCTCTTCATTCATCTTTTTGCCGGCTTTTCGACAGCATGGACAAAATTCAAATCCGCACGACCTTCTTGTTCTAGTTCAAATTATGCCGAAAAGCTGCCGAGACAGCTCGTGATATCAATTATGCGTTTGGCTCGTGAACCACTATCAAACGTGTGGCACAACAGTGGTTCAAGAAATTTCGTAATGGTGACGAGAGGTTCAAAGATGAAGCCGGACGACTGCGGTTGATATAGAACATTGAAAAGCCTTAATTTAAGCCGATCCTTGCTAAACCACACGAGCAGTTGCTGTTGAACTCGAGGTCGACCACTCAACAGTCGTTCGCCATTTAACGCAAATAAAGAAGTCAGAAAAGTTGGATAAATGAGTGCCGCATGAATTGAACGATAATCAAAAAATCGTTGTTTTGAAGTGTATTCTACGCTCCTTCTGCGCAACAAAAACGACCTATTTATCGAGCGGATTGTAATGTATGATGAGAACTGGATCCTCTGCGACAACCTGCGACAACCTGCACAGTGGTTGGATGCCAGAGAAGCTCCACAACACTTACCGAAGCCGAAATTGCACCAAAAAAGGTTATGGCGACTGTTTGGTGGTTTGTGGCCGGTCTCATCCATCACAGTTTCTTGAATTCGTTCGAAACGATTGCGGCGAAGAAGTACTGCCGACAAATTGACGAAATGCACCAGAAGCTCCAACGTATGTGTCCGAGATGGTCAATATGAAGGAACCAATTCTCCCCCATGACAACGCTCGCCCGCCTGTTGCTGAACTGACACTGCAGATACTGAACGAATTGGGCTACGAGACTCTGCCTCATCTGCCATATTCACTGATCCTCCCGCCCACCGATTATCACTTTTTCAAGCATCCCGACAACTTCATGTGTGAAAAATGCTTCAAAAACCGAGATGAATCCGAATCAGCCTTCAATTACTTAATCGCTCCGGATTTCTATGCTAATGGGATAAATAGACTTGTATATCTTAGATGTGTCCATTCTAATAGTTCTTATTTCGATTAATACAGTTTATTATGAAAGGAGTTATGATCTTTTTAAATTGAACGTCAAAACGCGACATTACTTTTGCACCAAACTACTACATAGATAGATAGATAGATAGATAGATAGATAGATAGATAGATAGATAGATAGATGGATAGGTTTACGCCTATCGGTTGCATGTGTCTGCTTGGCTCAATAATCTTGAAATAAGAATAATTAAACATCGACCTGAATTCGACCAAGGATTAATATGTTTATTTTTCGCATGATAACGTTTATTTGCGTAAATTATTAAATGTTAAAATTATAACATTTTTTTGGGGGGGGAGGAGGGGGGAAATGATATCCAGCAGTGACTTCCGGGAAACGTTGGCGATAATTAACTCCCTTTGTTGAGTGGTTCAACTTCATACATATCATTTAAATATATGCACGAAATTTAATTCATTCATAAAAAATGCAAAAGTTGGATTGCACGATTTTTTTACACTGCATTTGTAATGTCGACACTGACAATCTCAACTCATGCGATTATATATATATATATATATATATATATATATATATATATATATATATATATGTATACACACACACACTATATATAGATAGATAGATAGATAGATAGATAGATAGATAGATAGATAGATAGATAGATAGATAGATAGATGGATAAATCGTACTTTGGGGTAATTGCGCCAACTTAAAAAAAAAAAAAAGTGATCATTATATGCGTGGGTGCAAAAAGAGCACGTTTAGCTAGTTGGCGCAATTACCCCAAAGTATGGTATATATATATATATATATATATATATATATATATATATATATATATATATATATATATAAATGTAAATGTTGGTTCGTTTGGAATCAATTGTCTAAAAAACCACTGGACGGATGGCTTCCACGTTTTGGTATAATATGTTTACTATATCCATGTGTGTTTTTATATATTTCTTTTTAATTATAACATTATACTTAATTTTTCTATGATAAATAGGTGGATTTCTTTGTACCGAGAGGCCATTTTTTTTTTTATTTAGGGACAATTATTTATTACCGCTTCCTGTTACGTGACCAGTGTTACAATTTAGCGGTTTTCCTGCTATATCTGGAGATTTCGTTTACAATCTAGCGGGAAATTCTAGAAAATCTGGAGGTATTTGGCACCCACACACCCGCATTAGATTATTAAAAAATAAAGAAAAGCGCTTGAAAACATTCAATGTAAGTAAAAAAAAGTAGCATTTATTGCCTTTGGTAACAATTATTTATTGATTATTTGTTTTGTTTTTCACCTTTTTTTCGACTAACCATTCTTAAATCTCACTATAAAATCGATTTTTCCAAGTACATTTTAGGTGAGGGGGGATTCCAACCTCCGAAGTTTGGGTTTGTATTTACTGTACACATAGATTCGAAAAAGTTGTCAAAAAACAAATATATAACAAATAAATGTTATCAAAGGCAAGATAAGTTACTTTTCTACCTAACTGGATATATTTTTCGTGTTTTTATTCAATGTAACATGTTTATTCAGCTCGAAAACCATACAGTGTTTACCGATGTATAACAAATAAATGTTATCAAAGGTAAGATAAGTTACTGTTCTGACAAACTGGATATATTTTTCGTGTTTTTATTCAATGTAACATATTTATTCAGCTCGAAAAACATACAGTGTTTACGATGTATTCGAAAATTCAAGATGGCGTCTCACACCCTCTTTAACACCGTAAGTTTGGAAAAAGGTGTTATAAATAAAAAAAACTATACAAAATACTATTAAAAACCCGCCGAATATATGT
This sequence comes from Euprymna scolopes, assembly GCF_053919585.1. Taxonomy (NCBI): domain Eukaryota; kingdom Metazoa; phylum Mollusca; class Cephalopoda; order Sepiida; family Sepiolidae; genus Euprymna; species Euprymna scolopes. Next base: position 44,426,893 of record NC_136521.1, read on the forward strand.
CAACCTATGTCACAGTAACATGTATTGAGCGAGTTTTTAACAGTATTTCATCCGGTTTTTTATTTTCTGGACATTTCTTTCTCCTGATCTTGCGGTTTTTTTTTAAATCTCAGTTGACAACATTACATCACTAAAAAAACGCTACAGGCTTAATGTAAACAGAATGTGTTTACAATATCGGTAAATTTTCAATGAGTTTAATTACATGATTTTTGATAATGTAACCATGTGATTGAAATTTAATTTAAATTAACCACACGTGGTCGCAAAATGAATGCCGACGCATCATTTTGACTCCTCCCTTTACTTAAACATTCACCAAAAATCAGGAAATTAACGAATTTTAATGAAAATTGCAGTATTTTTCAAATAATGATCGCAGAATATAATGAACTAATTATTTTACTTAACTCTTAGTGAAAATGTTTTATTTTGTTTAAACAAAAAATACCTTTACTAAAGTTATGGTTTTCAGTAGTAAATAAAAAACGCAAGAATTTATTTTTGCTTCTTTTAAAGCATCGTAATTTGTAACAATAAAAAATTATTTTTACAGTAACATTACGAAAAAAGCCCCTAAAGTCCGTAATTCTCACATACTATTCAGGAAATTAAAGATTCAATTAGATTCCTATTTCAGTCACCTAAATTATTTAGGGTGAAATAAGTTTAGGAATTCATAGCCAAACCTAAATATTTTTTTTTGGTAAATATCCAGATACGCTACTACAGAACACCGACCACTCTAATTTGTTGGGGGGGTGATGTTGGGGCGCGCGCGCCAACATCACACACGCCCCTGCCTCCGCTCGCTCCCCCAATGTACAAAGTAAAATCTTCGGAAAATGTTAAATGGTGTTCTAATTGGTAAATATCGGTGCGTTACTTACGGAAAATTTGAAAATTCGATGTTCCAGCTAAAAAAAAAAAACAGATAAATTACCCCCTACTCCAACTTGGTGTGCTTTCCTTTTCTTATTTTATTTCTTTCTCAGCTAATTTTAAATTTTCCACCCAAAAAGCGCTATAATGTATTTTTGAAAATTAGAAAATTCTATGTCCTGGAAAAAAAATCCCCTCCCCCAACGTAGTTTGCTTGGTAAGCCGTCATTTATGCTACAGCGTGCATGCGCGTAGCATAAACGGAAACTGCAAAATGGTGGAAAGAAGTTCGTGGGTTCAGGGGTAAATACCATGCAAACGGTAAATTTGCCCCAAGTTTGACTATCAGATTCGTTGTCAGCGACCTTAATTACCCATAAAAAAACAAATTAGAGTGGTCGGTGTTCTGTAGTAGCGTATCTGGATATTTACCTTTTTTTTCTTGCTTAAAAAAATAGCATTAATACAGTAAGTTAGGTAAACTGACTTTTTCGTTTAAAAATGGAATTATTTCCCTTTCGTTATTAACTTTTAAAAAAAAAATTATTTTTTTAATAAATATTTTGTGTTTTATATACATAAAGTACAATTGTTGAATGTTACTGTTTTGATTATATTCGTTTGGAGGGGGGCACAATTAAAAAATTAAGAAAGATTAAAACGAAGCGAAATTTAAGTTTCCGTTCCATTTTTACAACAACCATAAAACAGTGCATACTCAGCAAGTTTATCGTAATTTATAAGCATATTGAAACTCTAAATCTATTTATTTATTTTTTTGCATAATTAATGATGGAAGTATTTTTTCTGTCTATTTTCTTAACATCTGTTAAAAAAATAAATAATTTGTACATTCTCTTGAAAAAAAGAATCAAACTTTTCTCTACTTTCACAAGTGTTCCATTTTAACAAACTGAGCCACAGCAACGCGTGGCCGGGTACAGCTAGTATATATATATATATATATATATATATATATATATATATATATATATATATATATATATATATATATATATATATATATGTATGTATATATATATATATTCGAAAGTAAACAGTTACATTTGGTCGCCACAAACAGCCATCTGTTTCAGTCAATGGGACTTCGCCAGGCGACCCTGAACCATTCGACGCTCTAGAGAAAAAACTTTTTTCTATAGCTACAGAAAAACGCTTTTTTCTATAGCATCATTGACTGAAACAGATGGCTGTTTGTAGTGACCAAATGTAACTGTTTACCTTCAAATAAATTTTTAAAAATATTTTGCTCTTGTTATCGAGCACTCTCTAACAACCTTGTCGAATTCATTAGTTCTTACTTTTGAATGTCTCTATCCTGGATTCTTTTATAATACAATTAATACAATATCTCTATTCTGGATTCTTTTATAATACAATTAATACAATATCTCTATTCTGGATTCTTTTATAATACAATTAATACAATATCTCTATCCAGGATTCTATTATAATACAATTAATACAATATCTCTATCCAGGATTCTTTTATAATACAATTAATACAATATCTCTATTCTGGATTCTATTATAATACAATTAATACAATATCTCTATCCAGGATTCTTTTATAATACAATTAATACAATATCTCTATCCAGGATTCTTTTATAATACAATTAATACAATATCTCTATTCTGGATTCTATTATAATACAATTAATACAATATCTCTATCCAGGATTCTTTTATAATACAATTAATACAATATCTCTATTCTGGATTCTTTTATAATACAATTAATACAATATCTCTATCCAGGATTCTTTTATAATACAATTAATACAATATCTCTATCCAGGATTCTTTTATAATACAATTAATACAATATCTCTATTCTGGATTCTATTATAATACAATTAATACAATATCTCTATCCAGGATTCTTTTATAATACAATTAATACAATATCTCTATTCTGGATTCTTTTATAATACAATTAATACAATATCTCTATCCAGGATTCTTTTATAATACAATTAATACAATATCTCTATCCAGGATTCTTTTATAATACAATTAATACAATATCTCTATTCTGGATTCTATTATAATACAATTAATACAATATCTCTATCCAGGATTCTTTTATAATACAATTAATACAATATCTCTATTCTGGATTCTTTTATAATACAATTAATACAATATCTCTATCCAGGATTCTATTATAATACAATTAATACAATATCTCTATCCAGGATTCTTTTATAATACAATTAATACAATATCTCTATTCTGGATTCTTTTATAATACAATTAATACAATATCTCTATCCAGGATTCTTTTATAATACAATTAATACAATATCTCTATTCTGGATTCTTTTATAATACAATTAATACAATATCTCTATTCTGGATTCTTTTATAATACAATTAATACAATATCTCTATCCAGGATTCTTTTATAATACAATTAATACAATATCTCTATCCAGGATTCTTTTATAATACAATTAATACAATATCTCTATTCTGGATTCTTTTATAATACAATTAATACAATATCTCTATCCAGGATTCTATTATAATACAATTAATACAATATCTCTATCCAGGATTCTTTTATAATACAATTAATACAATATCTCTATTCTGGATTCTTTTATAATACAATTAATACAATATCTCTATCCAGGATTCTTTTATAATACAATTAATACAATATCTCTATTCTGGATTCTTTTATAATACAATTAATACAATATCTCTATTCTGGATTCTTTTATAATACAATTAATACAATATCTCTATCCAGGATTCTTTTATAATACAATTAATACAATATCTCTATTCTGGATTCTATTATAATACAATTAATACAATATCTCTATCCAGGATTCTTTTATAATACAATTAATACAATATCTCTATTCTGGATTCTTTTATAATACAATTAATACAATATCTCTATCCAGGATTCTTTTATAATACAATTAATACAATATCTCTATTCTGGATTCTTTTATAATACAATTAATACAATATCTCTATTCTGGATTCTTTTATAATACAATTAATACAATATCTCTATCCAGGATTCTTTTATAATACAATTAATACAATATCTCTATTCTGGATTCTTTTATAATACAATTAATGCAATATCTCTATCCAGGATTCTTTTATAATACAATTAATACAATATCTCTATTCTGGATTCTATTATAATACAATTAATACAATATCTCTATTCTGGATTCTTTTATAATACAATTAATACAATATCTCTATTCTGGATTCTTTTATAATACAATTAATACAATATCTCTATTCTGGATTCTATTATAATACAATTAATACAATATCTCTATTCTGGATTCTTTTATAATACAATTAATACAATATCTCTATTCTGGATTCTTTTATAATACAATTAATACAATATCTCTATTCTGGATTCTTTTATAATACAATTAATACAATATCTCTATTCTGGATTCTTTTATAATACAATTAATACAATATCTCTATTCTGGATTCTTTTATAATACAATTAATACAATATCTCTATTCTGGATTCTTTTATAATACAATTAATACAATATCTCTATTCTGGATTCTTTTATAATACAATTAATACAATATCTCTATTCTGGATTCTTTTATAATACAATTAATGCAATATCTCTATCCAGGATTCTTTTATAATACAATTAATACAATATCTCTATTCTGGATTCTTTTATAATACAATTAATACAATATCTCTATTCTGGATTCTTTTATAATACAATTAATACAATATCTCTATTCTGGATTCTTTTATAATACAATTAATACAATATCTCTATTCTGGATTCTTTTATAATACAATTAATACAATATCTCTATTCTGGATTCTTTTATAATACAATTAATACAATATCTCTATTCTGGATTCTTTTATAATACAATTAATACAATATCTCTATTCTGGATTCTTTTATAATACAATTAATACAATATCTCTATTCTGGATTCTTTTATAATACAATTAATACAATATCTCTATTCTGGATTCTTTTATAATACAATTAATACAATATCTCTATTCTGGATTCTTTTATAATACAATTAATACAATATCTCTATTCTGGATTCTTTTATAATACAATTAATACAATATCTCTATTCTGGATTCTTTTATAATACAATTAATACAATATCTCTATTCTGGATTCTTTTATAATACAATTAAGTCATCAAAGAGTAAATCTTTAACAAAGCAAAACTGATCACGATAAGAAAAGCTCAACACTATTAAGAGAAGCAAACAATAATATAAAATGAAAGATGAAGAATAAAAGTTATATATAATTATGTCATCAGAACAATAAGGAAAACTTAAGAGATAAATTAAGAAAAAAAAACTCTTTAGACCATGGCATTCCGGAGATAAATTCTGGCCTTTCTCCTTTTCTGATGAGAAGCATTCAGCTGTGAACAGCACACTGTAACGTTTATTGTAATTATAACATAAAACACAACCCCCTAGTAAAAAAAAAAAACAGTTTTGAGGCGAAAAACAAAAATTGCCGCAGTCTAGAATGATTTCTCATTATTTGACCGATGATAGTTTAATTCTATTGTTAAACGGAAAACGGAACAAAAACAGAATTGTTTGCACGAAAATTAAAATTGCCGCGATGTGGAAGTGGGATGAAACATTTATGTATAGTTTCAGAACCGATACGACACTTTGATCTTAATTGTTTTATTGCAGAATTTTATGTAAAATGAAAAAGCAAACCGGATTATTTGAGACGAATATAATAATTCCCTCATTCTATAAGGATTTCTCCGCAAAAGACGTAGTGTCGGAATCGAAAGTACAATGTAATGAGAATTTGTTTTTTTTGAGAGAGAAGTAAAAAAAAAAAAAAAAAAGAAAACAGCAAAACATGATTTATTGGGAAGAAAACAAAAATTACCGCAGTCTAGAAAGATTTCTGTTTAACTGTTCGGTGTGAGAAATATTACGTTCATTAGAATTGATATAATGGGTAAACGTTAATTCTGTTTTGTAAATTTAAAAAACGAAAAATAAATAAATAGAAAAAAGGTTCGCCTTTTTTCTTCTTGGCCTTCAGGCAAAGACCTTTTTCTTTTATCAAAGTGTAGTATCTGTTCCGGCAGATACTGCAATCAAAGACCATATGTGGGGTTGCCCCACATATCAGACCATTGCTCTCGAGCAATCAGTTTTGGTCAATGTAGTGGAAACCCTCCATACCAATTGTCACTATTCAGTTCCCTCTCGGAGGAACTGGTCCCCCTCTCCTCACTCTCCACATTAAAAAAAAACGGCCTTGTGCCTAATTTGAGGCAAATAAATAACTAAATAGAAAAAAGCCTTGTTTTTTTCTGTTGTTCTTTGCCTTCAAGGCAAGATAAAGTGTGGTATATGTTATGCTGCACTTCATTTTTTGGGCTCGGTTAATGGAAGAGAAATTATTCATGACAGATACATTTTTTTTTGTAACTAACCAGAGTGACACTTTTGGGGGATCTGGTCCCCCCCCACATTAAAAACCGTCCTTGTGTCTAACTCTGCCAGTAAACAAAATAAAAAGTAAAAAACGAAATAATATATAGAATTACCCATTTCATCAATGAATTATTGTGGTCTTGTAAGGGTCCGGAAGAAAGAGACGACTCAGTATTTAATGAAAACAAAATATACTGAACAGAAAAAATAGTTACAGCAAATAAAGAGTGTGGTTATAAATCAGTCCGACTGCCAAGTATGCAAGACTTGTGCATGATTTGTGTGAACGCCGAAAGACATATTCTCCCGATCTTTATAAGTGGAAAGGTTTATTGTTATCCGTAGGGTGGACGCACCATAGCAGGAATCTTATAAGAGAGGCAATAGCTGTCAAAAAAAAAAAAAAAAAAACGCCCGAGAAAATACGAGCTATAAAAATACTGATTATTTTTATTATTTTTACTTAGGAGTCACCACTTATCAAGGCCCAGAGGTCATTCGAGGATAAGGGTTAAGGAGTGTACAGTAGTCAAAGGGACAATATCATAGTAATCGCTAGAAGTGTAAATTTGGTAAATTTGATTACTTAACAGGAACGGCTCATCAAGAACTTGTTTACATTGGACTTGAAGACAGCCATATTGTAGTCAGCTAGAAAGGCGTGCAGTTCTAAGAAAGAAGCTTTGTTAATGGAATCTACGTTTAGGTTTAGGTACGGATAAAGAGTGGGAGAAATTATTGATAGTGTTTTCAGCTAGACTAGTGTTTCTCGTGAAAGTTTGGCGATGGGGGGGCGCAGAGATTGAAGCTCAGACGAGAACTTGCCATGAAAATACCGATAAAGCAGAGACAGGCTCACAACGTCTCTTCTGTAGGAAAGAGGTTGAATGGAAGAGAAAAAGGCATCTCCTACAAAGTCTATTTTTAACTCTGTCAAGGCAGGATAAGCTGCTTCTACCAGCTCCTGTCCAGATGTGGCAACAATACTCCATCCTTGGACGTACCTGGCTCTTATATAGATAGAGAATTGCATCAGCAGTAAAATATCTACTGAAGCAGTAGAAGGATCCCACCATTTTTCCAGCGATCTTGGCAGCGGATTTGATGTACGTGTTCCATTTCAGATCAGGAGTAAAGGTCAAGCCCAGAAGCTTGTCAAAACATGGAGTCTCCGCAAGACGAAAGTCATACATTTTAATTGATGCCAGATGGAGATCAGATAGTTGATGATATAAAGATGGAAGCTTAGTTTTAGATGCATTAAAAGTATTTTAATTATTTTGGGAACATCATACACAGATATTTGTATGTCGCATAACGTGTTTTCTAATACAGGAGGAAATACAGGGGGTTGGCGGCCTTGGTCGCATGGGTAGAATTAGCTGCAATGTTCTTGGTACAGAGTTTGGAATTGTTTGATTCTGACGAGATTACCTTAGGTCCATTGGTGATAGTTGATGTTTTCTGTTTGCTAAAACTGGTGGGAATCAAGTCGCTGCTCAGCCACTTTGGACTTGACGGACTGAACATACAACTCTCTCGCGTTCTTCGTTACTCTTTTACGGTGGTTGCTGGCTGTTCTGAAAGCGGCTTTAGTCTCAGCACATCTGTTACGTTGGAAGCAAAGGAAATAGTGATTTCTGCGCGCAATGGCAGAAGCACATTTTGGAGAGAACCAAGGTTAGCTATTAGGTTTTTGCTGGAATTTTTGGATGGTATGAAGCGGTCTATACCTACAATTAACCACCCCGCCAGGTCTGTGATACTATAGAGGACATATCCTTTTTAAACATGGAACGCAGAGGTAGATATGATATAAATGTACGGAAGCTATCCCAGTCAGCCATAGTATATATATATATATATATATATATATATATATATATATATATATATATATATATATATATATATATATATATATATATTGAATTATTATGGATCATCTTCTTCCAATTACGGGATTTCCTTGGATTTTACTTGTACAAATGGAAATTCTTTTAACTTTCTTGAAGTTTTACATTTGGATTTTACCATCACTGGATTTTTTATCTTCCACCAGACTATCCATTCATATGTAATCACCTTTTTCTTTACCATATTCCCTCTGCTTAACTTATTTTGTTTTCAAGTAAGATCTTTGACTTGTTGTTTCATCAAATAATTCTGCATGCAAAATCCGATCCCGCATTTTGCTAATTCCTACCCTCTGATGAGAAGGAGAGTATTTCTTCGAAACTCCGCGGATTAAGGACTATCCATTTATATAGTGTTTTCTTTTCAGATTAAATATGTTTTTAACTCATTTCAAAGTGTTTTTTAACATATTTTATTAACTGTTTGCTCATATTATAAGCTCTATTTCCTATTTGGTTTTATCGAGCTTTTATATCTGGCTGAGATAATTTTATAAATATTAATTCTTTAATATTTATAATTTACTTTAATTTTACCATCTTGGATCATTTTGGTAAATTCAGTTGTAATTTTCATTTTATATATATATATATATATATATATATATATATATATATATATATATATATATATATATATATATATATATATATTGTACGAATGAGAGAGGTACGCCTGAAGACGTATTACATTTCGTTTTTATCTTAACTGATACAGCAGAGTGGCCGGAATATCCCAGCCCAGACAGAAAGGAAGATGAACATAGTTGTGAGCAAAAGGTCTAGGAGACTTGCATACTGCCCGTCAGCGTCGGGCACACGGGTGGGTTCGTGAACAAATTATTTGACAATGAGAGCATGTAATTAAGCGACCCTATGTATCTTGGATATAGCTCAAAATAACGAAAACAAGGCTGAAATGCCAGAGTCAGGAATAACGCCTGGAATCATAAAGGAAAAGTTGAATCGATTGCAGGATCGCAAAAAGAAGGTGGCATTTGGTAAAAAAAATTAATTTGCATACATGATTTCATTAAAGAAACGAGATCACGTTGGCGGCAAAATTTCATCGCAAAAAGTCAGTTTGCTTAAATTTTTTCTTTTTCGTCGTTCTGGGACAAAGAAAAAACAAATAGGTTTGACTAATTTAACACCAAGCTATTTAATAATACGGAAATTTTATGCCTACGGCTACGTTATCACCCTGCGTCCTTTTCTTTTAAAGGTAGAATCGTCCGGTTATAAATATTGCGCTGCAAAGTAATTTTTTAAATTTCATCTTCATCCGCTTTTGTGTCGAATGTGAAACAATACTTAAAACACATTTTCTCTGACTTCGGGTTGGAATTCTTAAGCAGGACGACCCTTAGTGTGAATGTGGTATTATGGTGACTGAGAACTCTAGCTAGGAATATCTTAGACAAGGATGACCATAGTCCCCCTTCTCCACATTTTTGATTGGCCTTGTGACTAATTTTGTTTTACAAAAATTTTCTTTGCGAAAAACAATTTTATAAATCAAAGTGTAGTATCTGTGTTGTATAGCCGGGTGTTTCATATTGGGGATCCTATCTCACGAGATGGCGGAGACATGTAACGGGTACATGTAACACAAGATATAGGATGGTGATAAGGGAGAGAAGAGGTAGAAGACATTTATAACATTTTACATTTCTGGATCTCGACTTTAATAACCGCATAATCGGTTGTTTTACATTTTTTTATTTAGCGTATAAAAAAAGAATGTTAGCCAAACGTTATTTTAAAAAGCAAAGAAATGTTTATCTAGCTTGTAGGAAAGGAAGAAGAAACAATGGCTACCAGCATGTCGGAAAACAGTAAGTACGGTGTATGTAAACACAAAAGATGTACCATACTAGCATATCTGTATAAGAAAAGCATATTTAATGTAAAAGTGAAAGCAGTCTTGGTTTATTGTTGTATAGTCGAGGGTTATTAAGAGATAAGATGGGAACATTCATATTAATGAGGTGGAAAAGAGAGAGGAGAGAGACATAGCACATATAGCGAGGAGAGGGTGATCAGTTCTTTTAACACAGAAGAGAGGGGGACACATTACTTATGATAGAGAGGGGGATACATTACTTGGAAAGGATTATACAAAGTTCATTAATAACGGTTTCACATTACCTTCAATTTGGTAGAAGACGACACGAAGACGGCAGTTACAAAAATATGAGATGTTCTTT
>NC_136521.1:44442394-44507394 GCF_053919585.1 Euprymna scolopes
TTTCTGAAACTGGTAGAAAAATGTTATCTCGTTAATAATTTGACACGCAGTATATATATATATATATATATATATATATATATATAAGTGAAAGTGTCTGTCTATGTGTCTGTCTGTGTACATTTCCCTATGCAATAATTCTGTCAATTTTTAGTCTACAGACTCGAAATTTGATATACAGGGTACTGAGATTTGGGAAAATCGCTGTGACCGAGTTTCGGCCAGAAATTTGGCGATTTACGGGTCAAAGTTCAACGATTTGACCTTTGAGAACTCTACCAAACTCCTCCGACAATTTTCGGTCTAAACACTTGAAATTTTAGATATAGGTTCCTTGGACATGGATCTAACTTAATAACTTCGAGCCTAAAACAATAAATTTTAAGGGATCATAATAGGGGTCAAAGTTTTAAAAAATTGACCGGTTTTTATTTCTGCTCAACATACACCTCCAAATACCCGGGCAACGCCGGGCGGAAATGCTAGTATATATATATATATATATATATATATATATATATAATAATCATTAAATATTTACAGACACTTGTGTCCAATCCTTTCGTAGAGTGTCACGATTACCGCCGGTCGGGAAATTCGAACCCGGCAACGAATCCATCTCTGACTCCATTAGCGAGGACCAAATTCACACGGCCAACGTTAACGCGAGAAATATCGTTGACATTTAGATACTTATTTTTAAATGTCATAACGTCCGTCAAAGTGATTATAATATCATGATTTGTGCATTCGAGCTAAATTGACAGACTTTATTTCAACTATTACTTAAAGGGGCTGACATAATTATTTACTTTAATAATTATTAAATAGTATAATGATTATTAAATAGTATAATGATTATTAAATAGTATAATAATTATTAAATATCTACAATTAAATTTATATCCATTAGTATATATTATTATATTGCGGTTTTTTAATTATCTTCTTTCATATACATACATACATACATACATACATATATATATATATATATATATATAATAGATAATTTATATCTATTAGTATATATATATATATATATATATATATATATATATATATATATATACTAATAGATATATGCTAATAGATATAAATTTAATCGCTGATTCAATGGTGGATTATACCAATTATGGGTGTAGGATAAGTATGCGCTTTATCCCTAGGCATTTCGAAGCCTAATGCTTCTCATCTTCTATATAAGTTCCACCTCAATTGTTGAGCTTTGTAGTATCCCGATAATTTAAAAATCCCTCTAGTTCTTTTTTTTTGGGCTGTTCCCATATATATGTGTGTGTGTGTGTGTGTGTGTGTGTGTGTGTGTGTGTGTGTGTGTGTGTGTGTGTGTATTATTATTTAATTACATTTAGTTGCTACAAACAGCCATCCGTTTCAGTCAATAAGACTTCATCAGGCAACCCTGAACCATTCGACGCCATGGAAAAAAGACATGACTGAGCTCTTCAAAAAAAAAAAAAAAAAAAGAAAAAAAAACTATAAAAGTTGCGAGCTCTCTAGAAAAGAAGGATAAAAAAATGGAGATGTCGAATTCGAACTTTTTTGGAAAATTGTCCAAAAAGTGCTACAGCTGGATTTATAGACGATATAAATTTGAAATGATTAAAGTGGGTCGTAATTTTACTGGAACAGTGAATTGTGTTAGTGGGTGGGAGGGAGTCTGTTTATAAACTCATTTCTGCGTGTCAAAAAAAAAGGGTTTGCAAATATGTTCGTTGACGTAACAAGTCGCGCGTCAGGAAAGGGTAAAAGTTAGGGGGACAGAGAGTTTAATAAAAAGTAAGAGACAGAGAGAGAAAAAAAAGGGAATTATCTCTATGATAAAGAATGAAACGTTAAGTGTTTATAGACTCGTGTATACATATTCTTAATGAGACATAAATTGTTGAGCTTCGCATTATCCCGATAATTTAAACAAATTCCTCTAATTCTTTTTGGCTGTTACAATATATACTAGCATTTCAGCCCGGCGTTGCCCGGGTATTTGGAGGTGTATGTTGAGCAAAAAAAGGGCAATTTTTTTTAACTCTGACCCCTATTATGATCTCTTAACATTTATTGTTTTGGGCTCAACTCAAGTTATCAAGTTAGATCCCTGTCCGAGGAACCTATATCTAAAATTTCAAGTGTTTAGACCCAAAATTGTCGGAGGAGTTTGGTAGAGTTCTCAAAAGTCAAATCGTTGAACTTTGACCCCTTAACAGCCAAATGTCTGGCCGAAAACGGATCACATAGATTTTCCCAAATCTCAATACCCTATATATCAAATGTCGAGTCTGTAGACTAAAAATTGACAGAGTTATTGCGTAGGGAAATGTACACAGACACACAGACAGACACACAGACATGTTCACTTATATATATATATATATATATATATATATATAAATCACAACTTTATAATACATAACAATATATATATATATATATATATATATTCAATCACAACTTTATAATATATAACAATCGCTCGAAAATTTACTATGCAATAATATATACGAAATCTGCATAAATGAAAATATCATATTTAAGCGTACTTTACGACCGGGCTACGCTGGGCATCTCTGCTAGCTTAGATAAATACTTTTGCAGTTTTAACAAAAGAGCTACAGTAATATCGGGGCGTCTCCATTTACGCTGAACATTTACAGAATGTCTACATCAATACATTATATATGAAAGAATTCGCAATGGAATTTCCACAGGTCCCGCTAGTGTTCAAATATTACAACAAATAATAGTTTATATACAAAAAAAAAACTTTTAACCATGAATTCTTAAAGTTCTACCATTAGAAGGAAAAAACAATGAATTATTAAGTGTTTCTAAAACATTATTCAATTTTAAGCCTATTGCAAACGTTTATGAGTTCGAAAAAAAATACAAAACAAAAATCATGTATGTGAGACCAGGAACTCTTTGTAATAATGAACCACCAGATTCTTATCAGGTATTAAATTTTCATTCACTGCAATATTATATTATTACCAGAAAGCCACTCGGCGTTGTCCGGTCGTAAGGTACACTTAAATTGATATTTTAATGAGTGCAGATTTCGTCTTTATTATTATAGAGACACTTCTCTATTGATTATTATATTGTACCTAATATATAGTAGTGATTGTAACAGTTCTTAAAAACAAAAAAAAAAATCTGACGCGGGTGCCATTAGTTAGAATTGAAACCAAAACGTTCTAGCCGCGGACGTTAAGTTTGAAAATTATGCGAGAAATGACGTCATGACGTCAAAATTTGAGATATTGACAAACAAATTCTGACTTTTAGTATGATAATTAAGGCTGTGACAACGGAATAGTCTTTTCATTTTTTTGACTCTCGGGTATATATCCGACACAGTTAGACACACGTAATCAACCGAGAACCACATCTGTCTATATAAAAACATATAAGATATGAACGGATATATACTCAAGAGTCAAAACAATGAAAAGAATATGCTACGAATCACACAGGCGAAAAGGACCGAACACTCAACCACCACCGTCCCTGCATAGCTTGATGGCCTGAAGAGTTAAGTAAATAAAATTCTCAAAATAAATAATAAACATAGCCGTTCTTTTATGTTAGAATAGGTGGAAAAAAAACTTTCAAAGTTATTCATTTGGTTAAAATAGCCGGTTTTATTTGACCTAAATGCACACTTACAAACGGTTAGGTTCGGTCATAAATGTTGTTGTGTAATGAGCATCATTTATTCATTTTGTATGAATCAGATTATTTTATTGTTGGCATTCGTTTTTCCGGTATCTTTCTAGTTAGAATTCTTTCCAGAAAGATATCAGGTACTTATGGGAAGGATCACGTGAAGGTAGCCAACATCTCTAAGTGAAAGTGTTTCGGTGGAATGAACTGGGTTTGAACTTGGCGTCAAAACAATGAAAAGAATATGCTGTTGTCACAGCCCTAATGATAATACATTGTTACAACATTTATATGCTGACCGATAAGTCGTACTATATATATATATATATATATATATATATATATATATATATATATATATATATTGTCTTCAAGTCCAATGTAAACAAGTTCTTAATGAACCGTCCCCCCCTAAGTAATCCAATTTACAAAACTCCCACTACTTATGTTTACTACGCTATAATCACATCGACTAATGTATACTCATTAACCCTTATCCTCGAGTAGCCTCCGGGCCTTGATAAGTGGTAATTCCTGTGGAAAAAGTATCGCTATGCATTTAACTGTTAATGCACCTGGTCAGTAGTAGATGGGTGAACATTTAGGAATAGTAGACGTTTATGAGTTCTCCGCCTATCTCAGCGTTATTATAGAGGTGTGGTTGGACATTGCGCGGTCCTTGCTACAATAACTTTAGGCGTTTTACGTCCATGTAAGGATAAGCCTTGTTTGGGTTGTAAAAGAGTAAAAAAAAAGAATGTAATTTATTTTTGCCTTTCTTTCCCACATTTTACCTAATATAAAAAAAAAACTCTCTCTTAGTATCGAGAGAGTGCATACCTCATCTCAACAAGTAATGGATCATGTTTCAAATCAGATCCTAGGTTACCCAAATAATGTTACGGCGAACATAAGTTGAACGCAATCAAGAAATCATATCTTCTCCATTCAGTCTCAACAGACTATGGATATCCAGTGTAAGGGTGCTTGCGTGTGAAATTATTGTGGCAAGAGTTGCGCAATCACCAACTACACCTCTCCTCAGTCGGTATTGTTTAATTCCAGTAGCAAGTAGAGGTTCGGAACGACTGGAAATAATGTTGAGATAAGCCTAGAACACCTACAGCGCCTAGTATTCCCAAATAGCCACCCATCTGGTACTAGACAAATTTATCGTTGCTTAATCCCACCCCTACACAGTAGAGATCCCTAGATGTAAGAAAGTCCTCGACTCTAATAGTCTCTTCCTCAAAACTGCTAGACTTTGGAACTCCCTTCCAGATTCCTGCTTTCCCAACTGTACTGACATGCAGAAGTTCAAGTGCAGTTTAAACGGACGTCTTGCTGCTCAACTCCCTACATAGTATCCTTGCAATTCATGCCCCCGATAGCAGCCCCCTACATTAAGGTGGCACTGTGCCTTGTTTGGGGTGAAAATAGATTTAATTTTTTTTTTTTTTTTAAACTTCGGTGATCTGACGAGACTCGGTGGGCTAACTTGATTATGCCATATTGAACGCAATCAGTTTCTTAAGATGGCGGCAAGCTCTAAAATAGACATTAAGGCAAGACGAATGTACACATATCCAAAGCAATAGCAGACATCTTAGAAAACGACTTTCAGTCTTTAATGTATTAAACAGAGTGACGATATTGGCAAGGCTGTTGCAAAGAAGGTGGGCTCCCTCTACCGTGCTAGAAAATTACTCACAACAGAGAGTATTCTATATCTTTACAAAGCCACAATTTCACCCATGCATAGAGTATTGTTGCCACATCTGGGCTGGCGCATCTACCACTACTCTCTGACCCTTAGACAGGCATCGCAAATAGTCTCCAATCAAATCTCCCATTCATCCATAGCCTTGAGCCCTTGGAGGGACATAGGCCATCTATTTATAGATGCTTTTGTAGCGAAGAGTGTTTGTTTTTTTCGGGGTGAGGCTGCTGGTCCCACGCCCAACCTTCCCAGAAGGTACATACATCGCCTAGCCTTCCATCAGGTACTGGCCAGGCTCAACGTTGCTTAACTTCGGTGATCTGGCGAGAACCAATCTAATAGGTCCTGCAACCTCGCTGCAATGTTGCATTTGTGTGGCTGTTTTAACAGCACTTTAATGGATTTTATTCCAATAAACTCATAGCACGCGTGCGCACTGATCGGTATTAAAAATCGATAATCGAAAAACTCTATTTAAGAAGGCAATTCGATTTTGACCCAAGTTACAACTTTTATGCAACATTATATCATAAGTGCATTTTTATCACTACACGGGCAGAAAAGCCCAGCCTATAAAATCAACTGTAAAATCTTTTATAAAACAGGTGCGCGTTCAAAATGAATGTTTTTTTGTTTTGTTTTGTTTTTTGTTTTGTTTTTTTCATGCACAATTGAACTATGATACTCGATTTTTACGCTTAACTTAATTCAAGTGATTACGAAAAACGAATTTCATAAAATAAACAGTTAATTCATTGACAATACCGGGGTACGTTCTAAATGAATTTTTCTGTTTGGAGCACAACTGAACCATAATACTTGACTTTTGCATTTTAAACTTTAAGTGACGCCATTATTTACAGCTTATTTTATCAGCGGTAGATTCTCTACAGTGCAATGTAGTCTACAATGTATTGTGAACTAAGTCCTTGTGGGGAAGCATGTGAATCTTCCTCCTGGTACACTGCGAGGAGGGAGGTCCCCAACTAGAGCAGGCAATCAATCAACCTGATTAAAAAATGGACTATTTCACAAATTTCAATAACAGTAAATGTCTGAAAGATTTGAACATTTATTGATCCTCATTCAACCCAGGACAACGTCTGGTCTCCCTGCACACACACACAAACACACACACACACACACACACACACACACAAACACACACACACACACATATATATATATATATATGTGGGGGGCCTATTCAATAATTATTATAGTAAATAATAATGTCAGACCCTTTAAGAAACTTGTTTCTTATTGTTGAGCACTTTCAGTTGTAATAAAGTCAGTAAACTTAGCTCATACGCGCAGATCATCATATAATGATTAGACCACTCTGACTGGCGTTAAAGGCATTTAATGAGAATAGCTGTTTAATTTCAACGGTATCTCTCGCGGTTGACGGTAGCCGAATGGTTCGGGTACTTGCTAATGACGCCAGACATGACTTCGAATCTCTCGACTGGCGTTAATCGTGACACCCTGCACTGATGATTCCCGAAAGGATGAAACACTAGTGTCTGTAGATATTTAATAATTACTTTAGTAAATGATTATATATATACTAGCAAAAGTACCCGTCGTTGACTGGGTTCAAAAACAGCCTACAGAAAATGGACTCTGATTTATGAAAGTATGATAGGTTAGGAAAAGGAAGGGTTGTAAATTTGGGTTGAATTTGGGGGTATCAAAACCATGAAAGTAAAAATAAAATAGATAAACCCCATAATTTATTATACCATACTTGCTCACACTGAAACACTTATCACAATATTCAGTGGTTTTATATTAAAAAACCTTGTTAAACTTTGTGACATATTTCCATTCTATGGAGGTCAGGTGCGAACGAACACCCCATCATTTTATAATACCATATTTCTTCAAACTGAAACATAATTATCAAAGTATACTTACGCAGATAGATATGAAAAGTCTTTATTAAAATTTGTGCCTATTTCCATTCTATGGAGGCCAGGCGCGAACGCAGACCCGGCAATTTTATTATACCATCCCTATTTAAGTTAAAATATACTTATCAAAGTATTCTTATGTACATCTATATCAAAAACACTTGTAAACGTTTTTTTTTTTTAATTTTTTAATTTTTTTTCCAGACTTTGTGGACCAGGTATGAACGCATACCCCACAATTTTAATGAACCACCGTTCTGCCAGATCAAACATACCCATTCCTGTGTCTCGATACATCTTCTATCATTATATGTAATCAGTTTTTTAAAATAGTCAACCATATAGGAGCCTATTCGTGACCAGACACACACACACACACACATACATTCAGCTTTATATTATAGATATATATATAGTCTGTTAATTCTACAAACATTATTGGTTACATATGCGCATACATGTTTCAATGGAGTCACAATTCAGGGACCAAAAAAGAATCGAAATTGGTCTGATAAAGTGTTGTCCTTGAACTGGGATTCCACTGAAACGTGTACGCATATATGCAACCAATGATGTTTGTATAATAAAGAAGACTATATACCAGCTCTGTCCTGCATTGAGCACTCTTTGGGTATTAACTTTGCTTTAGGTATGAACTAAGAAAAAACGGGCGTTTCTTATTAATAATAGATATTTATTACTTTCACACAGCAAGAAGATGTAACACCATATCGGGAGGTGAGGAGAGTCAAGTGAGCTATTTGACCTTTTAAAATTGCATGGGCAGCCCTGTCAGCATTTTTAGCTAGAGGCACCTCGGGAGTAAGCAATATACTCACTCCACCCGAAAGACGAGGAGTAACGACCTGAGAGGGTGGACATCCTAGAACTACCTGGAATCACACATCAGCTCGACAGATGCAAGAACATCCCCTACTTAAAAATGATCAAGAATGTTAGACTGATTGCCAAAGACGTATCCTCAACTGACAACCTATATAATTTGCTGACACATTTCTCTCAAAATTAATCTTTTTATTAACGGTAACTCCTGCAGATAGATGTAAAATTATTGTGGAAAATCTTTCGGGTAAGGAAAATTGAAAAACCGCGTGAATAAATAAAAAAATAAAAACTAAATAAAAAAAAAATTTTTTAAAAACGCGGCTACGTCATTTGATGTGGCACCGGTCAGCTAATACCATGCGACCTAAATTTTCCGAAGCCTGGAATTTGGGATTCTTTTTGTACACACCAGCATCAGAAATCGATATATATTTTAAATTACTTACCTTTAAAGTTGTGGCGGGAAAATTCGTTCTCTGTGAATGCAAAGACTTTTGCTTGGCGAAATGTGGACTTTTTTTTATGACTTTGCTGGCTTCTCCGTCGTCACTTTCTTCAGGTAGTTGTTTCGGTCTGCAATCGATGTGCTTTGCTTCTGTGTTCTTGTGTTCGCCGATGCCAGCGATAATAGATAATAGACGCTCTTTAGCGATAACAATGCAACCAAAATTACCTTCTTTTTTTTTTTGTTTTTTAAAAAATTTTTTTGTTTTTGTTTTTTGTTTTTTTTATTATTATTTAGTAGCGGCTATTTGCTATAAAGCAGCAGAAAGAGAGAAAGACAAAACGCCAACCTGTTGATTTATATCTATATATCTCTCTACCTCTCTTTCGATTTTTTTCTTTCTTTCGCGCGCCGTTCGTAACAATTTAAAGCGCGGCTTTTCAATGTCTTTTCCCCCTGCGTTTGTTGTTCGTGTTTTCCTGGCGCTTATAGACGTTGATTGTTGAGGTCGATCCTACAACAAAGTTTTCAATGAACGAACGCTTCTGTTTTCCCGCTATTTATAATGAGAAAAAAAAACGTGGGTCTTCTACGCCTATATGAACGGAAGGGCGGGTTGCATGTGGGTGTCGGTCGAATAAGCACAATAATGCGAAAATTAACAGACTTAGGGGCGGGCTATGTCCAGGGCGGAGAGGAGGGGCAGTGTCTCCTTTTTATCAGCGTCCCACGCTCTCTCTCAATATATATATGTGCATGCTTGTAGATATCTATGAGTGTGTTTATTCATGAGTATGTAGGTATGTATGTGTGTATTTATGTATTTCTATGTATGTATGTATGTATGTATGTATGTATGTATGTATGCGCATGCTCTGTCCACACGCTCATCTGTTATGTGTATATGTGGACGGGCGCCTGTTCATAAGTGTGCGTATTGTATGCTTGCGTATTTGTATAAATGTATGTTCGGATGGCGTAAGTGTGCGTTAGTGTATGTGTGCGTCAGTGTATGTGTGTGTGTGCATCAGTGTGCGTACTTGTGAGCAGATACCCATACGTGTGTGCATTACGTATGTGTGTATGCGGATGTTCACGTGCATGTGTGCTTGTGTTCGCCCGCTACCAGGTGCCTGCCCTGACCCGTAGGTGTATATATCGCGTTTATATGTATGTGTATATGTGCGTGTTTATATGCGTATTCGACGGTGCCCGTGCTTTCCGTGATTGTGTATGATACGCTTGCCAGCCGTGCAGACATATGTGTGTATAACCGTGTGTATGTGTATGTGTATCTTTGTGTACGTTTGTAAGCACATGCTTCTGTGTGTGTGTGTGTGTGTGTGTGTGTGTGTGTGTGTGTGTGTGTGTCGGTGTATGTGTGTGCGTGTGTGTGCGTGTGTGTCGGTGTGTGCGTGTGTGTCGGTGTGCGTGTAAAATAATGTGAATAGAAAGTGGATTTCGCGTTTACTCTCGGCAACCGCGTAATTCTCGCTTCCCTTGTTTTGTCCTTTAGTCCTCACATTCCATGAGCGATGTTTCTGACAAAGAGGGAAGAATTGCTGTTTCCTAGGTCGGCGTCTATTTCATCTAACAATTATTGTTGGAAAACTTTGTCCTTGAAGTATTATTATTTTTTAGCTACTTACATCATGTGGTTCCATGCCTTGTCTAGAGCGATTTTCATCAAAGCAAAAAAAAAAAAACATTCACAGCATCAACAAATCGTCCTCCTCCTGCCACTAAAAAGAACTTTCCTTTTGTACCTCCGTGTACCTAAAACGAAATTGGATTTCCATGTACAGAGTTTATTTCCAGGAACATTCTAGTTGTAGAACACATTACCCTGGAACTGCGTCCCACCAAACTTCAACGTGGTTATCTCCCGATCCAATGCTATGAAATACTTATCGAGCCATGCTTTAGTAGTCCAAGTCTGTCCAAGAACTGACAATCTCATTAACTCTTATCCTCGCGTGACCTTTATCCTTTCTATATAGTGAAATACCTCCCACTCTATAATCGCAATGTTTATATATATATACATATATATATGTATATTATATTATATATGTGTGTATTTTCCTAATATATATATATATATATATAGAGAGAGAGAGAGAGAGAGATAGATAGATAGATAGATAGATAGATAGATAGATAGATAACAGTATAGTTACATTCAAATTACAAATAATTACTTTACATGCAATACAACTCTTCAAGCATGTTAAAATTTCTGTACATTTTTTTACAGATCCGTTTTGTTATGCAGAAAGAAACGGTTATTATTATGTCAATACCGTCTTTTTTCGTGCATATATTCCCCAGAAAAATTCGAAATTCTTTGCTTAGATAGAAAAAAAGTGTTTGACAATATGATGCTGCAAGAATAAAAAGGTTCATAGAAGACTCAACATTGCGTGTTATACATGCTCTATTGTTATATTCAACAAACATCGAGCTTCTAAACAAAAAGGATTGCTATACACGAAGAGTGAAATATAATTAAAAAAGCATATTTTACTAATACAACATATATATATTTATATATATATATATATGTACGTATATGTCTATATATATGTACGCATATGTATTTATATATATATATATATATATATATATATATATATATATATATATATACACACACATACAGGGTGTCCATAAAGTCTGTGTGCAATTTTACAATGAATCAAATCCATTCTACATGTTATTTCTATTGCAATCACATCAAATTATAAATATTTTAAGGCGCACACGGACTTTATGGACACCCTGTATGTGTGTGTATATATATATATATATATATATATATATATATATATATATATATATATATACATATGTGTACATATATATATACATATATATACATATATATAAATATATATGTATATATATATTTATACACACACACATAAATATATATATAAATACATATGTGTACATATATATACACATATACATACATATATATAAATATATATGCATATATATATTTATACACACATACATATATATATATGTGTGTATATATATATATATATATATATATATATATATATATATATATATATATATATATATATATATATATATATGCGTATATATATATTAATAGTTGATTAATTATAATTTTGCATAGCTGGGTTTATTCAGCGCGTAGAAAAAACAATTTGTAAAAAGTTGAAAGTTTGTAGAACTTTGCAGCTAATTCTACCCTATGCGATTAAGTCTGTCAACTCCCTGTATTTCCTTCTAATCAAAAACCTTGATTCTACTAAAGCTACTGGCGCTGACGGTATTCCAGTTTTAGTTCTGAAAAAGTTTCAACCAGAACTAGCTCCCATACTTCAAAGCTGTTCAATATGTATGTATGTATATATATATATATATATGTATATATATATATGTGTGTGTGTGTGTGTGTGTGTGTGTGTGTGTGTGTGTGTGTGTGTGTGTGTGTGTCTTAAGGAGAATTACTTCCTCCCTGGAAAACCTCATCAGTATCCCCTGTATTT
The DNA here is from genome assembly GCF_053919585.1 of Euprymna scolopes. NCBI lineage: Eukaryota > Metazoa > Mollusca > Cephalopoda > Sepiida > Sepiolidae > Euprymna > Euprymna scolopes. The sequence goes on from NC_136521.1 coordinate 44,454,533, forward strand.
AAGAATTAAGGTAAACGGTCATTTTCTTCTTACTACAGACCAATAAGTCTCCTATGCGTCATGAGTAAGTTGCTGGAATCTGTTAAATAAAGAAGTAATCAACCACCTCAGCAAAAATAACCTTTTTAGTGATACGCAATGTGGTTTCTGCTAGATCTACAGCACATGTGCTAACGATTATATCTTATAGGATTAGTGATTCTCTCGACGGATGCTCTCTTTCTAGGGCAATTGGTCTTGACATATCAAAGGCCTTTGATAGAGTATGGCATGAAGGTCTACTTCACAAGACCTCCAGCTACGGTATAGCTGGAAATGTTTTCTCAATTATTAAATTATTTCTCTCTGATGAGTTCATATGAGTAATAGTTGGTGGACAGAAATCAAACAGTAAGAGTATTAATGCTGGAGCTCATCAGGAGTCCATCCTGATCAAACTCTCTTCCAATGATCTTCCAAATCACATTCTAGGATCATTCGTAGACACTTATGCTGACGACACTACCATCTATGGCAACACATGAAAGGCTGTAAATGATCGAGTTTTCTCAGATTCTCTCTCCTCTGACCTTTAGGACGTAGTAGAATGGGGAAAGAGTTGGCTTAATGCATCTAAAACCAAGCTTAAGGCTTTCGTTTTAGGGAGGCTCCATATTTTGACAACCTTCTGGGCTGGACCTTTACTCTTGATCTAAATTAAAAACACATACGTCAAATCCGTTGCCAAAGTAGCACATATCTCACTGCTGATGGAATTTTCTACCTGTATAAAAACCAGATACGTCCAAGGATGGAGTACTGTTGCTACATCTGGGGAGGTGCTGATTGGAAAAAAATATTCTGGCTTGACAGATTTTAAAATAGACTTCGTAATCTAGTGGAGGATATCCTTTTTCTCTTCCCTGGAACCTCTTTCCCACAAAAGAGACGTTGCAAGCCTGTTTCTGCTTTATCATTATTTTCATAGCAAGTGTTCTTCTAAGATCAAATGTATGTTCCCCCCAACCCCACCTCACCAAACTTTTACGAGAAACACTCGTCTATCTGAAACCACTATCAATAATTTCTCCCACTCTTTATCTGTGCCTAAACCTAAACGTATGTTCCATGTACAAAGCTTCTTTCTTAGTACTGAACGCCTTTGGAACTCTCTTACGTTTGCCTGCTTTCCAGCTGACTACAATTTGGTTTTCTTCAAGTCCAACGTAAACAAGTTCTTGATGAGCCGTCCCCTTAAGTAATCCAATTTACCTATTTTCAACTATTAGCAATTACTATATTGTTTCTTGACTATCCTTATCCTTGCCTTGATAAGTGGTGACTCCGATGTGAAAACAAAAGTTTCACATTATCAATGATCTTATAAATTAGCAGTGGCTATTCATTTATTTTTTTACCGAGCATATGTATATTGTATAAGGCACGTTTTGTCTGCATTTATATACGAAAATTTTACAGAATATAAATTTTGAAATAATATTTAACTCTTATATCGAATTCTTCTTTATAATTGACCACTTTAATAATTCTGTACCAAAACCACCGTATATATAAATGTGTGTGTGTGTGTGTGTATCGAGCACCTAAATGAGAACTTTGTATAATTTAAATGGTATTACTAATCCAAGTAGTTGTATATATGTATATATATAAGTATATATATATGTATATATATACATATATATGTGTATATATAAGTATATACATATATATATATATATGTATATGTATGTATATATATATATACATATATAAAAGTAAAAGTGTCTGTCTGTCTGTGTACATTTCCCTACGCAATAACTCTGTCAATCTTAAGTCTACACACTCGAAATTTGATATACAGTGTATGGAGATTTGAGAAAATATTTGTAATCAGTTTTTGGCCAGAAATTTTGCTGTTAAGACATCAAAGTTCAACGATTTGACCTTTGAGAACTCTACCAAACTCCTCCGACAATTTTCGGTATAAACAATTAAAATTTTGCATATAGGTTCCTTGGCCATGGATCTAACTTAATAACTTTATTTGAGCCCAAACAATAAATGTTAAGGGGTCATAATAGAGATCAAAGTTTAAAAAAATTGATGTCTGCGATCTCTACCAAATTACTCAGACAATCTCTGGTCTAAACATTTGAAATTTTACATAAAGGATATTCAGAGATAGGGCGAGCTTTTTAATCGGTTTGGGTCGAAAATTTAAGCTACCAATATATAAATGCATGTATGTATGTTTGCATGTCTGCCTAAAACTTTCACAAGATCAGTATCGTTTTTAAGCTCGACCCTTCGGACGACGAATACCGAAAAATTAGCTAAAAAGATTAATTTCTTCAACTGGGCACTTTTCTACAGGGAGGGGTCGTTTTTTTTTCACCGATATTTTCGAAAGTCATCCCCTCTTTTCGATTGTCTAACCTTAATTTAAACCTACGCCACTTCCGGTTTGGCGGGGGTCGTAACAGCAAAGACGTCATGTATATTTCCCGTTCCTTTCTTCCTTCGTGGCACGGGTTCGAGCCTGCTTTACTACTACCATTTTTTTTTTTTTTTTGCTCAACACACACTTCTTAACACCCGGGCGACGACGGGCACCCATGCTAGTGTGTATATATATATATATATATATATATATATATATATATATATATATATATATATATATATATAATGGGTGTATAGATAGCTTTCCAATGAAACCAGTATGATTATTAAAGAGTGCCTAATGGGAGACAGGGCTGGTATATAGTCTGTATATTATACAAACATTATTGGTTACAAATGTGCATACACGTTTCAGTGGAATCTCAATTCAAAGAGACCATTTCATTAGACCAAAGAAAGGAGGTTTCAATATCGTCCCCTTTTTTGGTCTGATAAGATGGTCTCTTTGAATTGAGATTCCACTGAAACCTGTGCACACATATGTAACTAATAATGTTGTATCATAAACAAACCATACACACACACATATATATATATATATATATATATATATATATATATATATATATATATACTAGACTAGACTACCCGTGATCCGTTGGGTCTGAAAAATATATATATATATTAGCTATATATATATATATATATATATATATATATATATATATTAGCTATGGAATTATATATATATATATATATATATATATATATATATATATATATATATATATATATAAGCTATGAGCGTGACACTTGCGACAAAGAAAATAGTTGGGGTTTTTTTTGACATAACAGAAACATTTCTATGAAAGTATATTAAAATGAAAAATCACGGACGAATCACTCAAACATGAAAAATATAATCCTCCCTATTCGTGTAAAGTTACCTATTTTTCCGAATAATCGCCCAAAAATCGAAAATTAAACATGATTTTCCTACAAATCGAACGCCGACGAAAGTCATTTAGCAGCAAAAACGCTTATGAACCTACTGATGAGAAATATAAGAATGAAAACACCATATTGGAATCCTTCAATCAAGTTATAAACACTAAAAATCTAAAAAAAAAAATAATAATAATAATAATAATTAATAAAACCTGAAACAAAAAAATAAAACCTAAATAAATAAAATAAAACTAATTTTGAAACAGATTAGTAAATGTGTCAACAAATTCACTGTTCTCACACAACTATTTTGTATCTAAAAGTGTAAACAAATTTAAAATAGAAGGAAGGAAGGAAAAGGGACGGCTAGAGAGTAGTAGTAGTAGTAGTAGTAGTAGTAGTAGTAGTAGTAGTAGTAGTAGTAGTAGTATTCTTGGCTTTACTACAATTGTTCTTATGTTTGTCAACGGGTTAAAGTTGTTTAGTTGTAAGAAAATAGCAACAGTATAGTTATAATAAAGAATAGTTGCAAAACACCCCCACTCTTCCCATGTTAAATAATAATTTCGAAATAATAACGTTAATATTTCAAGGGGCAGGTCAAAATCTGCAAAAGAAGCGATTTGTGTTTATTTGTTTACGTTGTTATGGGTTAATGTTTATGCGCGCATGCGCAACCGGATGTCGTAAACCGGAAAGTTGGTTACATCACTCGTTACAAGGTCATTTGAGTTTTATAATTATATATATGTGTGTGTGTGTGTGTGTGTGTGTGTGTGTGTGTGTGTGTGTGTGTGTGTGTGTGTGTGTGTGTGTGTGTGTGTGTAATTGTTTTGTTTCTACATTTTTGGTTGCTTATGTGCATATGTATTTCAGCTATGGCTTTATTCACGCACTCAAGGAAGGAAAACCAACCACAAACTAAGATGCAATATATATCAACGTATCATCACCGCCGACAGGTCCACACCTATAGGCATCAATATCCAAATTTCTACCCAGCAAGAGTTCCAATGTAGTTTTCCTAATGTGTGTCTTTAGATGCGTAACAGGCAACCACATTATTATTTGGTTTCTTCTTTATCGATCAATCGTTATTCCATTATTTTTCAAATCTTTCATCAATCATTATTTTTAATCAATTTACTACATATTCGCTTGTTTATATACTTTTCTATTTTCTAATTTTTATTTTAATCTTTCATAACTTAATCACTGCCAAATCCCGTTTACATAATCAGTGGACCTTAAATTGTCCACTTTATATTATATTCAGTTTACAACAATATTTTAAATTTGTAAATACTGATCTATTTTTAATACTCAATATTCCAGTTAGGTTTCGTATTCGAAAATGTTTATTACTAGCAGGACCCGTTAACCGGCGTTGCCCAGTCGAAGCATGCCCTACCCTCGTACAAAAGTTTAAGTACGGTTGCTGTTGGTATTGCCCAACACCCAACCCCCAAACCTTATGTTAAGAACAGCTTTGAAATTGACACCCCAACATCCTCATGCTAAGAATGGCTTTTGAAATGGACACCCCCAACCTATCCCTGTTAAGAACGGATGTCGGAATAGACACCCTATTTTGTGAGGGGCAGTTTATCAAAATATCTGTCCCAAATTTGAACTTGATAATCGTTGTTATGATCCCCCCGCGCGCAAATACTATGAACCAGCCTTGTAATTTTGGGTGTGCAGTTTTCGTCGGAAAAATGTAGATGTGTTTGGTGTTCAGTGGCGGTCGGAAAAATTTAAATGTTTGGTACTTATGTAATTTTTGTTACTGTGCTGAAATAATGTTATTATTTTGAAAGCCATTCTTAACATGTTAGCGGGGAGTGTTTTGTAAATAATACATGTTTGCAAGATATCCGTGTTGACCTTTAAGATCCCCTTTTAGTTATAGGGTGTGCGTCGATCAAGAAAAAGAAACTGTATAAAAAGAAAGAAAAGGGAACGTCGCTGACTACATTGCCAGAAAACTTCTATTAAATATTAGACTTTTTATACCGCAAATAGTTAACAAATACGTATGCAAGCCAAATTTTTTTTTAGTTTATTAATTTCGCAACTGCGGTTTTATTCAAACGGCCCTTAGGAAATTAAATATGTAAAATAAAGTGGTGCTCATGCACTTATGTTACCGTGCTATTTTTGAAAATAGTATTTTCAAATTAAATTCAATTTTTGCAATATCTTTGTTTTTTCTTATTAAATTGTTAGGCGCACGCAATGCACACCGACCTCTCCATTTTAAGAACGGCTTTCGAAATAAACACCCCCAACTCACCCATGTTAAGAACGGTTTTTTGAATAAGCACCCCCAACCTCCCCATGTAAAGAATGGCTATCGGAATATCCCCATTTTAAGAACTACTCTTAAGAAAAAAAACAATGTATTAATCTTTTTCTTGAAAAAAATGTTTCGTTAATTGTTACACAAAACTAAAAAAAAAACTTTGCTTATCTGTTTTGTTACCCCCTCACCCCACCCTCCCCATGTTAAGAATAGCTTTCGGAATAGACACTCCTCCCTAATCTCCCCAGGTTAAGAATCACTCTAAAAAAAAAAAAAAAAAAACATAATTTGTTAATCTTTTTCTTGAAAATAAAAAAAGTTTCGTTAATTGTTACACAAAAACTAAAAAAAAAAAAAAATAATAAATAAAAAATAAAAAAAAACTTTGCTTATCTGATTTGTTTTTAACTTTGTCGTTGGACAAAAACATCAAATTACTAAATAAAACAAAACTTATTATATTACAAAACAAAACAAAAAACTTGTTACGGTAGGTCGTTGTTTCCTGGTTTATTTTTTGTTTTGTTTTTTATTTCTTTTGTAAAAATTATTATGTTTACAAGTTACAATGTTACAATGTTACAATGTTACAATGTTACCTGCATTTGTTACGCTTTCATAATCGACGACGATCAAAGCCGATCGGACGCTGAGTTACGTCTGGTTCAAATTATGCATAAGTACCTGAATTTATTAAAACGGCCTTTAGGAAATGAAATATGTAAACTAAAGTGGTGCGTACCGCGCTATTTTTGTAAATAGTATTTTCAAATTAAATTCCTATTTACTTGTCTCCCCATGAGGGCAGGGTTAGACACGAGGTCGATTTTAATGTGGGGGAGAATCCAACTCTCCAAAAAGAGGCACTCTGGATAGAAACAAAAATAAAAATTGTTTCAGTCATGAAGGGTTTCTCCTCCACTGACCGAGGACAGAAGCGGTGAAGTCCTTGAAATCACTTGATGTAAATTGTGTTCCGTTATCTGTGACTATAATGTCTGGCACACCAAAACGTGCAAATATTTCATGCAGAAAACTTATTGTGTTATTTGTCGTCGGGTTCTTGAAACGCTTTACTTCAGGCCATCTGGAAAAACTATCTACTATGATTAGGTAGTATTGTCCTTCGGTCTATATTAATGCGTGACCATCGATGGTCAGTTTTTTTCCAAGGTTTATAGACTATCGGTGGTGCCTTTGCGGCTAACGCACAACCTTTACACTTTTTTACTGTTAGTGCAATATCCACATCCATGTTACGCCAGTAAACGTAACTCCGCATATTTATACCCGGGTGTCATGTATGAAAATCACGTAAGATCTTTTTCTGCAAGGTTTTCGGGATAACAACTCTTTCACTATATAACAAAACATCATTGCATACGGAAAATATGCTTTGCGTTTTTTCATCATTTTCCCTTATTTTTTTTATGTCTGTGATGACATCGTCATTTTCAGCCTCCCTTTTTATATCGTTAAACGTGACTGATAATTCTTTTTTATATTCGCCACCATGTTTTTTTTCCTCATAATTGAAACGTATAGCTGCAATTACTGACTCTGCAAGGGTTTCCTCCATTTTCGGTATAAGCCTTGACAGGCCATCCGCATGACCTATTTTTTTCGAATCTAGAGGTTTTATTTGAAGGTCATAATTTAGCAAGATCGTACCCCAACTGAGTAGGCGATTCGCCGTATATACTGGCAAGCCCTTTTTTGAGCCGAAGATTGTCACTAGGGGTTTGTGATCTGTTTCTAGTATAAAGTGTCTCCCGTACAGGTAACGGTGGAATTTCATCACCGCGAAAATGATGCTTAACCCCACTTTTTCTATTTGAGAGTGAGCCTTTTCTGCCGGAAGTAGTGTCCTGAATTTGTTCCGACTTTTTTTTTTACGTACACCGTAGCGGCTGCCCAGACGTTAGTTTCGATTTTCGATAAGCTGCCTGTTTTTTCGAGTCTATCTAGCTCGCTATTTATTTTGTCTAAACCGACGAACGGTACATTCCGTTTTTTCTTAAGCACCGGTGTTACATCCTTTTTATTTTAGCTCGAAGCCTTAAATTTATTGCATCTTCCCAGTCCAGTAGTAAATATTTCTGGGAATTTCTTTTTCAGATCGTTTTTAATATTTTCTGATGTTGGGGTGCAACTGGTTATTTTTCTACAAAAAGCGTTCATTGGTTTATCCCAAAGATTGAATTTTTCAATCCAGTCAATTCCCAGTAAGTTCTCGCTTTCTTTAATTACGAAGATTTTCAATTTCTTCGTCGTGCCATTCAAATTAATGGGCAGGATGACTTCTCCTTCGAATTTTATTTCGTCTCCTGTCACTGTTCGTGCACCTTTTGAAGAGTCGGTTTACCCAGCTTTTTCCAAGTGTTGACGGTTATTGACGACAAATCCGATCCAGAGTCAAACTGAAATTTCACTTGGTTGTCGAAAATATTTACTGATACATATTTTCATAAATTATTTTTCCATTTGCCATTTGTTCTCATTTGGTGTACTCTATTTTTTGTTCTGCAGCGAACACTCTTATGTCCAACTTTATCGCAGTTGTAGCACCTGATATTTTTGTAAGGACAATCCTTTTCCAAATGTTTTTCATCACATCTTCTGCAATTATTACCTGATACTGTCTTTTTATAATTCCTATGATTATTATCGTAATTTAGTTTTCTGTAGTTATTATAATTTGAGTATTGTTTTTTGAATTTTGACTAGTCTCAAAATTTCTTTGTCCTGGGTTTCTGACAGGTTTTTTAATCTTCCTAATGTACGCCACTCCTGCCTCTTCTATATCCCTGGAATCTATTTTTAGTGATACTGCCATTTGGCAATCTTCTGCTAATTTCTGCAATGTCACGCCTTGTTCTGTCTCTAATTTTGAGAGAACGCGTCTTCGGATCTCTGAATTTTTTGTGGATACTAGACCCTATGCAAAGATTAAGCATTTGAAATCATCCAACGTGAGTTCCGATAATTTGAAGTTGTCGCAGTTTTTGTTTACTACTGACGCGTATGTCAGGTAGTCCTGCTCATCAGTTTTCTTAAGATTCATACATGACCATCTCTTGTGGAAAAGAGACATGTTTGGTCCGAATAACTCCTTAAGAAGTTTTACGGTCTCAGCGAAGTCTAACTGATTCGTTCTCCTTGGCAATATGAAATCAAGAAATTTGCAATGTTCACTGGTACCAAGCTTTCGAAGTAATAAACTTACTTACTTTCTTTCCATTTGGCCAGTTTTCGCAGTCTGTTTCGAAAATATCTTCATACCTCTTGAAGTATGCATCAAAAGTTACGTATGTGAACACATCTATGCTGTAACAATTGTTGTGTTGGAGAAGGTTGCATTACTTTCTTGTATGGAATTAGCTGTTAATCTTTCTAACAGTTTTAACAGTTGCATCTGCGCGAACCTTTCTTCCTGCTTTTCTAGGCATTTTATGAGTCGTTCATTCTGTCTTTCGTCTCTTTCTGCGTATAGTGCTTGTTGTTCTTTTTTGAAGGATCTGCTAATTCTGCATGAACTGTGTCATTATTTTACTAAATTCCTCCATCTTGTTTTATTTTTCAAAGATTAGAAAAATCAGTCCATTTTTTACAATAACTACGAACAGCCGTTCTTACTTTCGCTTCTATTTTTTTTTTTTTTTTGTCAACCGAATTTTATCGATATATTATTTTTTTTCGTTGACCCTTTATTTTTTCCCTTTTTCTATTGAAGGATTAAAAAATGTATTTTATTTTTTTCTCTTATTCCGTTAAGTTTTGATTATGTACAAGAAAAAAATCCTTTCTTGGTACAACTGACAAAAAAATATCACTTTTCTCCTTCAAGACAATTTGCATAAATTAGTTCACGGTGTACTAGCGAAAACACCTTTTGTTTTCTTTGACTTTCGTAGTCACTTTGAAATGTTTATTGATATTTTGCTTTCAAGTATCCAGTGTTCGAATATCTTGTTCGACAATTTTGTAGTTACTTTCGTTTGTTTTTCTTTTGTTTTTGTTTTTTCGATCATGATAACTTTCCGCGTAAATTATTTTTCGAATACTGTTGCTGTTTCTAACAATGAATTCTCGTGTAAATCTTTTTCAAAATTCTCGATGTTACTGTTGTGTTCAACAGTAGATTTTTTTTCTTCAAGTACGTTTGTTTTTTTGTTTGTTTTTTTTTTCAATCTTTTTCGCGTAAGTACTTTTCGTACACCACTGTTGAGTTTAGTAGTGGATTTTCCCGCATCAGTCTTTTTTCGAATTCTCGACGCCGCTGTTGTGTTTTAATAGTGGATTTTATTTCGCGTAAGTCTTTTTCGAATTCCCGTCGCCACTGTTGTGTCTGCACAAATAATTAACAAGAACACGGAAAGTAAAGGTATACAATAATATATTAGAAAGAAAAGTTATATACATATTTACATGTCTTCAGAGATACTTCAGTTGGAGATATTCCGGCAGGTGGCGTGTTGCATGTCTTACTGGAGGCAACATAGGCGTCTTGCCTATTTGGCGGTCGTTGCCGAACTTTCCCGGTATTGGTGATTGATACCTTTATATCACCCACCTATGTTAATTAGTGGGCGTCTCCACAACAATATATATATATATATATATATATATATATATATATATATATATATATATATTCTTAATTTGATTTATCCAGAAGAAGTCTTACAATAAAGATAAAACGTTGATGAACACCCAACTTGGTTTATTTCTGTATACACACATATATATATATATATATATATATATATATATATATATATATATATATACTCGTGTTGGTCAACAAAATAAAACATTATGTTTTCTTGTGCTAAATTCTTATTGAGGACGATCTGTGAGATGTAATTAGTGCTAAAATATCCCTATCATGCTGAAATAGTTGTTTTACGACAGAAGTCTTTTTTCATATCAATTGCAATGTCAGTTTTTGAATATTTCGTGTTTCAAAATAATAGAACAATGCAGGTAAGTAAACAAAATAGTTTTTTATTAACACAAATACAAATAAAATTAATCAATACTTAGTAGCAGCATCTTTTGCCTTGATAACAGCATCAATTCGCCGAGGCATGGAATCAACAAGCTTCTCGCAATCATGTGTAGACACTGAATCCCATGTGTTCTGGATTGCAATCTTCATGGCTGCAAGGGTAGTAGGTTTTTCTTTTCGGAGCTTCCTCTTCATCTGGTCTCACAAGGCTTCAATAATGTTCAAATCTGGCGAGTTCGCTGGCCATTCAAGAACAGGGATCGGTCGTTCTCGGAGCCAGGAAACGCGGTCTTGGCAGAGTGTGATGGTGCCAACTCATGTTGAAAAATGATGTCTGTAGCCTCCCTGTCAAACTGGTTATCCAACACTGGCAGTAAATTGCTCCCAGGATATCTTGGTACACTTTTGCGTTTACAGTTCCTTTGATGAAGCATAAATTACCAACACCTTTAGCACTCATGCATCCCAAACCATGCAAGACTGCGGAAACTTCACAGAGTTCTTAACGCATTCTTGGTTATACCGTTCCGTGGTTCTTCGCCAAACACGTGGCCCTTGGTCGCCGAAGGAGATAGAAAATCAAGACTCATCTGAAAAGATCACATGCCGCCATTCGTCTGCAGTCCAGGTTTGATGAGCAGTTGCCTATCGAAGCCTCTTCAACATCTGCTTCTTGTTGAGGAGTGGTTGGGTGGCAGTTATACGATTTCGGTATCCCAGTTGCCGGGGCCTTCGGTAGGTAGTGCTTCTCAAAACGTCGGCACCAGAAGCCTGTTTCCACGCTTCGGTGATGTGACTTGTTGATTAGAATCGGCTTTTCTTTGCCATCTTGTCCAGTGCCCGGTCTTGACTTTCGGTGGTGCTTTTCTTTCGTCCGAATTTCTTGCGATTGCTGTTGGAAACACCCTTAGCACCTTTCTGGAGCACTTTGGTCACCATCGATCTTGAACATCCGACCTTGATTGAGATTTCCATGTCCATCTTTCCTTCTGTCCGCAAATCAAAGATACGCTGCTTCTCAGGCAAAGATATGTCTTTAGAGCGACCCATACTTATACAGTATTATTAAATTGCTTTCAAAATCTTTTTACAACAATATTTGCAAAGTTTTTGGAGTTTAAGATTACTAAACGACAAAATGTTCTATTAAATTGAAACGTTGACTTTTCTAATGTGACAATAAAGTACTTATTGTCTGCCATATGCACCTCCTCGAATGATTAAAAATATTTGCAATTGTTATTTAGATATAATATATCTCGCTTGTACAATTTACAAGCCGAAAATTATCCCAAATGGAATGAATTTACATATGTTCTATTATTTTGCCCAGTGCGCGCGCGTGTGTGTGCGCGAGCGTGTGTGTTTGTGTACTTTTTAAAACAGCGGTGTTTTTTTAACTCGGTGAAACGCTTGTTTATTGAAGACACTGTATTTAAACATTTGCCTGTTTTGTGGTGTTTGTTCAGGTTGTTGATGCGGCTTCTTATCGCGAGCGACACCAAAATACATACGACGCACGAAATACCTCTTACATATATACATAGATATATATACATACAGCAGAGCGTGCACACATCCACACAAAGCGACGCATGCATGCATACCTGGTGCACTTAACATCACGTATGATTACCGACAGTTAAAGGAAAACAAATTATCGCACTTGGCTTTTCGACTCCATTGCTTTGGGGATTCTTATAATAAAATAAAGAAAATGCAAAAATATTTTTAAGAACCAGATTGATCTCCAGAGGACGCAAACCGCGAAGCAGTCCGTCTGTGAGTGATTATATATATGCGTGTGTGGGGGTATCTTATTTGTGATATACAAATATATATATATATTATTTGTTATATACATACATATATATGTGTGTGTGTATGTATTATTTGTTATATACATATATATATTATTTGTTACATACATACATATATATGTGTGTGTGTATATATATATTATTTGTTATATACATATATATTATTTTTTACATACATACATACATATATATATATATATATATATATATGTAATGTCTGATGAAGTCACTGAATCGTTAATACGATTCGGTAACCGAAACATGTATAACTAAACAGATAAAACGGTAGTAAAAAAATAAAACATATATTTGCTCTGCAATAGTATTGAGCACTTCAGGTTTTTACTAATTACCACTTTTGCTATATATATATATATATATATATATATATATATATAGCAAAAGTGGTAATTAGTAAAAACCTGAAGTGCTCAATACTAATTACCACTTTTGCTATATATATATATATATATATATATATATATATATATATATATATATATATATATATATATATATATATAGCAAAAGTGGTAATTAGTAAAAACCTGAAGTGCTCAATACTATTGCAGAGCAAATATATGTTTTATTTTTTTACTACCGTTTTATCTGTTTAGTTATACATGTTTCGGTTACCGAATCGTATTAACGATTCAGTGACTTCATCAGACATTACATAAACCTGTTTCTATAATGTCTGATGAAGTTACTGGATTGTTAATACGATTCGGTAACTGAAACATGTGTAACTAAGCAGATAAAACTGTAATAAAAATAAAACATATATATATATATATATATATTATTGATAGAACGATTCCAATATTTTTCTCGATTCCGATACAACTACCGATTCCACACTAAATTCCCCAATACTAATACAATTATTGCTTCTGAATCCGATCCAGATTCTTTATAAATCTTCAAATATTAAACTATAGAGCTGTTATTCTTCTCTCGTTTAATGTGCATATATTTTCGCAAACGTATAAACACTCGTGGAGATAGATAGATTTTACATAGTTTTATTGGTAGTTTTGGTAGATTTTATATAGTTTTACTGGCAGTTTAAAACCAATAAATATTTATTTATTATTATTTATTATATTTAATATTTATTATATATATATATATATTTATTTATATATATTATATATATATATATTTATTATATATATATTATGTTGATTATATATGTATATATTATGTTTATTATATAAACTGCTATATATTTTTATATAATTGGTAGATGTTATATACTTTTACTGGCAATTTAAATTAATAGATATTTATTATTCATTATTACTACTAGAATAAGAAGATTTTGTTTTAAATAAATCAAATAAAAATGATAATGAAAGGAATCGTTTTTGGCATTGGAAAATATGCACAAAATTTTCCGATTCTGATACCTCCAAAAGTTCCGATTACCGATTCTGAATTTTATTAATCGTTCCCAAATTTATTTATATATATATATATATATATATATATATATATATATATATATATATATATGTGTGTGTGTGTGTATGTGTGTGTGCGCGCGTGCGTGTGTGTGTGTGTGGTCATGTCATATGCTACTGGTACCATATAACCCAGTACTTCCTGCCTCATGGTCGAGTCACCGGCGACTAAACTGGTTCCCTCACCACACTTGTTTGATGAGGAGAGTGACTAATCTCCCTGAAGGATTAAAAACAAGACCTTCCAAAGAGCAAATGAACCCTTTTCGGGTCTACGGCTAACTAGCACCGTGTGTGTTTGTGTGTATGTATGTGTGTGTTGGGGTGGAGAGGGCTCCCATAAGCTGTGGTGAAGGCAACCTTTCTAGGAGAAGCAAATCTCTGATTTAAAAAACCATAAAGCGGGAGACCATTATCCGCATTTAGCTGGTCTGCAGTTTAGCTTGTTGCTGGCTACCTTGCTCTTGCTTGTTGCTGGATCTCAACATTTTGAACCGAGAGAGAGACCTAAATGTCGTACAAAGCTAAGACTCTGTAATATCATCTGTGTATAGATACTCCTTCAAGCATTTGTCTATTAAAATGGTCCTGTGACGATGGAAGTCATTTTGGGGCTCATGGACTTTAAGTGTCTGAGGGAGTGGCACTCGTCTGACAAGACGTTGCAATCATCATGTATGTATGTATGTATGTATGCATGTATGTATGTATGTAATGAATGACAAAAATCTATATTTCAAAGCCCGTGATGTTAACCATCTTACAATTTATTCCTTTAATTCAGTCGACATTTACAATTCTTGACAGTATCTGTTTCATAGCACAAAATCAATCACTTAATTATTATATCAATCAGTGAATCTATTTTGCCATTTCTCCTGAGGAGTTAAGAGCAAAATAGATACACTGATTGATATAACAATTATATGATTGATTTTGTGCTACGAAACAGATACTGTCAAGAATTGTAATGTTAACTTAATTAAAGGAATAAATTGTAAGATGGTCAACATCATGAACTTTGGAATATAGGCTTTTGACATTCATTCATTATATTGCTCTGTAATTGCATTGAACTTCTTAAATAAGGATTGGTATGTATTATAAGGAAAAAAAGTATATTCTACAGATATATATATATATATATATATATATATATATATATATATATATATATATATATATAGTGGAGATGGTGATTAATAAAAACTGAAGAAAGTGCTCAATACTGTTGTAGAGAAAATATGCGTTTTATTTTTTATTACCGTATCTTTCTGTTAAGTTACATTATTGTTTCGGATACTCGGCCGTTTTTTTTTTGGCCGTCTGTAGCGCCTCAGACTTTTACAGAAATGTTCGCTATTTTGGGATGAAAGAGTGAATGAGGTCAGGGGGGTTGCGAGGAGGGCGGAAGAGAGATGGAAGGGAACAAGGAGGGAAGGTAGGGGGCGTTTGGTATGTCAATAATGTTTTAGTTTTGGGGTTTAAGGAACTTGTGGGGGGTCTGGGAAGTTCATTTCTGGTATGGCTGAGGGCATAGGGATACATGAGGGGAAGGGGAATATGTGGGGGTGGGAGGAGGGGGTTACTTTAAAATTCGAGTCTTAGTGTTAAAGTTTTTAGCGTCTCGTTGGTGAGATAATTTCTTGGTAAGTATGTCTTGACCTGTTGGGTATTCGCTTATGTTTGGAGGTGGGGGGGGGCTATGATTCGGTTTATTTATTTTTAGTTTTTATTTTGTTGTTAATTGTTTGGAGAGGGTCAGCTAGCGGTCGCGGCCACAGGTACACACATGCGCACGTATACACATATATACTTAAAAGAAACGGTCACAGGTACACATACATCCCCGCCCTGGCATGCAAATATATGTGCACATGTGCGCCTGCATGCATAGACACCTGCGTTGCTCTCGCTTGCGTCAAATTTTCTTTAAGGTGCTAAGATTGGGTGCGTGTTCGTAGGCATGGATGCGCACATACACAGATACATACACACATGGGGCGTCGATGTGTATATATATATATATATATATATATATATATATATATATATATATATATATATGGTTCATCCATCATCCAGAGCCTATTTTTGGCACTTTTTACAGCTATAACATGTTTCAATCAGTCATTTGTCTTCGTCGTTTTGTATATGAATTACAAAATATCTTATATTCCCTCAAAACTTATGGCCTTGATGGAGGGAAGACTAAAACTTGCTGCTATGATTTTCAAATGATCTTTAATAACAGCAAGGGGAGACTTGGTTCCAAATAGTTCTCATCTGTTATATCTCCCGTCTTTGATTTTCATACAAAAAGTCAATTTCACAGTGTATAAAGATTATTTGATACTGGAGATATTCATAATCGTACCCTATTTCTAAAAGAGGGGAAATATAACATATAACAAATATTTGGAATCAAGTCTCTCTTGCTGCTATTTCAGGTCATTTGAAACCATAGCAGCAAGTTTTAGTCTCGCCTCTATCAATGCCAGAGGTTTTAGGGAAACACACACACACATATATATATATATATATATATATATATATATATATATATATATATTATTTTTATAAATAGTAACCTACGGACACGCATGTTTCGGAGTCCTACTCCTCTGCAGCGTAGTTTGACTGTTCCTGGGATTCGAACCCCGGACCTTATGTATTTCAGTCCAGCGCCATAACCCATTACGCTATGATGCCATAGACAATTTACTGTTTAGTTTTTATCGTTTATCTGTTTACGTAGTTTTTGTTGTTTTAAATGATATTAAGGTTAATGTCTCGGAAGAACACCAGATCTCCGAGGCGGAGACGTTTATATATATATATATATATATATATATATATATATATATATATATATATATTATAGATGATCTGTTCATTAGTTAAGGAGATTAAATTTCTTTTGGCGGGGCTCAGTTTTCCGCCAAAATGAGAAATGCCTACGGGATATTTGTCGTCCGAAGTGTCGAGCTTTAAAACGATACTGATCTCGTGAAAATCCGTCGCCTCTGTCGAAAGTTTTAGGCAGACATACATACATACATACATACATACATATATACATACATACATACGTTTAAACAGACAGGTAAGATTTATATTATAGATGATCCGTTCATTAGTCAAGGAGATTAAATTTCTTTTGGCGGGGCTCGATTTTGCACCAAAATGGGAAATGCCTATGGGTTTGCTAGAGTATTTTGGGGGTTTATTTTTATCTCCAATTTCGATCCTTGTGTCACATCTCCCTGCGCCGTGAATAAGATAAATATTATATATTAAATTTTGTTCTAGTATCCCACTGTCTTTATGCAGTACATAAAATCTTATCCTGACAATATAAAAGAGTTCTTTCGTGGTGTTAATGTCGTAGCAATTTGGAGGTTTTATATTGTGTTGCTGAGTTTAACTTTAGTGCACTTTATCATAAATTGCCTCACTGCGAAATTACAAAATTTGGGCAGAAATAAAAGTATAACTTTCGTTGTTTTTTTGTTTTTTTTTTTATTATTATTTCTTCTTTTCTTATCCTTCCCTATCAAGGCATATTACCACTTAGACGTTGTTGGCAACCGTCCATCTCGGGAGACGTTAGTGCAACAGTTGAGCTACATGATATGGAAGGATAGCTGTTACATGTGGCAGAAGTCCCCCACTCCTCCACGAAGCCAGAGAATTCAAGGGAAAGACAGGGATTTTCTGTTGGGGTTTATTCCCTTAGCCTTTCTCCCGATGGGGTAATTCCACAAGGCAGCAGAGGTTTTAATTCAGAATTTCCTTCTCCTAGGTGAGCTACCATCCAAAGTTGACGTGCCCCACAAAGTGACTGGCTTTGAGGCGACAATGGACCTCCTCTCTTTTAGTATAAACAGTCTCGCCGGGCTTAATGGCTAAACTACATGCGAATGCCAGGAGCTGGTCTTTGTCGTCAGAGGCTATTTGAAACGCACACCATGAGGGCATTTTTTAGGGAGAGGGAGCTTATCCTCATTACCACCTTCGATTGTGACAACTTTTGAAACCACTTGAACGTAAGGGACTACTATTTGCGACCATGTTTTAGTGATGGGATGATTCCAATATTTTCCTGATTCCGATACAATTACCGATTCCATACTAAATTCCCGATTCCGATGCAATTACCGATTCTGATCCCGATTCTTTATGAATCTCTAAATATTTAACCGTAAAATTATTTTATTCCCAATTACCAAAAAAAAAAAAAAAAATTAAATACGGTTATATTTTCTGAAAACGTAAAAACACACTTGTGGTGGGGATTTTAAGTTTTTAGTTTAAAACAAATAAGTATTTATTTTTTTTTTTTTATTATTATTCCTGGCAGATTTTGTTGTAAGAAAAAAATCAAATAGAAAAAGATAATTAAAGGAATCATTTTGTGCATGTTTTGCACATGGATATTGCATATGCTTCCATACGTGCTCCTGCCAAGACAAAGAACATTCCAAATTCCTTAATTTCCATTGTCTCATTCTACCTGATTTGACCTAACTTTGTTGTGTGGTTATTTCTGACTACAATGGATAATTCCACTGCATTCCTGGAATCGCATTTAATGACAACATGCATTCATTTTAACTTTTAATAACCGAATTCGCTTCCAGAATTCTCCTTTAATAATAATTATTATCTTCGACCCTAATTACTTTGTTTCTCTAATTACCGGGAACTGCTCCCCCCCCCCTTCAATATACAACATATGACACAATGGCATGAAAAATCCATTTCTGGCCTTCTTCTTGTCGAATTAGGTAAAGTTTTTTTTTAATTGTAACTTTCCAGAATTTTGTGGAGAATCTTAGTGATGTGAGTGATGAACATGGCGAGAGATTCCATCAGGATATTTAAGTAATGGAAAAATGTTTTATGGGAAAATTAAATATTGTAATGCTAACTGTTGGAATTTAAAAAAAAGGGAGGATGTCACTCAACACAAGAGGGTTAAGAGGACAAATATTTAAGCTGAGACTTCTGTGTTTTTCTTCTCATTCATAACCAATACTAACATATGATTTATAGTACGTGCAAAATTAAATATTGTAATGTTGACAGACTACTGCTGAAATTTAAAAAAAAAAGGGAGGATGTCACTCAACACAAGAGGGTTAAGAGGACAAATATTTAAGCTGAGAATTCTGTGTTTTTCTTCTCACTCATAACCAATACTAACATATGATTTATAGTACGTGCAAAATTAAATACTGTAATGTTGACAGACTACTGCTGGAATTAAAAAAAAAGGAGGATGTTACTCAACACAAAAGGGTTAAGAGGACAAATGTCGTTTAAGCTGAGAATTCTGGGGGATTGGGGGTGGGGGTTCATTCATAATCAACACTAACATCTTGAAAATCATGATACTTTTATTACAATGAAATTTTGTAATTTTTTAACCTGAAATTTATTGCTTAATCGTAGAAATAAAGATTTTGCATACGTTTTCCTGGAGTTGAAATCTTATTACTTCTATTAGTGCAGTTTTACATTCTGTGCAAAACTATTTTATTACCATTTCAGGGTGGATAGTGTAGTTAAATTTATCTCTCTCCCACACCAAAAGATGTGACACAAAGTCGAAAAAGTAGAATACAAACCAATATCATGGATGAATCGGATCGTTTGCTAACCTTTACCCTAACCCTAACCCTGGCTGTGACGACGTAATTTAATCACACCGATTTCCTCGATTATAACAGAAATTACATTGAATATCTTCGGGCCAAGATCTAAGTGTAGTATCTGTTCTTCCAATCCTGCAATTACATTTTTTGTTCTATGTCAGTGGAAGAGAAATCGTTCACGACTGAGACAATTTTTATTTTTGTTCTTTTTCTCCACGTTAAAAAACGACTCTGGCGTCTAATCCTGTCCCGTGAGGAGGCATTGTAAATAGGATGAAAGCTATTGCGGCTGTTTCAGTTGACAAGTTTAAAGTTTGGATCGTTAAATGCACGAGGGATATTGAGGGACTGGAGAAAAGAAGAGTTTGAAGAAAGGTGACGATAAATACAAGTTTTGATACCGCCGCCATTAAACACTAAAAGGATGAGGAACGGGAAAGATTCCAACAAAATGGCTTAAAATTCTAAAAATTCTTAAAATTCATCTAGCTGAAACCACTGTCAATAATTTTCCCCACTCTATATCTATGCCTAAATAAAAACGTAGATTCCATGAACAAAGCTCCCTTCTTAGAAGCGCACGCCTGTGGAACTCTCTTCCGTTTACCTGTTTCCCACCTGACTACAACTTGGATGTCTTCAAGTCCAACATAAACAAATTCCTGATAAACCGCCCCCTTAAGTAAGACACTTTATCAAATCTCCAATACTAACGATTACTACGATATTGTCCCATTGATTACTGTACACGTAATAACCCTTATCCCCGAGTGGCTTCCAGGCCTTGATAAGTAGTGATGACCATGTAAAAATAAAAATTATCGAGAAGGTTCTCACACACAATACGCAACAGCATCTATTCCTGTATAAATCTTCAGAAAAGAGAAAACAAGAAGTTTTAGTCCGTCTAGTAGGTGGGGTGGGGTGGGGTGGTTCATTCATAATCAACACTACCATATGATTTATAGTTTTTGTTTTTTTTCTTTCTTTTTTACATGGTGGTCACCACTTATCAAGGCCCGGAAGCCACTATGGGATAAGGGTTATTGCAAGTACAGTACGTTAGTGTGGAGATTTGATGAAGTGTTTACTTAAGGGGGCGGTTCATTAGGAATTTGTTAACGTTGGACTTGAAGACATCCAAGTTGTAGTCAGGTGGGAAGCAGGCAGATGGAACAGCATCTATTCCTGTATAAATCTTCCCGGACACTGATTCTGGACAATACCAGTGATCTTGTTAGGCTAAGAAGAGAAATATTGTTAAGTAAAATAACTTTTGCTGAAAGTTAATTATGTAAAATGTTAAATGATATGTTTCTAGATTTATATGTAGTTAGCTATGAACATAAGAAATTTAGAAATCCCAAATAATAATTGATAAGTGACATTAATCACGCCACATCTAGAACGGTGACCGGGGGTCACGTTAAAGAGACGGGTCCTTTAATTGGCTACGTCACCAGAAAAGAGAAAACAAGAAGTTTTAGTCCGTCTAGTAGGTGGAGGGGGGGTCATTCATAATCAAAACTAACATATGATTTATAGTTTTTTTGTTTTTTTTTTACACGGTGATCACCACTTATCAAGGCCCGGAAGCCACTCAGGGATAAGGGTTATTGCAAGTACATTACGTTAGTGTGGAGATTTGATGAAGTGTTTACTTAAGGGGGCGGTTAATTAGGAATTTTTCAACGTTGGACTTGAAGACATCCAAGTTGTAGTCAGGTGGGAAGCAGGCGGACGGAACAGAGTTCCACAGGCGTGCAGTTCTAAGAAAGAAGCTTTGTTCATGGAATCCACGTTTTGATTTAGGCACAGATAAAGAGTAGGAGAAATTTTTCACAGTGGATGCAGCTAGACGGGTGTTTTTCGTGAAAGATTGGCGAGGGGGGGTCAGAGATTGGAGTTCAGACGAGCACCTGCCATGGAAATAACGATAAAACAAGGATAGGCTCGCAACGTCTCTTCTGTGGGAGAGAGGTTGCAGGGTAGAGAAAAAGGCATCCCCCACTAAGCTACGAAGTCTATTTTGTACTCTGTCAAGGCAGGATAGGCTGTTGTTTAGCAGCTCCTGCCCAGATTTGGCAGCAGTATTCCATCCTTGGACGTACTTGGCTTTTATACAGATAGAGAATTATTTTCTTTTTAAAACCAAATCTCCCTCAGTAATTTCTTTAATTTTCTATTTTTTAGCGATTATCAAGAAGATGTGATATACCAGACATTATTTCTCGATCTCACGTAACACTCGACATGTTTTTTGTTTGTTTTCTGTGTTTTTTTTTTCTTTGCCGAATAAACGATTTCAAATAAATTAAACAACAAACAACAGTCGGCGAGGTAGAAAAATCGATTTTACCGTTTTATAAACAACAGTAAATAAGTAAATTCTTTTTATATTAATATAAAAAAAAATGTGCGGTCTCGTTTATGAACATAATAAACGCTTTAAAATAAGTGTTTAATTCAGAGAAAAAAGTCAGCTTGAAAATCATACTTTTGTGTCACGTATTTTTGAACCTGAAATTTATTGCTTAATCGTAGAAATAAAGATTTTGCATACTTTTTCCGTGAGTTGACATCTTATTACTTCTATTAATGCAGTTTACCATCCTGTGCAAAACTATTTTATTACCATTTCAGGGTGGATAGTGTAATTAAATTTATCTCTCTCCCACACCACAAAATGTGACACAAAGTCGAAAAGTAGAATATGAACCAGTACCCTGGATGAATCGGATCGTTTGCTATTTTTTTACCTGAAATTTGCTGCTTAATCGTAGGAATAGAGATTTTGTATATGTTTTCCTGTAGTTTACCGATCTAAGTGATGAATATGGCAAGAGATTCCATCCAGATATTTCAGTGATGGAGAAACGTTTTAAAGGGAATGAAACTCTGTCATGTTGACAAACTATTGCTGGAATATAAAAAGGGAGGATAAAAATCAACGTTCACGGGTTAAAAGGACAAATGTAGTTTAAACTGAAAATTGTTTTTCATTCATAAGTAATAATGATAAAATATAATTTATGGTACATGAAAATCTTGAGAAACAAAGGTCAGATTTAGTATCAGGATATTATTCTTATACATATGGGCAGGAGCTGCTAGAAAGGACTTGGCCTGCCTTGATAGGGTTCAAAATAGACTTCGTGGCCTGGTGGGAGATGTCCTTTTCTCTTCGCTGCAACCTCTGTCTCACAGAAGAGATGTTGCGAGTTTGTCTCTGCTTTATCGTTATTTTCATGAAAAGTGTTCAACTGAGCTTCAATCTATGGTCCCCCCTCGCCAAACTTTCACAAGAAGCACTAGACTAGCTGAAAACATTATCAATAATTTTCCCCACTCTTTATCTGTACCTAAACCTAAACATAGATTCCATGATCAAAGCTTCTTTCTTAGAACTGCACGCCTGTGGAATTGTCTTCCGTTTTCCTGCTTTCCAGCTTTCTATAATATGGTTGTCTTCAAGTCCAACGTGAACAAATTTCTGATAAGCCGTTCCACTTAAGTTAACAAATTTACCGAACTTCCATTACTATCGATTACTATATTGTCTTTTTGACTACTCTACACTCTTTAACCTTTATCCTTGAGTGGCCTATCGGCCTTGATAAGTGGTGACGTTTATGTAAAAAAAAAAAAAAATACCGAAACCGGTCTGATGTGGAATGTGCGTGTTTTAAAATATAAATTAAACATGAAATTTGTTGCATAGTGTTATTAAACATAGGAACATGAAATTTGTTGTAATGTGTTATTAAACATAGGAACATGAAATTTGTTTTAATGTGTTATTAGATATAGAAAGAAAAAAATCATTCCTGATGTTTTCTTCCAATTCTTGTAGTGACTCTTCCGACACCCTAAACATTGCAAGAATTGAGGGAAAACATCAAGAATGAAATAAGGGAGTTAAATCGCAATCCAGAGATTCTGCAATCTGTCATGAATAATGTTTTGGAAAGAGCAAAAATATACAAAGTTTAAAATGAGCAAAATTTAAAAGACATTATTTTTTATGAATAAAGATTGTTTGAATTTTGCATTTTCTTGTTTTAATTCCCAATGCCTTAGTCAGATTGTGTTAAAATTACAGGAAATATCATAAAAAATAAAGGATGTGTTTAAGTTTAAAACTTTTTCAGTGATTTCTTTGAACACTCTGTATTATATTAAAATAACTTTGTGTGTGTGTGAGAGAGAGAGAGAGAGGGAGAGAGAGAAAGAGAGAGAGAGAGCGAGAAAGAGAGAGAGTTTCCCATGGACTCGGAAATGGCTGGGCTTATTTTTTTATTTCACACGAAGGTACTTGATGTGTCTGGGAGTGTTCTTACGTATGTTTTGTATTGGAATGCGTCTGATAAGTATTGGAAATCAATAATCGAAAGATCCGATTAAATAAAGAAGTTCAATTTTAACCAAAGTTTACACTTTTATGCAACCTAACATCACAAATGCATTTGAGAAGGTTTATCACCGCACAAGCAGAAAGGCCCAGCTAATGAAATCAACTTTTATAAGACAGAGGCACGTTCGAAATTTACTTTTTAGAGTACAAGTCAACTACAATACTTGATTTTTGTACGTTTAACTTTAATTCAATTGATTATGTAAAATAATTTCATAAAATCAACAGCTGGTTCTTTGATAAGATAGGGGCGCGTTCGAAATAAATGTTTCTGTTTAGAGTACAATTAAACCATAATACTTGACTTTTCTATTTTAAACTCTCTAAGTAAAGTCGTTATTTACAGAGAACTTTATAAAATCAGCAGTCGATTCTCTATAGTGCAATGTTGACTATAATGTATTGTGGACTAAATCATTGCGGGGAGGCATGTGAAGTTCCCTGCCGATAGACTTCAAGGTGGGGTTCCTAACTAGAGCAGAAAATTAATCGATTTGATTAAAAACTGGGAGAGCTCACCGTTTCCCATGACAATAAATGTATGGGATGGTGGAGGATGTGTTGATCCTCATTCAATCCTGGACAACGCTGGGTTCCCCTGCTAGTGCATATTTGTTGTTGTTGTTGTTGTTATTGTTGTTATTATTATTATTATTATTATTATTATTACTATTATTATTATTATTATTATTATCTATATATTAATACGATAGCGTGTGTGTTCTTTTGTGTGTCACGCTTACATCCGGGTCGTTTAATTGTTATGTTCTTTT
Organism: Euprymna scolopes; assembly: GCF_053919585.1. NCBI lineage: Eukaryota > Metazoa > Mollusca > Cephalopoda > Sepiida > Sepiolidae > Euprymna > Euprymna scolopes. Next base: position 44,479,315 of record NC_136521.1, read on the forward strand.
ATTTCTTGTCATAAATAATTTTACCAAGAATTCTTCATAAGTTTTGGTTTCGGTTTCGACTATAGCTGATGGCACTTAAGTCATCTATTTTTTTTTTTAAATAATTTATGAATCATCATGAAAAAAAACAAGTGAAGCATGCATAGAACCCCCCCCCGTGAGTGCACTAAGCACGAGGCATAAACAAAATGACTAAGTTCAGCATTCCCCCCCCCTATTTAGCCTCAAAAGTCCCCATGGGACGTCAAATCCTGGTGAAAATAAAAAAAGGTGCAGTTTTAGCCCTTAACATACGTAAATTTGAGTTCCGCACCATGCAAAAAAAAAGAAATGACTAAGTCCATCATTTGCTACCATCACCCCCATTTAGCCGCAAAAGTCCCCAAGGCCTTATCATATTTAAATTTGAGTTCAGCACCATGCAAAACTGCTAAATAGACATACACAGAAAATTTGGGGCAAATATCGTAAAATAATCCCAAATATGGAGTGTTTTTATTAGCCCTAAAAGAGCCCCTGGGGGCGAACCCAAGAGTTATCGCGAAGTATAGACAAACAAAATTATATAGAAATCAGTTAATTACAACTTTTCAGAAAGTTTTTAAAAACTTCAAGGCATCAATTTTTTTTTAATAAGCGCAAAAATGTTAATTTTACCCATTTTAACACGAAAGGCACCCCTACAGGGCAATCGGAGTTCTCCCAGAAAATCCGTTCTGTTACTTTTTTTAATCATATCATGTTTAATGTTTCTGCAAAATTTCAAAAAATTCCAAGGCGTAGTTATTGAGAAAAGTGCGGACAGACGAACGGACGAACGGACAAGGGTTAATTTATAGGTCCACTTTCTTTTGTCGGAGGACCAAAAATAATTGAATACTTTGCCAAAATAGTATTAGACCTTTCTCCCTACTTTTTCTCCAAAAGAAACAAAAATAATTGGGAGAAAAGAACACATATATTTGCATATGAAGCCAGTTGAAACTAGTTGATGGACGCTGGTGTATTTTGAACGATACCACGTTCCAAATATGTATGCACATATGTAGTCGATAATCTCTACTTGTATAAGGCACTTTGTGTGCGTTAGTTTGTTCCCCGTGGATTCCAAAACGAATATGTCGATTTTTATAAAATTTCACACAGATGTACTTTATGTGTCTGGAAGTGTTCTTAGATAGGAATACCTCCGATAAGTATAATAAATCGATATTTGAACAAAAAAAAATCCCACTAAAAAAAGAACAGTTCGATTTTGACTAAAGTTAACAATTTATACAGCCAAACATCACAGATGCATTTAAGAAGTTTTATCATCGCACAAGCAGAAATTTTAGGTGTATAAAATCAATAGTATGCTCTTTGATAAAATAGGGGCACGTTCGAAATGAATGTTTCGATTTAGAGCATAATTGAACCATGATATTTGACATTTGCTTTGTAAACTTTAAGTCAAGACATTATAAAAAATGATTTTATAACAGCAGCATTATGTGCTCTACAGTGTAATGTAGACTAAACAATGTATTGTGGACTAAGTCACTGCGGGAAGGCGTGTGTTATATAATCAGTGATAAAACGTTTCATACGTTGTATGTGGGTGGTTGGATATTAGAACGAGTCATATGTTACATTGAGAGGTGCGGGGGGAGATATTGTTCTTATAGCGGGATCAGATATAACGTATCAATTGTATGTATGTTTGTTCAGCCAGAAGATATGATATCGACGGGTAAACTGGGTCATGTTGTATCAGAGAGTTATCACACGGCTATATATCACAGTTCATATATAAGACGGTATCAGTTTTTTTTATATGTTCCATACCTTTCTCTCTTCAAGGGTTCTTTTATCTTCACTTGTTGAGCTCCGTGATGAAACATAAAATGACCAACACCATCCAATCGAGACATCTGTTCTTCCTTCATTTTGTGAAACCACAGAACAACACTCTGTATTTTTTAAATATAAATTTATTTCAGTTGTCTCAAATGGTCTTCACAAAGAGTCTGCTTCCGGGCCGTCTGTTCATTCTCGTGACTAACTCTCGACTCTCCCCGACTGTTCACTTTCGTGATCAAACTCCAATCTTCGACTCTAAACTTCCCGACCTCTTAACCTCAGTTCCATTACGTCATCATTCAAAAAGCACACGTATTCCTTACGTGTGACCTTTCCACGTCTGCCTGCCCAAGGTTATTTTGTTTATATTTAACCTAGCTAATTTGTGTAAACATCTTCAGCTAAAACCCATTGCTACACTTTATTCTATAAACAATAAATAACTCCCAATATAAACTATTTTAAGAATACTATTGAATAGATAAATAGATAGATAGACAGATAGATCGATAATAACTAATTAACTTTTAACAATGTTAATTATTCAACACGTGGAGCTTCGTCCCGGTGCATCTCAGTGGGTTCCCGACAAGAACAGACGATTAATCGATTTGATTGACGAATGGACGATTTCACTGATTTGATGACAATAAACGTATGTAAATTTGGAACATTCGTTGATCTTCATTCAATCCCGGGCAACATCGGGTTTCCCTGCTAGTGTTTATATAAATGAAGAAAATATCATGGCGGATTCAGACGGTGTGCTCCATGCTGCATGCACTGCGTCTTCACAGAAATGATTCCAAAGAATTATTTCGACCGAAATTTGAACATATTTCTATTGTAGTAAAGAATTGGGTTGAACATGTATTTTTAATGGCTGAATATTCTCTGCGATTCTCATTTTTGACGCAATCTTTGTTTCCGGAAGTTTGGTTGCAAGTTTAGGGTTAATTTCCTGCTTGACCGATTCCATCTTGGATGAGTTGAGGTTAGGTTTTTGTATTTAGTTGAAAGAGGAATGGTACGCGTTTCGAAGAGTGTGGGGTAGGGTTGAAAAGGAGGAGGGGCGGTAGGAGAAATAAATAATTAAAAAAAGTAAAAAGAAGATAGGGAAGAAGAAGAAGAAGAAGAAGAAGAAGAAGAAGAAGATTTAATAGTACGTAAGAAAGTAAGAAGGTTTTGTATTTAGTTGAAAAAGGAATTGTCGACGTTGTGGATCGTGTGAGAAATAGACGGAAGGAGGGGGGATGGTAGGAGAAATAAATAATTAGAGAAGGAAAGAGGAATAGGAAATAAATAGTATGAATAAGAAAGTAAGAAAAAAGGAATAAAAAAGAGAAAGAAAAACGATGATAATGAAGAATAAAAGAATGAAAAAGAAGAGGGGGAAAAGAAGAAGAGGAAAAGGTAGGAAAATGGAATAAATTGCATGAAGAAGGGAGAAAGATAATAAGATGAAGGAAAAATTTAATAGGGGAAATAATCTGAAAAGAAAAAGAAAGAACAGGACGAAAGAAAATAAAACTGGTGCGAATAGTATAAAAAAAAAGGAAGAAAAGGAAAGAAGGAAATTGGTGATCGAAAAGATAAAGAAAAGAAGGGAAAAAATTCAATGAAAAAAAGAAAAAAAAATGTTATTATTAAGAGAAAAGAAAAAAGAAATTTTTTAAAATGAGGATGAGGAGGATAATGAAAGACAAAATTCAAACAGAGATGAAAGAATTCGAAGCATGAAAGTAAACGAAAATGTCAAGAAAGAAAGGAGAAAAAAAAAGAAAACAAAATTGTAACAATATATAAAATTAAAAAATAGAAGAAGAAATAAAATTGTTACCCTAGAAAAGGCGACATGATTCCATTTCCGTTTGATGAAAACCGGTTTTTCTTTTCTTTTTTCTCTTTTTTTTCTTTTGTTGCAGACCATCTACTGGTTGGCCAGTTGTGTACAAATCCCAAAAGCGATAGCAGCCTTCTATCATGTTTGTAAGTGACATGATGTTCAACGAGCGAGATCGGAGATGTGCCGCTGTACAACTCATGCTCTCTACCAATCCAAGTTATTACAACATGACCCATTCCAGCACCCTCAGAATGCACTGCTGGATGACCACAAATAACAAGGACATGCCCAGGGTAAAAAAAACAAAGTTTCCGGCCATGGTTTTAAGTGAGAGCCACATCATGCCACCTCACATCTTCGAAATCGGCTTGAAAGTCAACACCAAAGTGTACCTGGATGTGCTGAAGAGTGTGGTGATCCTCTGATGCAATCAGGTGTTCGCTGGCAGACCCTGGGTGTGGCAACAAGATTCAACGCCGGCTCACAAGTCCAAAGAGACCTAGGCTTGGGTTCAGAAGGACTGCTATAACATTGTACCTTCTCTCACTACCCACCGGCGCTTGTGGAAAAGGTATGATACACTTATATTTGTACTCCTGACTGTAGGCATGACACACTTATATTTGTACTCCTCACCTCGTCGCCGCTACACATGCGTAAGGCATCAGAACCAAACAAATTAAAGGTCGTCTTATCAGAACATAAGACATGGTTTCAGTAATCTATGGACTTTGCGAACATGTCTTCAGCAAACTGTTGTCAGGCTTTTTTGAGTATTGCCTTCAGAAGAGGCTTCCTCCTGGGGTGACAGCCATTCACACCAATTTGAGGAGTACAAAGATAAGTGTGGCATGCCTACAGTCAAGCATGGTGGTGGGAATGTCATGGTCTGGGACTGCATGAGTGCTGCAGGTATTGGAGAGTTACATTTCATTGAAGGAAACATGAATCATCAAATACTGCAGCAGAGCATGATCCCCTCCCTCCAGAAACTGGGTCGCAGAGCAATGTTCCAGCATGACAATGACCCAAAACTCACATCCACTTGGCCCTGTCGGTGGGGCATTAGAATACGCTGACTACCCCCCTGCAGAGGGTAAAAGTCCCTCAATGGGGGTCCTGGATATGACCTTAAACTATATCCAGTGGTGAGGCCCCAGCTTGTGGGCTTTGGGGAGTGTGGAGCAACCCTTTAATTACCATTGCTCCCAGGTCCACTCTGACCCGGAGTGGTAGTACCTGTTAGGGTCCCAACTATGGGTTAAATAGAAACCGACGTGAAAACAACAAATATATTCTATTAAAAAAAATTTTCTTCAAAATCTTTGGATTCGGCATTAAATAACCCGAAAAGGGTTGATATGCCGTAAAACAAAAACAACCAACAACCAAGACAACCACTGCTTTACTGAGGAGGCTGAGGGTAAAGGTGATGAACTGGCTAAGCACGTCTCCAAACTTGAACCCGATAGAACATATTTGGGGCATCCTCAAGCAGAAGGTGGAGATGCGCAAAGTCTCAAATATCCGCTAGCTTCGCGGCATCATAATTGTAGAGTAGAAGAGCATTCAAGTGGCTACATGTTAAGTCTAGTAAATTCCATGCCCAGGAAAGTAAAAGCATTTATGGATAATGATGGTGGTCACACAAAATATTGAGAGTTGACATGTTGCATGTTAACATTGACAACTTTTCGCAAGTGGTGTACTCACTTTTGTTGCCAAGTGATTTAGCTTTTAATGGCTATATTTTGAGTTATGTTGAGGGGAAAATAAATTAACTCTGTTATATATGCTGCAGACAGACTTCTTTTCATTGTGGCAAAAATCATTTTTTTTCAGTGTTATATTATGAATAGATATACTTAAATATTTGAAGAAATGTGAGAGTGTACTCACTTTTGTGATACACTATATATATATATATATATATATATATATATATATATATATATATATATGATTAGTTTTTTTTGGAAAAAGAAATCTAGCAGAGTGCTCAATTAAAAGAAAAATCCGAAATGTAAGAGCGTATTTATATTTTGTGTACAGAAAGTTGTTAGATGAGACAAATCATTGGTACCGTCGGTTTCAAGCCCGATAATAAGGACCGTTTAAGGTATCCTTATCAAGCTCTCTTCAGTCAATATTCGTCTATTTTATAACCGGAAGTGTGAAATATATATATACCTCGCAAGTTCACGTATAAATCTCGTTTTGTTAAATCCCCCCGCGTTTATTTATCAGATGATGATGATGATTATGATGATGATGATGATTTCAATAACTTTAAACTTTGAATTATTTAAATTTAAAATCAAATTTCGAAAAAAGAATTTTCCCTTATATAAATCGATTTTAATTTGAACCCATATTAATTTAAAAATCTAATTTTTCTTATGTATAAAAAAAACCTTAAAATTTATATTGGTATCGGTTAAAAACTTAAAATTTCGTTTAATTATATTGAATTTCGTTTAAAAATTTCTAAAATACGTTCAAAGTTTTTTAAAAAATTTTAGTATTTCGTTTAATTATATCGAATAACGTCTAAAAATTTCGAAATGCGTTTAAAATTTTTATAAAAAACTCCAAATCTTTCAAGGTTTGGGGAAGTGAGTATTTATCTATCGTAAGTGATTTTCCTAGTATATTAACATTATTATATTTTTCTATAGTTTTAAATTTGAAATAGATTGTAAATTACATTTATAAAGTATAATTTTTAAAAATTTATATATAATACATTCATTTAAAATCTATAATATATTTACAATTAAAATCCAAGTTTACCGACTAATCATTTTAGTATTTACAATTTCCCCCTATTACATACGTATATATATGCATATATATATATAATATATATATATATATATATATATATATATATATATATATATATATATATATATATATATATATATAATCAACATCTAAGTTTTGTTCTTTTCATTGATCCAGTTTATTAAGAGCCCCTTCCTTCTGTGTATGCAATTTTTCAAAGCTTCACTCCTCACATTTAAACATTTTATTTTTGGGTTATCAATTGCCCGGAGGATGTAGTATTTTTCTGCATTACAGAGTGGGCATTGACTTAATTCTGGGGCGTATGCTGGTTTGTGCTCTATTTTTCTCCATTTCATGGAAAAAGGTGTATTTTTTTCTTTAAGTTCCCACACGCGGGCAGCTAATGCTGTAGGCATCCTTGTTTTAGCTCTAAAGGAGCTCATATGTGCGTAATATCTTTGTTTAAATTGGCCTTTTGTCATACCTATATATTATTCAGGTATATTTGGGATTGGTCCGTTATTGTGGCCTCATAAACAAGGGATTCAGCATTACAATTACCCTCCAATGAACAGCTATTTTTGGTCCTGCAAGAGCAGCCTACGTTATCTATCTTTTTTGGTTCCTTGAATATGATCGACTTAATTGATGGAGCTGTTGAGTAACTAACTTTCACCGTGTTTCTATTAAAAATTTTAGGCAGTTTTCACGAGATCGGTATTGTTTTGAATCGCGACCTTTCGGACGACAAATATCGAAAAATTGGCTAAAAACTTTAATTCCTTCATCCTCAACTGGGCACTTTTTTACAAGGAGGGGTCGCTTTTTTCGTCGATATTTTCAAACAAACGAACAAAATTGGTCGCATTTCCTTAGAAAAATGGCTGATCAGAAACAGATGATTATTATCTATATATTAATACGATAGCGTGTGTGTTCTTTGTGTGCCACGCTTATATCCGGGTCGTTTAATTGTTATGTTCTTCTATTTCTTGTCATAATTTTACCAAGAATTCTTCAGAAGTTTTGGTTTCGGTATGGGTTATGGCTGAAGGAACTATATATATATATATATATATATATATATATATATATATATATATATATATATATATATATATATATATATATATATTAGTTTTTATTTCGGTTTCTATTCAAGCTAATGCATCCAAGTCATATTGATATATATTTTTTTTATTTTTGAAATCGTAACTTTATAATATATAAAAATCGATAGAACATTAATGGCTATATTTTTATAATATATACGAAATCTGCAAGAATTAAAATATCATATTTAAGCGTATTTTACGGCCGGGCTTTGCCGGGCGTTCGTGCTAGCTTAGATAAATACTTTTGCAGTTTTAACAAAAAAGCTACAATATCAGAGCGTTTCCATTTAAACTGAAGGCCTACAGAATGGCAGCATCAATATATTACATATGAATGAGTCCCCTGTGGAATTTCCACATGCCCCGCTAGTTATGTATTAAAACTTTACTTAAACTGAAGAATTTGACATTTTTTATTATTGGATCGAATTTGAGAGCATTTAGTTTGAAAATGACCGGGAACGACTATATTTATTGCGCATGCGTTGACGTTGAAATGAATATAGTGTAGAGCTAATAAGTATCGTTTTAGATTTAATGTTTCTATAAAATGTCTACTGGCTAATTAAAGGAGAGAGATACAGAGAGAGAGAGATACAGAAAGAGAGAGAGAGAAAGAAAGAGAGAACGTGAAAGAATGAAAGTGAGCAATAAGGAGGAAAAAGAGAGAAAAGCGGAAAATAGGATGAAAAAGAAAGCCGAAAAGAAGAAGAAGGAAGAATAGAAGAAAGAAATAATGAAAGGGGAATTAGATGAGAGAAAAAAATGAAAGGGGAACAGTGGGAGGAAGAGAGAAAGAAAGAAGAAATGAAAGACTGTAAAAAAAAATGAAAGAAAGGGCTTAAAATTTAAAAGAGGGGTTCGCAGAAGAGCGGAAGATAGAATTGAATGATGAGCAGAAAAGAAGAAAGAAGAATAGAAAGAAAGAAAGAAAGGATGAAAGAAGGGAAGAAGAGAGAAAAAAAGATTGGTTGGTTGGTTGGTTGTATTTGTTTTACGGCATATCAACCCTTTTCAGGTTATTTAATGCCGAATACAGTGATTTTGAAGAAAAAGTTTTTAATAGGGTATATTTGTTTTTTGTTTTTTTTTTAAGTCGGTTTCTATTTAACCCATAGTTGGGACCTTAACATGTACTACCACTCCGGGTCAGAGTGGACTTGGGAGCAATGGCAATTAAAGGATGGCTCTACATTCCCCAAAGCCTGCAAGCTGGGGCCTCACCATCGGATATATTTTTATTACATTTTCACTCCAAACAAGGCACATTGCCACTTTGTCGTAGGGGGCTACTATCAGGGACATAAGCATCAGGGGTACTATGTAGGAAGTTGGGCAGCAAGATGTCGGTTCACGTGGCACTTGAACTTCTGCATGTCAGTACAGTCGGGGAAGCAGGGACCTGGAAGGGAATTCCAAAGTCTAGCGGTTCTGGGGAAGAAACTACTGGAGTAAAAGGCTCTTTTGCATCTAGGGATCTCCACTGTGAAGGGGTGGGATTTAGCTGCTTGTCGGGTTTGTCGGGGGTATTTACGTCGAGGGGGTACAAGTGCTTGCAGTTTAAGGTCATATCCAGGACCGAGAAAAGAAGAAAAGAAGGAAAGAGAACGTTGGGAGAAAGAGAGAGATAAGAAAGAAATGAAAAATAAAAGAGGAAACATAAAATGTGGGATGCAGAACAGGGGTAGAGTGGAAAATACTGTGGCAATAACGATAGAAAAAAAAAAGAAAAAATAGAATAGAAAAGAAGATGAAAGATAATGTAAGATGGCCGGAAAGATCAGAAAAGTAAGAAAGAGATACTAGAAAGAGTTGGAGGAGGAGAACATGAATGAACAAAAAAAAGAAAGAAAGAACAGAAATAAAGAGACGTTGCAAGCCTGTCTTTGTTTTATCGTTATTTCCATGGCAAGTGCTCGTCTGAGCTCCAATCTCTCGTTCCCCCTCGCCAATCTTTCACGAGAAATATCCGTCTGGCTGAAACTACTGTCAATAATTTTACCCACTCTTTATCTGTGCCTAAATCCAAACGTAGATTCCATGAGCAGAGCTTCTTTCTCAGAAGTGCACGACTGTGGAACTCTCTTCCGTTTGCCTGTTTCGCACCTGACTACAACTTGGATATTTTCAAGTCCAACATAAACAAATTCCTGACAAACCGCCCTCTTAAGTAAGACACTCTATCAAATCTCAAATACTAATGATTACTACAATACTATCTCATTGATTACTGTACACGCAATAACCTTTATCCCTGAGTGACCCCCGGGCCTTGATAAGTGATGACCTCAATGTAAACAAAAAAAAAACTGAAAAAATGACTGAAGAAAAAAAGGAAAAAAGAAAAGAAGGAAATAGTTTAGAGAAAGAGAGTGTAGGTGAGGGAGAAAATATAGGGTGTCTTTTCTTAGAGGCGACGAACTTGAAAATGATAACTCTTTTTTTAATTGAATATTTGTCAACTATCGGTTATTTTTAGTTCAGCTTGGTTTGCCAATTCATCATCAAGAGACTGACACACGAGCAGCATTTTATTGTAAAATTATAAATATACATGATTTGAATATTTTTACTTAAAATACAAACCAATAAAACTGAATTTTCTGTTAAAATTGTTTTATTTTTCTTTCATCTATAAATATAAAAGCGAAAATGTATGTATGTTTGTATGTGTGTTCGCTTTTTTTGTATGTCTACAAAAGGCTTCTTTCAGAGAAGCGGTCGCTCGCCTAACAACTTTTTAAAACTTTTTATATCACATATAAATCGTAATATCTCAGAGTTAACAACGAAGCTCGCCTGTCTATTTAATTTGCTCGATTTTGGGAAGATAAATATTCAACATTTGTCGCTCGCCGCATGTGGGTTAGTCTTTTTCCTATAACATCTTGGGAAGCGTTCCCGCAGTAAATGAAATACCATCCCGCAGTCAAACTTGACCTCAATTCATTAAAACGAGCACCTGACAAATCCAACTAATTAAATAAATTCAAACATGTTTCCGTTAGCATCTCGCGGTGGGGCACTCGTTAACGCCGTACTTTTTTTTGCACACTTTAATTTACAACTTTACCTCAACGGTTCGGGTTCGATCCTCATACTCACCTACCAAAACATTTTTTACCCCCACCTCCACCCCCGGAGTTTCCACACACAACTCCAAACACCCAGGCAACGCCGGGTATCCTTCGCTAGTTTGTTAATAAATCTCGTTTGATTTATAAACATTTCTCTTCTCCCCCACTTTCCAACAAAATTAACTACCATGCTGAACGCCTCTTATTTCAGTTCAGATTACGTGACTAAATTAGGAAAACTCTTTTTTAGACTATTGCATCAAGAATAATCTGAACATACTCCTTTCATTAAGGTTTCGTCGGCATTACTCATGAACAACTTTTTTTAAGATTCATAAAGTCGGCATCCCATTAAGACCCATCATCAGCGCCAGAGATTCAGCATGCCATCTATTGAGTCGATTCCCGGTAGATATAAGCATAATAGTTAAAAAGAATTAATTAATTAATTATTCTTTATGGTTTCTAACTACATGATTGATTTCATTTCGTTATTAGGCTGAATTCTATTTAGGCATAGTTTCTACATTCTGCATAATTACGTAGAATTTAAGATGAAAACGTTTTAGCACACGGATCTTGTCTGTGTATGTGAGGAATGGTCTCTATCAAACTCCTCACACCATTTTTTAATCTACAGACTTGAAGCTTTATATATAGGGGATTCGGACCTGTGCAATATGGTTTGTAGCCGGCAAACTTTGGTGCTAAGGGGTCAAAATTGACAAAAAATTGATCTTGATAAGGTTGGAAGTTTTAAATTTGTTACAGTAAATAGTAAACTTTACTTTTTATTAATGTCAATACATTTTTATTATTGATACTTTTTAGAGTTTTATCATATATATATATATTTTATCATATATATATATATATGAGCCCTCTACGAGTGGCGGACGGATGTTTATTTAAATAGACGTTCGGACAGTTTAATTTCGGCCACCGATTCCGTAGTCAGGGGGTAGGACTGCCGACTGTCATCACGACGGTTCTAGGTTCGATCCTCGGCTTGGGAGAGGTGTTAGTCTAGCGGCACTGATGAGTTGTGAAACAACGAAACAGGTCTGTATGTCGATGACTAAAATATATTTTATAAAAGCTCCCCTCTTCGGTAGAGCACTCTCGTAAATTATCTTACTCGCTACTTAATTTAGCTGAAATAATGCGAAGCTCGCGGTTTGTTTACAAACAAACGTTTGAGCCCTCTACGATATATATATATATATATAACTGTTCAAAACCAGTTAATCTATCGCTGGCGACAAATTTGGATAAATTGGGAAGTACTCATAGTTATGACAAATATGGCGATTACATCAGCCAGTTCCTGTCGGAAGTGAAGACAATTGTTCGGAAGTTGGAAAAGGATCAAAGACAGAATTATAGACAAAAAAAACGTGTACTTCTCGGCCTAACATTCACAGGAAACATGAGTTGGAACAATTACATTAAGAGTATTGCCAGGACCGCTGCAAAGAAGGTAGGTTCTCTCTACCGTGCTAGAAAGCTACTAACGCCCGAAAGTATCCTGTACCTCTATAAGGCCACCATTCGCCCATGTATGGAGTATTGCTGTCACATTTGGGCTGGTGCATCTGCTACTAGTCTCTCGCTCCTAGACAAGGTCCAAAAGAGAGTCGCCAACCTACTGAACTGTCATCTAAGCTTCAGCCTCTATCCCATCCACGAAATGTTGCATCCCTCTACCTGTTCTACAAGTACTTTAACTGTGAATGCTCTAACGAACTGCAAGCACGTGCCCCCCTCGACGTGAATACCCTCGACAGACCCGACAAGCAGCTAAACCCCACCCTTTATCAGTAGATATCCCTAGATGTAAGAGAGGCTTCTACTCCAGTAGTTTCTTCCCCAGAACCGCTAGACTTTGGAACTCCATTCTGGGACCCTGCTTCCCCAACTGTACTGATATACAGAAGTTCAAGTTTAACGTGAACCGACATCTTGCTGCCTAACTCCTTACATAGTACTCCTGTAACTTATGTCCCTGATAGTAGCCCCCTACATCAAAATGGCAATGTGCCTTGTTTGAGGTGAAAATGTTACTAATATATATATATATATATATATATATATATATATATATATATATATATATACTAGCAAAAGTACACGTCGTTGACTGGGTTCAAAAACAGCCTACAGAAAATGGACTCTTATTTATTAAAGCATGATAGGTTATGAAAAGGAAGGGTTGTAAAGAGATAGCTTCGAATTTGGGGGTATCAAAACCAAAGCAAAATATGGTGAAAGTAAAAATAAAATAGATAAACCCCATAATTTATTATACCATACCTGTTCACACTGAAACACTTATCACAATATTCTATGGATCTATATTAAAAAAAAACCTTGTTAAACTTTGTGACATATTTCTATTATATGGAGTTCAGGTGCAAACGAACACCCCATAATTTTATTATACCATATTTCTTCAAACTGAAACATAATTATCAAAGTATACTTACGCAGATAGATATGAAAAGTCTTCATTAAAGTTTGTGCCTATTTCCATTCTATGGGAGCCAGGCGCGAACGCAGACCCCACAATTTTATTATACCATCCCTATTTAAATTAAAACATGCTTATCAAAGTATTCTTATGTACATCTATATCAAAAACACTTGTAAACGTTTTTTTTTAATATTTAAGTTATTTATTTCCATACTTTGTGGACCAGGCGCGTACGAAGACCCCACAATTTTAATGAATATATATATATATATATATATGTGTGTGTGTGTGTGTGTGTGTGTGTGTGTGTGTGTGTGTGTGTGTGTGTGTGTGTGTGTGTTTATTTTATTATATGTATGTTTATTTTATTCGTTTATTTTCTATTGTTTATTATATATATATATATATACATAATTTAAAGGAGATTAGAATAATAGTCTAAAGAGCTAAGTGTATTTTAATGTAATAGTGAAATTACTAGTTTAATTAAAATACAGGAAATGCTCGTTGTAATTTAGATATATAATAAGCTCGATAGTTAAATGTCCTAGAGCTAATTCAATATTAAGTAATGTGATTTATAATTTAAAAGTTTTAAAATTTTTAAAATTTAAAAATCAAAATTTAATTAAATTAAAAATCAGTTTCATAAGAAGGAACAACAACAAAGTCAATTATCTGTACGATCGTTTCGGAAATCCGTGCTTTTTATTTGTGGTATACATGAAGTCACGTAGAATAATTATACATAGTTTTTTTGGTAAGCACGGTCTCCTCATCAGCAAATTTAGGAGGATTTTTATTGAATTGAAAAGACACCAAAAATAAACCTAGCATTAAAAGTAAGGCAGATGAATCTGAAAAATTGAAGTAAAAGGTTTGGATATAAAATTATAAGAAAATTAATAAGGAAATTGGTATAGGTTAGAGATAGAAATGAGTAGAAAAAATATATATATTTTTGAATTTACATAATAAATTTGATTTAAAAATATATATATAATTACCTTTTGGTTTTCCTTTTTTTGAAATCAGGAACTGTATTTAAAGTAGTCATTTAGATGTTTGCTATAGCTTTTTATTTTATTGAATGATGAATTTTAAAAGGGCGACGCTCGTGCAGTAAATTGTTTCCGTTAGCGTATTTGATTTAGAGACGCTACAGTTAATATCTATAGAGAGAGAGTTTTTTTTTTTTTTTTTTTTTTTTTTTTTTTTTTTTTTTTTTTTTTTTTTTTTTTTTTTGCAAGTTTTTAAGGGGAGATAATTGTCATGGCTTTATTTATTATTTGATTTACGAGTCTAAGGGCGGTAATTGGTTTAACTTAATTTATTAAAAAAAAAAAAAAAAAAAAAAAAAAAAAAAAAAAAAAAAAAAAAAAAATCTATTTTTACTAATGAGTAATTTTTAATGATTTAAGGTGGTTTATATTTATTAAATTTAAACCAACGTTTATGATTACACGATAGAAGCTCGTGTCTTGAATTTACTAGTTTGGTTGTGCTTTTTATATCTTCATATTTTAAAATTTTTACGGTTTCTTTTGTACATAATGTACAAAATTTATCTCCTGGTTTATATGATTTGCAAGTCTCAATTATTTGCCATTTTAAGTTGAAAGAAATATTGCTATTTTTTAGTTGCCAAATATAGTTGGATAGAGTAGTTTGGTTTGATAGAGAGTTATTTTTAAAAGAATGTTTGTGCGTTGAAATTCTATGTTTTATTGGGCCAGATGTGGAACCAATATATATTACCTCTTGATTATTATGATTATTTTCCATTAGGTCTATTGTTGGATTATAATGTGGTGGGTTGGTTAATAATTGATCGGTAGATTGATTTAAGTTGGTGTTATTATTTAATTCGGTAGTTGAGTTATGGCTGTTGATAGGTTCTTGTATATTTGGAGTTTTTGATACTGTGCAGCTATAGATAACATTTTTAATTTTACATGAGCCTTGTAGGGGACATTTATTTTTTCTTCTACAGTTACAGTCCGATGTATTTTGTATAGTTGCATTTTGTAGTTTATTAATTTTATTATTATTAGAGCTAATTATTTTCTGATGAAGGTTAGGCATAGTAGAGTAAGAGACTTTAATTGTGTTCTTATTGAAAATCTTATTATATCTATGGGGGGCTTTAAAGTTCTTATCTAATATTTTAAAAAATTCTCTAGCTATGTTTGTTTCTAGGTTTTTGGAATACGGGGGGTTGAACCATAGGATCTCCTTGTGTCTATTCTTACGTTTGCGGGTTTTAGTTTGTTGTTTATTTATATTATTATCTAATATTTGTAGTTTGGTTTTATCTTTTTTTGTCTCCTGGTTATTTTTCTTAACTCGTATACGGGAAGACATTGCCATATTATATGTTATTACGCTTTTAATAGGTTTATTTTTAATGCAGTTTATGTTTCTATCATTTTCATTTATGAATTTAATTTGTGAATTATATCCAGAGTTTTTAAGGGCTTCATTATAGTATTTTTCATTTTTGGTAAATATTGATTTAGTAGAAGACAGTCTAGAAATTCTTAGAGCGATATTGGGAACTATTGATTTTAATATTGATTTAGGGTGGTTTGATTGATTGTGGACATATAGAAGTGATTGGTTAGGTTTATGGTATGGTTCAAAGGTAGAATTTTCAAGATTTAAGGTTATGTCTAAGAAATTAACAATTTTTTTATTAGGGTCGATTTTTATACTAAGTCCATAATTTTTAAATAATTTATGTAGAGCTTTAATTGCATTTTCATAATTTTTATTAGTAGAATTCGTTATGAAAAGTGCATCATCTCTATATAGCCCTCCTTCAAGTTTGAATTGTTTATGGAGTATACAATGTATTTCATTTAAAAGGAAAAGGCCAACTAGATCAGTGACCTGAGTCGAGTCCGTCGATCCCATTAAAATGTTGAAGTGGTTAGGGGTATTTTTCCTGGTCCAATATTTATTATCAAATGTTATTAAAGACTGTCTAGCTATAAGTATTAGTTTAGTTTCGTCTTGAGTTATATTAGTTAATTTTCGTGCCATTAATAGAGATTTATTAAGTAGGATAGGTGATATAGATTGGTAATATGATTCAATGTCAAAAGAAAGAAATTTAATATCATTTTTATTTTGAATATTAGAAAACCAGTCGATTACTTGGTTTGAAGATTGCCATAGTGGGTATTTTATTATGGATTTAATTTTGGGGATAATTCTATCTAATATGTTTTTACTAACCAGTCCTATATCTGATTTCGAGGGGCAAATGAGTCTAATAGTAGGGTTGATATTGAAGCTGTGTTTGTGGTCTTTTAAAGTAAATCTCGGGGTACCTGGTACTGTTATTTCTGTGTATTTATCTATTTTAAGTTTAGTTAAAATGTTTTTTGCATCATTATTTATTTTATTTAGTGCTGATTTATTAGTAGTTTTATAATTTTTATTAAGTTCTTTATATATTAGATTTTTATATTGTATATAGTCCATTGTGTAGAAATTTCCAGTTTTATCTGCCGGTACTATGAGTTTATTTTGGTGGCTTGTAGAAATAGATTTTGAAAATTTATTTATTTTTTTAAGTGTTGGAGTGATATATTTTTTATTTTTCTTAAACTTAATATTTTTAATCAGGTTGATTAAGTCATTTTCAAAATTTTCAGTGTCTATGTTTCTCTTAGGGTTTTTGTATGTTTTTAGTCTGTAGTATTTCGCTGCTTTTCTTTCTTCATTGTCTTGTCTGAGGATGGTTTCTTTTATTTCTCCAGGTTGGTGGTGTATTGGTTCTGTGGTTTCACTTTGGTAATTATCAAAATGGTAGGCTTTCCATCTCAAGTTCCTTATAAATGTATTTATACTTGTAATTAAGCTGGTTATAAAGGTGTCTTTAGGGGGTATGGGGATGCATTTAGTTGATAATTGTATGTCCTTCTTATGAAACATATCTACAATTACGTATATAAACTCAACCTGTTATAGGGAGCTGATAATTTAAAGGAGATTAGAATAATAGTCTAAAGAGCTAAGTGTATTTTAATGTAATAGTGAAATTACTAGTTTAATTAAAATACAGGAAATGCTCGTTGTAATTTAGATATATAATAAGCTCGATAGTTAAATGTCCTAGAGCTAATTCAATATTAAGTAATGTGATTTATAATTTAAAAGTTTTAAAATTTTTAAAATTTAAAAATCAAAATTTAATTAAATTAAAAATCAGTTTCATAAGAAGGAACAACAACAAAGTCAATTATCTGTACGATCGTTTCGGAAATCCGTGCTTTTTATTTGTGGTATACATGAAGTCACGTAGAATAATTATACATAGTTTTTTTGGTAAGCACGGTCTCTAATAATAATAACACCAACTTAAATCAATCTACCGATCAATTATTAACCAACCCACCACATTATAATCCAACAATAGACCTAATGGAAAATAATCATAATAATCAAGAGGTAATATATATTGGTTCCACATCTGGCCCAATAAAACATAGAATTTCAACGCACAAACATTCTTTTAAAAATAACTCTCTATCAAACCAAACTACTCTATCCAACTATATTTGGCAACTAAAAAATAGCAATATTTCTTTCAACTTAAAATGGCAAATAATTGAGACTTGCAAATCATATAAACCAGGAGATAAATTTTGTACATTATGTACAAAAGAAACCGTAAAAATTTTAAAATATGAAGATATAAAAAGCACAACCAAACTAGTAAATTCAAGACACGAGCTTCTATCGTGTAATCATAAACGTTGGTTTAAATTTAATAAATATAAACCACCTTAAATCATTAAAAATTACTCATTAGTAAAAATAGATTTTTTTTTTTTTTTTTTTTTTTTTTTTTTTTTTTTTTAATAAATTAAGTTAAACCAATTACCGCCCTTAGACTCGTAAATCAAATAATAAATAAAGCCATGACAATTATCTCCCCTTAAAAACTTGCAAAAAAAAAAAAAAAAAAAAAAAAAAAAAAACTCTCTCTCTATAGATATTAACTGTAGCGTCTCTAAATCAAATACGCTAACGGAAACAATTTACTGCACGAGCGTCGCCCTTTTAAAATTCATCATTCAATAAAATAAAAAGCTATAGCAAACATCTAAATGACTACTTTAAATACAGTTCCTGATTTCAAAAAAAGGAAAACCAAAAGGTAATTATATATATATTTTTAAATCAAATTTATTATGTAAATTCAAAAATATATATATTTTTTCTACTCATTTCTATCTCTAACCTATACCAATTTCCTTATTAATTTTCTTATAATTTTATATCCAAACCTTTTACTTCAATTTTTCAGATTCATCTGCCTTACTTTTAATGCTAGGTTTATTTTTGGTGTCTTTTCAATTCAATAAAAATCCTCCTAAATTTGCTGATGAGGAGACCGTGCTTACCAAAAAAACTATGTATAATTATTCTACGTGACTTCATGTATACCACAAATAAAAAGCACGGATTTCCGAAACGATCGTACAGATAATTGACTTTGTTGTTGTTCCTTCTTATGAAACTGATTTTTAATTTAATTAAATTTTGATTTTTAAATTTTAAAAATTTTAAAACTTTTAAATTATAAATCACATTACTTAATATTGAATTAGCTCTAGGACATTTAACTATCGAGCTTATTATATATCTAAATTACAACGAGCATTTCCTGTATTTTAATTAAACTAGTAATTTCACTATTACATTAAAATACACTTAGCTCTTTAGACTATTATTCTAATCTCCTTTAAATTATCAGCTCCCTATAACAGGTTGAGTTTATATACGTAATTGTAGATATGTTTCATAAGAAGGACATACAATTATCAACTAAATGCATCCCCATACCCCCTAAAGACACCTTTATAACCAGCTTAATTACAAGTATAAATACATTTATAAGGAACTTGAGATGGAAAGCCTACCATTTTGATAATTACCAAAGTGAAACCACAGAACCAATACACCACCAACCTGGAGAAATAAAAGAAACCATCCTCAGACAAGACAATGAAGAAAGAAAAGCAGCGAAATACTACAGACTAAAAACATACAAAAACCCTAAGAGAAACATAGACACTGAAAATTTTGAAAATGACTTTATCAACCTGATTAAAAATATTAAGTTTAAGAAAAATAAAAAATATATCACTCCAACACTTAAAAAAATAAATAAATTTTCAAAATCTATTTCTACAAGCCACCAAAATAAACTCATAGTACCGGCAGATAAAACTGGAAATTTCTACACAATGGACTATATACAATATAAAAATCTAATATATAAAGAACTTAATAAAAATTATAAAACTACTAATAAATCAGCACTAAATAAAATAAATAATGATGCAAAAAACATTTTAACTAAACTTAAAATAGATAAATACACAGAAATAACAGTACCAGGTACCCCGAGATTTACTTTAAAAGACCACAAACACAGCTTCAATATCAACCCTACTATTAGACTCATTTGCCCCTCGAAATCAGATATAGGACTGGTTAGTAAAAACATATTAGATAGAATTATCCCCAAAATTAAATCCATAATAAAATACCCACTATGGCAATCTTCAAACCAAGTAATCGACTGGTTTTCTAATATTCAAAATAAAAATGATATTAAATTTCTTTCTTTTGACATTGAATCATATTACCAATCTATATCACCTATCCTACTTAATAAATCTCTATTAATGGCACGAAAATTAACTAATATAACTCAAGACGAAACTAAACTAATACTTATAGCTAGACAGTCTTTAATAACATTTGATAATAAATATTGGACCAGGAAAAATACCCCTAACCACTTCAACATTTTAATGGGATCGACGGACTCGACTCAGGTCACTGATCTAGTTGGCCTTTTCCTTTTAAATGAAATACATTGTATACTCCATAAACAATTCAAACTTGAAGGAGGGCTATATAGAGATGATGCACTTTTCATAACGAATTCTACTAATAAAAATTATGAAAATGCAATTAAAGCTCTACATAAATTATTTAAAAATTATGGACTTAGTATAAAAATCGACCCTAATAAAAAAATTGTTAATTTCTTAGACATAACCTTAAATCTTGAAAATTCTACCTTTGAACCATACCATAAACCTAACCAATCACTTCTATATGTCCACAATCAATCAAACCACCCTAAATCAATATTAAAATCAATAGTTCCCAATATCGCTCTAAGAATTTCTAGACTGTCTTCTACTAAATCAATATTTACCAAAAATGAAAAATACTATAATGAAGCCCTTAAAAACTCTGGATATAATTCACAAATTAAATTCATAAATGAAAATGATAGAAACATAAACTGCATTAAAAATAAACCTATTAAAAGCGTAATAACATATAATATGGCAATGTCTTCCCGTATACGAGTTAAGAAAAATAACCAGGAGACAAAAAAAGATAAAACCAAACTACAAATATTAGATAATAATATAAATAAACAACAAACTAAAACCCGCAAACGTAAGAATAGACACAAGGAGATCCTATGGTTCAACCCCCCGTATTCCAAAAACCTAGAAACAAACATAGCTAGAGAATTTTTTAAAATATTAGATAAGAACTTTAAAGCCCCCCATAGATATAATAAGATTTTCAATAAGAACACAATTAAAGTCTCTTACTCTACTATGCCTAACCTTCATCAGAAAATAATTAGCTCTAATAATAATAAAATTAATAAACTACAAAATGCAACTATACAAAATACATCGGACTGTAACTGTAGAAGAAAAAATAAATGTCCCCTACAAGGCTCATGTAAAATTAAAAATGTTATCTATAGCTGCACAGTATCAAAAACTCCAAATATACAAGAACCTATCAACAGCCATAACTCAACTACCGAATTAAATAATAACACCAACTTAAATCAATCTACCGATCAATTATTAACCAACCCACCACATTATAATCCAACAATAGACCTAATGGAAAATAATCATAATAATCAAGAGGTAATATATATTGGTTCCACATCTGGCCCAATAAAACATAGAATTTCAACGCACAAACATTCTTTTAAAAATAACTCTCTATCAAACCAAACTACTCTATCCAACTATATTTGGCAACTAAAAAATAGCAATATTTCTTTCAACTTAAAATGGCAAATAATTGAGACTTGCAAATCATATAAACCAGGAGATAAATTTTGTACATTATGTACAAAAGAAACCGTAAAAATTTTAAAATATGAAGATATAAAAAGCACAACCAAACTAGTAAATTCAAGACACGAGCTTCTATCGTGTAATCATAAACGTTGGTTTAAATTTAATAAATATAAACCACCTTAAATCATTAAAAATTACTCATTAGTAAAAATAGATTTTTTTTTTTTTTTTTTTTTTTTTTTTTTAATAAATTAAGTTAAACCAATTACCGCCCTTAGACTCGTAAATCAAATAATAAATAAAGCCATGACAATTATCTCCCCTTAAAAACTTGCAAAAAAAAAAAAAAAAAAAAAAAAAAAAAAAAAAACTCTCTCTCTATAGATATTAACTGTAGCGTCTCTAAATCAAATACGCTAACGGAAACAATTTACTGCACGAGCGTCGCCCTTTTAAAATTCATCATTCAATAAAATAAAAAGCTATAGCAAACATCTAAATGACTACTTTAAATACAGTTCCTGATTTCAAAAAAAGGAAAACCAAAAGGTAATTATATATATATTTTTAAATCAAATTTATTATGTAAATTCAAAAATATATATATTTTTTCTACTCATTTCTATCTCTAACCTATACCAATTTCCTTATTAATTTTCTTATAATTTTATATCCAAACCTTTTACTTCAATTTTTCAGATTCATCTGCCTTACTTTTAATGCTAGGTTTATTTTTGGTGTCTTTTCAATTCAATAAAAATCCTCCTAAATTTGCTGATGAGGAGACCGTGCTTACCAAAAAAACTATGTATAATTATTCTACGTGACTTCATGTATACCACAAATAAAAAGCACGGATTTCCGAAACGATCGTACAGATAATTGACTTTGTTGTTGTTCCTTCTTATGAAACTGATTTTTAATTTAATTAAATTTTGATTTTTAAATTTTAAAAATTTTAAAACTTTTAAATTATAAATCACATTACTTAATATATATATACATATATATATATATATATATATATATATATATATATATATATATAATTTCAGTTTAATATTTTCCAGCGGTAAAGTAAATAATAAAGTTTTAAGGAGGTTAATACAAGAGTGCTCAATGCCTAAGTAGAGCAACATATACCTTTTATTTGCTTTAAATGTCGCTACACATTCATGGGCATGTTTCGGTCAGCCAGTTACATGTTACTAGAGCCAAAATTTTAAACTATTTATATATAAATTAATTTTATTTATTTATTGCAGACTATATCATCATTTTTTAGTTGTTTCACGACGTTTCGGCCAACTATTCCTCTGGCCTTCGTCAGGTGGCAGTAATTGTAGTGAATGCAGTCACGAGATTTTGGTCGAAACGTCGTGAAACAACTAAGAAAAGATGAGGAATATAGTCCGCAATAAATAAATATATTGATAAATCATACTCATCTCAATGAATTCCAATTATATATATATATATATATATATATATATATATACACTTTGTATTTGTTTTACATATGCAATTAATATGTCATTACACATTCATGAGCATGTTTCGGTCAGCCAGTTACTTCTAACTGGCTGACCGAAACATGCTCATGACTGTGTAGCGACATAACAATACTTATGTAAAACAAATGAAAAGTATATATATATATATATATATATATATATATATATATATATATATATATATATATTCAGTTTGTCTTTACATAAGCTCAAACTGAAAATGTAACTTGCTCTACTTCCGTATTGAGCACTCTTGTATTAACCTCGTTATATTTCACTGGTTACCCTACTTCTGAAAAATATCACCCTCAGATTATATATATATATATATATATATATATATATATATATATATATATATATATACTCCTATAAATTCGTTTTTTCATTTGTGTGTATTGATATTCATATTAAAAACCCTCTTTTCTATTTATTTAAAAGAAAATACAATTTTCTTATATATGGGTTGTGGAACTGCATTCACTAGCAAAAGATCTAGCTAATTTGCATATTCTTGTAAACATTCATTTTAATTAATTCCCTTCGGCTGTTTCGGCTTTCTTATGGAATGATCATCTTTAGTTAACTATTACGTGTCATTATATTCATGCAGATATTCTACATGATGTATACTTGCATAATATTTGCGTAAAAAGTTTATAGTAAACACAAAATTGTTTCCATATATATTTATGTATATATATGGCGATATAACTTACTAACTAGCTCTACCTACGTATTGAGCACTGCTGAAGAATATACTTTATACTAAGTTTACGCATAAATTTATACTTTCATATATTTATTTTATGTTAGTAAATGAAGTAGTTATATTTATGTATACGTATACATTTTTTTAACAAATTTTGTCCACCAAACTCCTCCTAGAGTTTTTGGTCTACATATATGAAACTTCATATATAAGGTATTTGGATCCATGCAAAACTTTATATTTGGGTTTTAGCCCGAAAAAATCGGTGCAAACGTGTGAAAATTTAAAAAAAAAAAAGAAAGAAATTTGCCAGGTGAAGGTCGAACGCCGGCATTACGAATGCATAACGTAGTACGTATTGGTTCGTATTTTAATTTTTAGCCAGTGAACATGTTTTCATAACCCAGTCATTGACGGCAGAGGCAAAGTAAATCGTGAGCTGAACGTTTTGGTTTCGATTCTCGGTGGTGGCGCATGAGTTTTTTTTTTATACTTTTTAAATCATTACTCTATATTGCATCCAATCTATCTACCTATGTATCTATCTATCTATCTATCTATCTATATATATATATATATCTATATAAGTGAAAATGTCTGTCTGTCTTTTCTTTATGGTAGTTAAGGAAGACTGTTATACAGAAAGGCATTACTTTACATATTCACACTTTTTAATATATTCATATGCACATAACCTTATGGCCCGAGCTAAGCCGGGCAGAACTGCTAGTATATATATAAAATTTAAAAATAATTTAATTTTTTTATTATAATTATTCATTGACACGGATTTCGTAATCTAGGACACATCAGAGTGGTTCAATCTAGCGAGATTCGGAATCGGGACCTCACGGTAAGAAGTGTAACCTTCTGCCACTAGGCTATCTCGCACGACTGAATCTATGTCTTCTTTTATTTATTTATTTTTTTTTTTGTAGATTTTATTTGTTTCTGTTTTGCGGTACTTTTTTAATAAATTCAATTATATATACGAACGTGCATTTTTACCTAAATGCAAGTTGGGAACGATTTTCCCTTTAAACAATTTTGGTACCCGTAAATAAGGAGTGGTACGTATTGTTTTTAAAATAATATATATATAGTCATCCAAATACGGTACTGTTTCGCTGTATCACAGCTCATCAGTGTGGCAAGCAATTACCTCAAGCCAGGATCGAAACCCGACCGCTCATACGACAGTCAAGGCTACTAACCATTATACTAATTGAGAGCTGCCGCGCGGGCTGTGAATTAACGATATTTTTACATCGTCCGAAATACCTAAGCTCGATTTGTTTACACAAAGAGCATCGCTTAATACGCTAATGGTAATTCGTGTATCACTTCTCAATATGCTCAACTCAAGATAGGGAGCATTATAGTCATCCACATGCAGTACTGTTTCGCTGTATCACAGCTCATCAGGTAACTACCTCAAGCAGGATCGAAACCCAATTGCCCGTAGGACAAAAACTACGTGCAATCAATGGCGACGCATACATTTGTTCACGCAATTTTTGACGGGATGGGTATACCATCGTTTCACATCGGTCTGTTAGATGAAATTTTGTCACAATGCTAATAAACAGTGTACGATATTTTTTAGTTGTGTTTCTAAATGTACAAGAATGCCGGAATTGACATGGCAATAGGCAGACAAAACTTGATAAACAGCGGGATAAAACATTGGATGCGCGAACAGGATTTATTGGCCATCTTTTCCTTTTCCTACGTGTGTTAATATCAAGTTCTTCATAAGACGGAGATTAAAATCTCCCGTTCCTGTCGCATTCGCGTCTCGCGAATAAGATGTATTCGCCGGGCGATTGTCTTCCGTACGTAATTTATGTCAAAAACTGACAAGAAATGAATTTATGACAATTGAATTTTAATTGCTGTGTAACGTTATCAAGATGATGGGACAGATTCTGCGTGCGACCAGCAATCATTTTTTTTTTTGTTTGTTTATTTATTTTTTTTTTTTTCGCGGGCGAAATTAGAAATCGTCATTTCTTTCCGAAGACATTATTATTAGTGTGACTTTCTTATGACAAAGGGAAATAAATTAATTTTTATTTCAAGATGGATTGAAGTATCCGTTTACAAAAGATAATACATTGTAACAATAATCCCAAGCATTACCTCCCTTATCTTTGAGAATGCATGATGAAAGTATTTGCTTTTTTAACCGATAATATAATACAGAAAAAAGAATATGCAACCTCTGATCCCATATCTTGTCTGGTATATCAATCCTCGTCCACTAAAAAGGAGAAGATAATCCATGGGAGGATGGTGTAATAATAAATATTACACTACAACACCTCAAAAAGATGGAAGGAAGGAACGAACATAAACAACACTTCCATCAAGAGGAGGTAATGCATACATTTCCCTCTCTTCAATGGAAGAGACAATGCCTGGCAGGGTAGATTAATGAAAGCAGAATAGATGTGGCACTATTTCTCAAAGGCGGAGGTAATGCATGGAAGATTGTACCATGACAGCAAACTAGATACAACACTATTTCCACGTAAAAAAAGGAGATAATTTCTGAGAGGATAGTCCCATAATAATAGAACAGATAATACGCTCTTCTCGCATAAAAAAGGAGATAACACCTAGGAAGATAATATCATGACAACGGAACAGTTATTACAGTGCACTCGGCTTTTGAAAGAGAGTGTTTTTCTGAAATATTAGTTAATGGC
The DNA here is from genome assembly GCF_053919585.1 of Euprymna scolopes. NCBI lineage: Eukaryota > Metazoa > Mollusca > Cephalopoda > Sepiida > Sepiolidae > Euprymna > Euprymna scolopes. The sequence goes on from NC_136521.1 coordinate 44,505,548, forward strand.
GACCTGAAGGCTCCATTTACATTAGCTTCTATCACCGATCTGTAAGCATGAGCGTTTCTTTTTCTTCTTCTTCTTCTTCTTCTTCTTCTTCGTCGTCGTCGTCGTCATCGTGTATTTCTTATTTGTCTTCTTCGTCTCCTTCTGCTTAGACTCCTTTTCTTCTTCTTCCTCCTCGTCTATTTCCTCTTCTTCTTCGTCTTCTTTTTCTTGGTTTTCGTCATCTTATTATTTGCTTTCTTCATCTTCTTCTTTCTACTTCGTCTCCTTCTTTGTCCTTCTTTCTACATTTTCTTCGTTTCTTTCTTCTTCGTCTTCTTTTCTTTTTCTTCGTCATCTTCTTACTTCTTCTTCTTAGTTTTCTTCGTTTAATTATCATTTGTCACCTTCGTCTTCTTTTTTCTTCTTTTTCTTCGCCTCTTTTTCTTGTTCGTCTTTTGTTTTTCTTGGTTTTCTTCATTTGTTTTCATATTCTTTCTTGTTTTTCTTTTTTCTACGCTTTCTTCATCTTCTTCGTCTTCATCTTCATATTCTTCATCTTTTTCGTTTTCTTTGTCTTTTCTTCGTCATTTTTTATTAGAATGCAAACTGATGGATATCATTCACACTTGGAGGGAGGAGGTCCCTCGTCCAGATAGCTAAAGACATCCAGGAACCTTTATTCGAAGCAAGAGATACTATGCGGAAATTGTCAACATCCATAGTTAAACTAATCATATGGCTCTGACAAGATTCGAACTTGGTACACCTAAGTAACCAGTAGACCTTGGCTCGCACTTTACGACCTTGTCTCGTCGTGATGAAAAAGTTGCACTGCAAACGACAAGAATCGAACACGGAATACTGGGTGTTCAGTCTGCGCGTTGATATTCATCTCAGTATTCGATTCGGATAGAAATCTCAAGTATTTCGCAAGTGTATTAATCGTATCTCCCACGCAGAAGATTGAACCTTCAGTCTCCAGAAGAGTTTCGATCGAATTTACCAAATACTTTATCCGTTACGCCACGGAGAATTTCATGCATATATTAGATATGTTCTTCTTAGAGATATTTCCATGAAATGCATACAGATGGCCGGTATAAAGTGTGTGCCTCTGGGGAGTCAAGACTATGAATTTACTGAAATTTAAATACTTCTGCAGTGTAAGGGACGCGGTGCAGTCGGAATCTTTCCGTCGGTTTACGGGAACGTTTAGTGTTTTAATACAGAAATCACGAAGAAAACATTTGTTTGCTATCATTGTTTTATTATTTTCAAAAATCATAATTTTTATTTTAATTTGAACAAAAAATCATAAAAACATCAAATAAAAAATCGTATAAAATGTTTTAAGGATGTTTGTTATTCAAAAAGTAAATATTCAGTCGCATTTACCTGAAAATGTGTGTTTGTTCTTGATTTGAATTTAAATTTTATAAAAGTTTCGTAAAAATTGTCCGATAATTATTTTGAAATATTGCTTTCCTTTTTCAATTAATTTTGTATTAAAATTGTTAACATTTTTTTAATAATTTTTCATTAATTTTTTTTTTAATTTTCCAAATAATTTTTCATTGAAATTGTTTTCATGTTTCAATTAATTTTTCATTAAAATTGCTTTCATTTTTAAATCAGTTTTTTATTTAAAATTTGTTTCTAATTGTTAATAATTTTTTGATAAATTGGTTTTATTTTTCAATTAATTTTCAATTAAAATAGTTTTCATTTTTCTATAAATTTTTCATTAAAATTGTTTTCATTTTTCAATAAATTTTTCATCGAAAATTTTTATTCCTAATTAGTTTTTTATTAATATTTTTTTCATTTTTTCAATTAATTTTTCATTAAAATTGTTTTCATTTTTATTA
>NC_136521.1:44512394-44537394 GCF_053919585.1 Euprymna scolopes
ATTCATGGAGATTTCGTATTTATTATTATAGAGCCAATTATCTATCGATTGTACCCAATATATAGTGGCGATTACGAAAAGTAAAAAACTGACTTCAGTGGCATCAGCTAGAATTGAAATCAAAACATTCAACTCTCTACCCTGATTCTTTAACCTCTGAACCACATTCAGTTCAAAGGTAACATTGTTTGACATATGAATTATATATATATATATATATATATATATATATATATATATATATATATATATATATATATATATATATATACTAGCATTTCGGCCTGGCGTTGCCCGGGTGTTTGGAGGTGTATGCTGAGAAAAAAAAAATAAATAAAACGGTCAATTGTTTTAACTTTGACCCCTATTATACACCCTTAACATTTATTGTTTTGGGCTCAAATCAAGTTATTAAGTTAGATCCATGTCCAAGGAACATATATCTAAAAATTCAAGTGTTTAGACCCAAAATTGTCGGAGGAGTTTGGTAGCGTTCTCAAAGGTCAAATCGTTGAACTTTGACCCCTTAACAACAAAATTTCTAGCCGAAAACGGATCACATCGATTTTCCCAAATCTCACTACCCTGTATATCAAAGACACACAGACAGACAGGCAGACACACAGACACACAGACACGTTCACTTTATATATATATATATATATATATATATATATATATATATATATATATATATACTAGCATTTCGGCCAGGCGTTGCCCGGGTGTTTGGAGGTGTATTCTGAGCAAAAAAAAAAAAAATGGTCATTTTTTTTTAATTTGACCCCTATTACGACCCCTTAACATTTATTGTTTTGAGCTGACTTCAAGTTATTAAGTTAGATCCATGCCTAAGGAACCTATATCTAAAATTTCAAGTCTTTAACACAAAATTGTTGGAGGAGTTTGGTAGAGTTCTCAAAGGTGAATCGTTAAAAAGGTGAATCGTTAAAAGCCAAATTTCTGGCCAAAACCGATCACGTAGATTTTCCCAAATCTCAGTACCATGTATATCAAATTTCGAGTCTGTAGACTGAAAATTGACAGAGTCATTGCGTAGGGAAATGTACACACACACACACGCATTCACTTTTATAGATACGATGTCAAAACATCATTAAACTCATGACTCACGCAGTTTAATTAATAAAAGATATTGTTTGAAATAAAAATGTTTACAAATCTGTCACGTATTTTCTTTTACGCCAATTAAATTATGTAAATTAAGAATAATTTTATTAAAACTGTAAAGTCAAGTTTAGTAAGCGGACCATTTTTCATTTAGACGATTTTGCTTTCTAACACCGTTTGCTGCGGTCGTTGAGTCGCTTGTTCTTCTGATTCACCTCCAAATGAGTGTAATATTATGACCCTTTAGGCTGTGATCATAGCGTAGTATCTGTTAACTGTGGCAAGCGAGAGCAATGGTCAAAACATTATTATTATTATTATTATTATTATTATTATTATTATTATTATTATTAATTGATTTGAGCGACGGATGCTCGCTGGATCAGTTATTATGATTAGAAGAATAAACAATTAAATTGAGGAAGAAATGATTGACGTGTAAATCGCAAAAGGAATGCGAAAATAGAAAATAGATGTAAACATTCTTTTGGTTTTGAATAAACAAATAATTAGGTGGATTAGATTGGTATGAGACATGTAATTAGGTGACGTAAGAGAACACGTGATGTAGTTAGTTTTGGGGAAATTCAGAGAGTTGAGGATTGACCACCAGAGCAGACAGACGTAGACAAGGGTGGACAGACAGCTGGGATCGAGCTATATGAGCAGAAAATGTAGAAACTGTGAAAACCGATTCAGACAACTTTAATAAATTTATATTACAAAAATATAAAGAGTTTTTTTATGGTTTTCACAAAGAAGAACAGTTGTCTCAATTATATGGTGCTGATCGCTTCATGGTTGTCCGGGAAGATACAGAAGAAATCTTCAAGAAAACAAAAGGTATGAAGTATATAGTATTCTTTTTACATATGAACTGTAAAAATATGCCGTGCGATAAGTGTGATACAACATGATTCAGTTTACACGTCAATATCATGTCCCCTGGCTAACAACATGCATACGATTTATACGTTTATTATCTGTCTGTTAAAAGAACAATATCTTACATCCGCTAGACAACACATGACACTTTTAATATATCATCTCCATTCCAATTTCAACCAATATACAACATGAGATAGTCATAAGGTGGACACCATTGCAAATTGATTACTTGATATGTGGTGTTCGAATCATTTTGTAACTGAAAAAGACTCTGTGGTGTTCATGCCCTTGTGATACTGTGCTGTTTTTAAATAGTATTTTCAAGTTGAATTCAAGCTTTACAATATCTTTTTTTATTATTAAATTGTTAGGTGAAAGTGCAGAATAATTTCAAAACACTCTCCCCTTCTAATGTTAAGAATGGCTTTCTAAATTATAATGTTATTATTTCAGTACGGTAACATAGGTGCATTAGTACCGACACTGTACTATTTCACGTGACTGAAATAAGATTAGGTAGTTTAAGTAATTAAGGGGCAAAAAAATGTAGTCGCCAGAATACACACCATCCCTGCAGGGAGATGACGGTGGCTTTGTGGTTTACGACACGGACTGACAACAGTGTTTCTAGATATGGAAGTTATGAAGAATACGAACCGTGCTGAAATAATAAAGTTATTATTTAGAAGTCTATTATTAACAGGGGAGTTGGATTTTTTTCTTTTTTTTCTTTTTTTACTATTCTGTACTTCCACCTAACAAATTAATAAACACCGTAAAAATTAATTTAACTGAAAAACCCAACCTAAAAATAGCAGGGTCCGTAATCTGCATAGGTATTCTATAAAGAAATCTTACTAGAAAGACATCGAGGAAACGAATGCCAACAACAATTATATAATTCATAAAAATAAATGACTTATAATCAGTAGCAGCAGAAAAGCGGCTAAGTGGTTTACGACACGTACTAGCAACTTTGATGTGCTGAATCCGAATCTAGTTCGTTCCACAGAAATACTTTACTTTAGGCATTTTGTTGTTGCTGTTCTCTCTAACTGCCATGTCGGCTCGCTCTCAATACAGCCCACCAGACACAGCTGGTTCTCAATACACGGCACCAGACGGCACCAGACGGCACCAGACACACCTGCTCTCTATTCACGGTACCAGACATAGTTGAATCTCAATATCCAGTATTTAAAGCCAGCTGTGTCTTTATCAACACAACTGGCTTTAAATACACACCATCGGATATAGCTTGTAATTTTCTTTTCCAGTTTTAACAACTAGTCCTTTTACTTTTCTAAGTTTAATCTAAACCATTTTACTTTTCATGTCTTCATTTTTCCATGTATACATTTATTTGTACGTTTATGATTGTCTAGTGTTCTCATGTTTGTACATGTCGGTATATTCACTGATACAATTTAACAACTGACATATAACAAGGGGTGAACAACAGTTCTCTGAGGATTTAACATCGAGTCAATCGGGGAAACATAACTGGCCCATCTTTGGTTTTGTTTAACGGAAAGCTGACAAAAAAGGTGCATTCCAATGAATCAACAAATCTTGTGTTTTGTTTTGAGTTTTTTTCAGCAACTTTATTACAGATGCTTCCCCATTATAAAGCTTGCACGTTGGTTCTACGTTCCTTATATTTGATAAGCGTTAGATCACTCGCCCCCAACTAAGTGTTTCGAGCCATTAGTACCGGTCAGCTTGACTCTTTGTCGGTCTCCTTCAAGCTTTAACCACTGAGTGAAATTCTATGTATACAAAACATCACCTTTCTAGTGCTGTCATCAACACGTATCACTCATGACCCTCGGCTGATATCTGTCACGTATACTTGTTTATCTATTTACAAATATCAATATCACATCGGTTCGATTTATAGGGGCAATATGGGTGGGGAGTTGGGCAGCAAGATTATTAACCGTATTATATTTAAATTTCATGTTTGTAATGTCGGGGAAACAGGAAGCAGAAAGGTGGATCTTATTTTTACTTTCGGTAGCATCATAGCTCTAACTTGCCTTATGTTGTCCTTTAGTTCTCGCATTCCATGAGCGATGTTTCTTTCGCCCCCTTCCCTCGTTGGGATCCCTAGAGGCTATATTAGATTATGATTGCTAATAGCATTTTAAAGGGTTGCTCCAACTGAATCCTGCATTTCGCGTAGCTAACCCTTCCTGTCCCTTTATTTTTCTCGTCTTTCTTACCAGTTCTCTTCCCTGACAAAGGGGGAAAAATTGCTGTTTTTTTTAGTCTTAATCTATCTAACCAACACATTGTTGGTCAGTTTGGGATCTTAAAATAGTATTTTTTTTTAATTTAGCTCCTTACATCAAGTGACTTCATGCCTTGTCTAGAGTGATGTCCATACGAAAATGCCAACATTCAGAAGAAAGTTGTTTGAGTATTCCTACTGTGAAGGGGTGCGATTTAGCAGCTAGGCGGGTCATCCAGGGATATTTTCGTTTAAGGCGTATAAGTACAATAAGTTTATCAAAACACATTCCGTTGGCGTGCTTATAAAATAGGCGATACAACAGGGGCTGAAGTTTGGCAGAAGGTTAAAAATTCTTTGTTGCAGCCTATACCAGAGGGAGAGGCTAGTGGTCGGTGCACCAATCAAGATGTGGCAGCAATAAACATAAAAAGGCGGACAGTGGCTATTTAGATACATAGCAGACTGGCAAATATGAGAAGTTTTCGAGCCTGGTAGATGGGAACCTGTCATTTTCTCGCCTGATTTCTGAATGACATAAAGGTCTTAAAGCTAAATTTTTTACAAATTGTTTACAGCATAAAAAATCATGAAAATTCGAGAAAAAAAAATCGTGTTTACATTATCGACGCTTTAAAACAACATTCCTATGTAGTGACCTTTGTAAAGCCGGAAACATACCTATATTTAAAAAAAAATCTAGAACAAATCAAATAATAGTCATATTTTCCTGGAATTTTCGATATTTATTCATTATTAAACAAATTTAAATATTAAATATATTAAAGGAAATATTTTATTTTAAGTGTTATACACCCGCCCATATTTCAAGTGTTAATGAGTGTACAGTGGTCAAAAGGACAATATCATAGTAATCGTTAGAAGTGTAACTTTGATCAACTGGATTGAGGGGAACAGCTGATCAAGAACTTGTTTACATTGGACTTGAAGACGGCCATATTGTAGTCAGCTAGAAAGCAGGTAAACGGAAGATAGTTCCACAGGTGTGCAGTTCTAAGAATGAAGCTTTGTTCATGGAATCTACGTTTAGGTTTAGGCGCAGATAAAGAGTGGGGGAAATTATTGATAGTATTCACAGTCAAACGAGTGTTTCTCGTAAATGTTTGACGAAAGTGGGAACCATAGATTGGAGCTCAGACGAGAACTTGCCATGAAAATAATGATAAAACAGAGACAGGCTCGCAACGTCTCTTCTGTGAGAAAAAAAAGGTTGCAGGGAAGAGAAAAGGGCACCCCCACTAGGCTACGAAGTTTATTCTGAACTCTGTCAATTTTGAAAGCCATTCTTTACATGGGGAGGGTGTTTTGTAACTAATCTATGCTTCAGCCTTTTCAGATGTATATGATGGTAGATGGTATCACGCTTTGCCATCATATGCATCTGAGATCAATATCTACTTTAAAATTTGATGCTTATGCAATTTTTTTTACCGTGCTATTTTTAAATAGTGTTTTCAGATTAAATTCAAGTTTCACGCTAATTTTTTTATTCAATAGTAAGGTGGAAGAATAAGTGACAAAACACTCTTCCCTCTCCAAGGTTAAAATGGCTTTGTAGATAAAAACATTATTATTTCATCACCTTACCAAAAATACATAAGTACCTAAAATTGTACTATATATTGATAATTGTTTTTAATTATAAATTCTTTAGAAAAGCACACATATATATATACACAAAGCGTATGACGGAAATCGCACGATTATACCGATTGAGCAAAAAGAAACGCGAGCGAGCAGACGGTAAAAATTGAAGAAGAAAAAAAGAAAGGAAAGGAAAGAGTTTAAAAGGAAAAAGAAAAGGCATAGTATCATTGTGCCAACGTATTATACACCCTTCAACGTCCTCATGTTAAGAACGACTTTCGGAATAAGCCGTTTTTAACATAGGGAGGTTGGTGGTGTTTATTCCGAAAGCCGTTCTTAACATGGTGGAGTGTTTTATAGTGGCGAACCGTTCTGTTAAAGCTGGAAGAGCCGAATAGCGGAATTTTAGAATATCTACCTTGCAGCCAATCAGCTCGGACGGAGAAATTGTTAATTGTGTAGATGAGAAGTCGAAAAATTATGTGACGTGCATGAATTCATTTGGCAGATAATGACGGTGTAGACACAGGAATGTAGGAAAAAATATAAATTCACACGATGAAGAATGGGGTCGTAAGAGGACTTTTGGAATAGGGGGTATAATTGAAACTACTTCCTCTGTGGGCTATGAAGATGATGATGATGGCGTTCCTAGGAATAACTTTAGTGTTTTGATATTACGAATTAATGTGTCTAAAATGTCGCTCTATAGCTAAATAATATAATGGCTAGTAGTGTAAACCTAATAAATTTGTATGTACCATCTGTTGTTGTAAACCTACGGTATTTTGGTTCAGAGGCGAAAAACTGCGCCTTTTTTATTATATATAGGGATAACAGAATGCAATAAGCGAAATAAAAGTAAATAAGAATGAAGAAATAGATGACTATTATCTAGACCACTGTTCTCATCATGGACAACGTTTCAGCCGATGTAACCTCCGGATGCTTTCAGGCGTAACTTGCCAAAATCGGGAATCAGCATGGAATTTCGAACGGAACCTTTTATTTAAACCGCGGGAGTAGCATGCTCTCACGCTCTCAGTCACGACCGAGTAAAAGTCTCAAGTAGTTCGCAACTGTATTCTTAGTATCGTCTGCACTGATGATTGAACCTTTAAGCCTCCAGCGCAGATTCACTTACAACTGAAGTTATTGAGTACTTTATCCATTATAGCACGGATTCTTAAGATTTACAGTAATTTCTACCTCTTTCAATAACTATTGCAAATGTTTTGCATTATCTTTACTGCCGGTTACTATTGAATTATCATTGGCGACGACCATTGGTTTTCTCTGTGATTTAGATGCCAGTAAAGTCTCATTACTCTCTGTACCCTTTCATCGGAGGTCTAATTAGTGCTCCCTCTCCTCGATCTATTCGTTCTCCATCATCATTATCATCATCATCATCGTTATTATTATTGTTGTTGTTATTGGGGGTTTTCATCATCAAAGATTTCTCTTTGATAACAACCTGTGGTGTTCCCTGGAGTCTGAGTGACAATAAGTCTTCCCAAATTTCCAGTACTTTCCACCTCTTTTGATAAGCTTTGCAAATAAATTTGCGTTATTGCAACAGCCGTTTACAATTGATTTCTCGCTAGTAGTGATCATTGGTCTTCACTTGAATCAGGGTGGCAATAAGCCTTCCCGGGTATCCAATCCTCTCTGCGCTCATCCATAGGAAGTCTGGCTATTACTTTCTTTCCTCGGTCTTTCCATCCTTTTTGACCCTTCGATTATTTGCTGTGGTGCCTATCGTGTGGACTCTGCAGTTTTTTTTTGGGGGGGGGGTAGTACAATTTATAATTTTGAGTTTGCAGTTCTCTTGGCTGCGTCTTTTTGTTTTAATTTTGTTGCAGTTTCTATATGTCGGTTAGCGTTTGTCGGTCATGTGGACTAGTTTCCGTAATCATTTCGTAAGATTTCAGCTGTGTTGGAACTGTTACTAGTTATCCATCAATTATTGTTATTATATTGATTTCCTTCCACATTTCTTTTCAGTTCTCTTGCAAGTTCTGCATGTTTGTTTCATTTTCTTGTCTTTTTGATCTTAATCCTGAGATCTGTTGGACGGGAAAACCTACAATTTAGGAGTTTCTTTCTTTCTTTTTAATTATTAAAACCTCTGGTGTTCTTGCTTTAATGAGTTTATCTGTATGTATCTCCTTGTCCCAATGGGTTTTGTAATCGTTTACCTGTACAGTCTCCGCTTTGTCTTTGGGCCATTTATCCGCACGTTTCAGCTGTAGTCGTCTGCAGAGTTTCCAGTACCAGACTTTCCCATGTACTCGTGACTGTCCTTATATTCCTTTTGAGCTAATTTGCTGCATTTACTAATCATGTGATTTATTGTTTGTCCACAGATTGTATATTTACTGTTTCCTTGTGTTTAATCTACTTTAGCTTTGATGTGGTTGGTTCTAATCGCGTTGTTCTGTGCAGCTGTCAGCAGAAATTCTATTTCTTTGTTCACGTGACCTTTTTTTAATCATATCCAGGTGTTTTCATTCTTGTCTTCTTTTGTCATTCTGATGAATTATCCATGTGGCTCTTTCTCTTCACACTTTTTTCTCATCTTTTTGTTTCTGGTTTCATTGTTTCGCGCACACAGTAGAACGATAAAATTGCCGCCCTAGAAAAAAAAACGGCATGATTCCATTTCCGTCTGATAAAAACCGTTTTTTTTTGTTGTTTTTTTTGTTTTTTTGTTTTGTTTTTTGCAGACAATTTATTAGTTGATTAGTTGTGTACAAATCCCAAGAGCGATAGGAGCCTTCTATCATGTCTGAAAGAGACACAATGTTGGACGAACGAGGTCAGAGATGCGCCGCTGTACAAATTATGCTCTCTACCAAGCCAAGTTATGACAACAGGACCATTGCCAGCACCCTCAAAATGTACCGCTGGATAGCCACGTATAACAGAGACGTGCCCAGAGTGATGAAAACAAAGTTTCTGGTGTAGTTTCAAGTGAGGCCCACATCATACCACTTAACATCTTCGAAGTCGGCTTGAAAGTCAACACCAAAGTGTATCTGGGTGTGGCTTCAGAAGGAGTGCTATGACTTTGTACCCTTCTCTTACTGGCCCTCCTCCTCCTCCTCTTCCTCCGATCTGAAACCACTGGACTATCTCGTTTAGTCATACGTCGAGAACATCACCAACATGACCGCCCACAACATCAAAGCCAGCCTTATCGCCGCCATCCGCCGAGTATTTGCCGAGCTCCAGCCGGTGCTTGTAGAAAAGGCATGCTCCCAGTTCCGGACCCGTATCTAGGCGGTGATGAGGCTGAATGCGACTACATTGAATAGATGTCAACTCTACTACATAATCAAGTTACCTGAATTGATTTTTTCAATTAAAGTTTTAAAGTAAGTCTGTAGTGTTGTTTTCTTTAGGGCGAATAATGTATCGTTTTACCCTGTATTGTTCTTCTTGGCAGTGTCTCTCATTACAGTGATCAATCTTTCTGTAGTCTGTCTTATGTACTTTTCCAAGTCTTCTACGCGGTCTTCTACGCGGTCTTTTAGGTTTATCAATCCCTTTTCTCCTTCGTTCCTTTTGTATATAGAGTCGATCAGTGTCATCTTTCGGGTGTAATATATTGTGCATTGTCATTAGTTTCCTTGTTTTCTGATCAAGGTGTCTAAGTCTTTCTTTAGTGCATTCTATGAACGGTCCAAAGCGATACTGCCTAGGCGTTTATTCTTTTAGTTAATTTTTTTACTGTATAGCTTTGTTTCTAATAGTTTCCTCGTTTTTCTCGTCTACTCTTTTCCAAGCTTCTCTTTCATCTTTTTGTAGATTTCAAGATGTATGTTCTTATCACCCATAGATATTTGTCATTTTCACCGAGCGCTTTGCTCTGATATCGCTAGTTTTCCTTTTTTCTTATTTTATTTCACATCTAGTAATGCATACTTTTCCATTCCAAATTCCATTTCAATGTGCTAGCTGAATATTCCGGTTATGTTTACCAGCTTCTACAATTCCTTTTTGCTTTTATAAAACAGTCTCAGGCCATCCATATACATGAGGTGGTTTATTCTTAGTTCTGTGTCTGTAAACTTGTATCCAGCATTACATTTCACAAGTATGTAGTTAATGACATTATGCTTATGATAAACAGTACTGGTGGTAGTGAGTCTCCTTGAAAATGCCTCCAGCTGCCAGTTCCAATATCCATGTTTTCATTGCTTTTTTAATAATATTAATAATATTGTCAGATATCTTGTACATTCTTAGGCATTTAATTATCCATGCTTTTAGGGTTCTCTCGTAGGCTTTCTTGTAATCAATCTATGACATGGCTATGTTCTTTTTCCTCGCGGCCTGTAAGCAGGTTATTATTCGATAATTGCTTGGCGTGCTCCCTTTTTCAATGTCTTTTTGTATTAACGTAGTTCTTCATTTGGTTATCCGTTCTTGTTCTTCCGTTTTGCAGATACATCTTCTCAGACTTTGAAAACGAAGCTAAAACCATAAATAGAATGAAGATTAGAAAAGTGAAGAAGAGAGAAAATGTAGCGCACAAAGAAAGACTCAATAGGAAACATGATGAAGTAAAACAAAAGATAGAAGCACAAGAATGAAACCTGGGAAAATAAAAATAAAAAAATACACATCTGAACAGTACAAACAGAACAAGACCTTTGAAAGCAATGAAAGACAATTTTATCAAAGTATGAACGGAGGAATAACAAGAACAAAATGACCGGACCCAACAGAAACGTAACATTTCTGGAGCCAAATATGGGGACAACCACAAGACAACAATGACAACAAATGGCTGAAATGACATTAAAAAAAATGAACTCCGGGAAATAGAAAAAGGAAGAAAACAGAAATCAATGGAGAAATACTTAAGTCTACCCTAAGGAAAACGGCAAATTAGAAAGCACCAGGCTACGATAGGATGCATATGCATACTGGTTTAAAAAAATTCACAACACCACATGATAGACTGGTGCAATAGTTAAGAAACAATAAATTAAATTCGGAGTTAGTGTTTCTCAATTTGAAAATAATGCTGACTCATTTCTTGGACTATATTAATGCATTAAAAATCGTGTTTAATCCTTAATAACATTCAAAGAGAGAAAATGACATTAAATAATGGTTAAAACAATATTAAATGTCAAATTCGACACGTAGTAGCCAAAAACTAGCTACTCTAAACCTCAACGCTTTACTGTCAAAACTCAACTCCAAATCTCGACGCTCTACTCTCCAAACTCAAATCAAAATCTCGACGCTCTACTGTCCAAACTCAACTCCAAATCTCGACGCTTTACTGTCAAAACGCAAATCTACAACACGAAACACTTCTGCCCACACTAGCTACTTTGACATCCAAATCTAAAATCAATCCTGTCTCTGAAAAGTCAGCCTTTTTTTATATCCAACCGGAAGCATCTCTATTTGCATATAAGGTGACAATATCGCTGGCATATAAAGAGAAAAAGGCGGCGGTCATTCTTTCTTTATTCTTTTTGTCTACATGAAACTCTACATACTGCAAACGAATAAGTTTGTACTAAATTTTTAAGTGTTTAATCACAGAAGATCAACTTATCTTTGCCTTTGATAGCATTTTACACCACACATGAATAAATCCTTCTTTTTGCTAAATTTTAGATATTATTTTTCTAGGGGTTAGGTTGATATCATTTTGTAGAGATTCGGGGATATTTTCGGGGATAAGTTTTAGCTGGACACACACACATACAAGCACACAGATAGCCAGTCGTTATATAATACCTATTAACAATGTCTCCGCACGGGACAGGGTTAGACACCAGGGTCGTTTTTTTAACGCGGAGAAAAGGTACAAAAATAAAAATTGTCTCAGTCGTGAAGGATTTCTCTTCCACTGAAAGAGAACGAGAAATGGAAGTGCCGCTCCTGAAGAACAGATACTACACTTTGAGGTATTTATTTGCTTCCCCACTGAGCAAATTAGGCACAAGGCCGGTTTTTAATGTGAGGAGTGAAGGGGAAATGGGGACCAACTCCCCGGGGAGTAGGGGAGCTGGATAGTGACAGTTGGTATGAAGGGTTGCCCCTACATTGACCAAGGTATGATATGTGGGGTTGCCCCCACATATGGTCTTTGCTTGCAGTATCTGCCGGAACAGATGGTATTTATTTGCTCCCCCACCGAGCAAATTAGGCACAAGGCCGATTTTTAATGTGAGGAGTGAAGGGGAAATGGGGACCAGCTCCCCGGGGAGTAGGGGAGCTGGATAGTGACAATTGGTATGAAGGGTTGCCCCTACATTGACCAAGGTCTTATATGTGGTGTCGCCCCCACATATGGTCTTTGCTTGCAGTATCTGCCGGAACAGATGGTATTTATTTGCTCCCCCACCGAGCAAATTAGGCACAAGGCCGATTTTTAATGTGAGGAGTGAAGGGGAAATGGGGACCAACTCCCCGGGGAGTAGGGGAGCTGGATAGTGACAATTGGTATGAAGGGTTTTCCCTACATTGACCAAGGTCTGATATGTGGGGTTACCCCCACATATGGTCTTTGCTTGCAGTATCTGCCGGAACAGATGGTATTTATTTGCTCCCCCACCGAGCAAATTAGGCACAAGGCCAATTTTTAATGTGAGGAGTGAAGGGAGGAGGAAGGGAAAAAGGGGACCAGCTCCCGAGAGGTGGGAAATGGGAGCTGGTTAAAGGTCAGGCATGTGGGGTTGCCCCCACATCTGGTCTTTGCTAGTCATAGCTTGCAGTATCTGCCGGAACAGATGGTGTTTATTTGCTCCCCCACTGAGCAAATTAGGCACAAGGCCGTTTTTAATGTGAGGTAAAAACCAGCTCCCCTAAAAGTAGGCAAAAAGGGGGCACTCTGGTTACCAAAAATAATAATTGTCCCAGTATAGAGGGTTTCCCCTCCATTGACTGGTACAAATTATCTTAAGTGCAGCATCTGAAGAACAGATGGTATTTATTTGCTCCCCCACTGAGCAAATTAGGCACAAGGCCGTTTTTAATGTGAGGTAAAAACCAGCTCCCCTTAAAGTAGGCAAAAAGGGGGCACTCTGGTTACCAAAAATAATAATTGTCCCAGTATAGAGGGTTTCCCCTCCATTGACTGGTACAAATTATCTTAAGTGCAGCATCTGCCGAAACAGATACTACACTTTGATCTTGGGCAAAATGCCAAGTAGCCAGTCGTTATATAATAAATGGCTGTGATTTCGCACGGAATTACTGTCTTCATACATTGCTTAAATCTATTTAGTTCGCAGGATGGTATTTGTTTGGCTTTTCACGAACACGTTATTTTGTCCACTTTTGAAAAAAAAAATTAATAATAATAATAATAATAATCAGATGATCATGGATTCTTCTTAAAGAAGCCATATAACCATCGAAGGCAGAGGCCATTATTTCAGTTAACATTTGCGAGCGTTCGTCAATTGACATTGACCATATTAGTGTCAGATTTGATTTTTTTTTTTTCTGCCGATATTAGACGTCGTCAAATTTCAACGATATCGTTTTATATTAATTCCCCAGATTTGATCATCCTGTGGTTGGGTTTCTTCGTTTTTATTTTGAATAGCAAAACATGACATAGTAAAAAAAAAAAATACTGGCATAACTAGTGTTATATTTTAGGATTCTACGTCAGTAAGTAGAGATCATGTAAACTAGTATTAATTTCGGAAGGGTTACATTAAGTACTGAAAGATTGTCTATAGTTTTTTTTTTCTCTCCGGAAATTAATCCCTATTTTAATCTCGTAAATTTGTTCGAGTTCAGAACAAACGACGTCGAAATTATGTTTGTGCTTCTTTCACGACAAAACGTTGGCTTTTTCTCAAAGCAGTTAAAGCAAAAAAAAAAAAAAAGATCGGAATTCTTCATAACGATCAGCGTTCTAATTCTTATTCCTCGACGCCGCCGCCGCCGCCATCGTAATTCTCTTTTCGCCCTCTTCCCAACTGACAGCAACCTCACGTGCACGAAATAAAAAAAATGTCACTCCCTCGCTATCAAACAAAATAAACGTCCTTTTATGCTGTCATCTCGAACCACGATAGCGCCTTAATTTGTCTAAATTTGCCTAAACTTGCCTAAATTTGCATGTATCTTCTTATTTTTCGTATCGGACGGGTATTTTTTAGTTCCAAACCCAGCACTTCTCTACACCCGTTGGCACTTATGGCTGCGGTTCTCAACACCGTTATTACAAGTACATACCAAGATAACCTGGAGGCAAACAGAAATAGACTCTCTCGAAGCCGGTGTAATTGAAGCGAGGAATTAAAGGTGACCTCACTAGACACAACGCTAGAAAATGCAGGTGTTGAATGACAGTACATAAAAATGGCGGCACATGTTCGGGAAACAGAACAGAGCTTCTAATCAGTCGAAGTCAGGAAGCGAAATAGGCGATATGCGTCTGAAAATCTAGAGAGAATCCAAATGAATGTCACCCCGACATCTGCCGTTTACGTCTGCCAATTCCAAGTAGAAAAATTTAGAGGGAATTAATTTTGGCCTAGGTGATCTCTCCCCCTCGTGAACAAATATTCTCTTTTCAATAAAACTTTTGGAACCTCAGCAAATCTCCATTTTGTTCCCATACATGAGTAGATTCGTTAAACGGATAATCAAAATCCACGCGGAGGATCACAGCCCTAACATGGAAATGTGACGATCAAAAGAATGGCAGACAGGCGACTGCGCACGTATGTAAAAAAGAGACTTTATTGGTTTTATATGGTTACTTAATTGCTCACCGGTGGAAACAAAAGACAATGCAAACTTTTGTATGAGTTTTAAAATGTTTCATATTGAGAGGGGAAGGGGAGAAAGGAAAGAGGTCTTGGATAAAACTAAAGCAACCCCCCTCTTGCTATGTCAATCATCATCACAGTCATGAATCCTTTGAAGTCTTAATTTTCGGTGTAAAATTAACGCTATCTGCTTTCAGAGAGAAATGTCATAGAATGGAAAAGAAAAGGAAGGCAAGACGGAAAGAGGGGGAAAAATAAAACAGTAATAGAAGGGAAGAATGAGAAATAAAATCTAGCCAAATAGTGATGGAGAAATTAGTAAGATTAACAACCACGAGAGGATCATGGTCCACGTTTGGAAACCAACGATCAGAAAAATTGAAACTAAATAAACGCGCCACGTATGTATAATAAAACTTTGTTTTACGTTTCTGGATTTTTTTAGATGAGGATTGGTTATTCGTATTATTTGGATTTATCGGACTACTGTTCTTATTTTGAGTGTCATTTTTACAGCGTTTCGATTGATATAACCTGCGACCTTCTTCAGATGTATCTTGTTGAACTTGTGGGGTGACGATGGACAGTCATTTTGGTGCTGACTTCGATGTTATGAGATGTGTTGTGTCATGTTGGTGATGTTCTAGACACAAATAAATGTTATTTAATTAATTGGAATGTTTATTGAGATTAGTATTATTTATTCATATATTTATTGCGGACTATTATC
Organism: Euprymna scolopes; assembly: GCF_053919585.1. Lineage (NCBI taxonomy): Eukaryota > Metazoa > Mollusca > Cephalopoda > Sepiida > Sepiolidae > Euprymna > Euprymna scolopes. The sequence goes on from NC_136521.1 coordinate 44,527,750, forward strand.
CTTATCAACAACAACATCTAAAAAGAGAAGGATACTAGTCCGCAATAAATAAATAAATAAATAAATGTGTTGTGTTGTGTTGTGTTGTGTTGTGTTGTGTTGTGTTGTGTTATGCCATGTTGGTGATGTTCTAGACGTATGACCAAAGTGGGTTCAGGTCAGAGGAGAAGGGGGAAGTAGAAGTTCGTAGCACTTCTTCTGAAGCTAAGCCTGGCTCTCTTTGAATTTGTGGGCTGGTGTCGAGTCTTGTTGCCACAACCAGGGTCTGCCATCGACTACCTGATTGCATCAGGGGAACACCACACTCTTCAGCATATCCAAGTACATTTTGGTGTTGATTTATCAAGCCGACTTCTAAGATGTGGCATGGTATGATGTTTCCATCACGTGAAACTACACCAAAGACCATAACCGTGGCTAGAAAATTGGTTGAGCTGTGCCCTCAAGTTGAACCGTCCGGATTAGCATTTTGAGGCTACTGTCAATGGTTTTGTTGCCATAACTTGGATCGGTAGAGAAGTTGTACAGCGGTGCATCTCCGATCGCGCTCGTTGAACAGTGTCACTTTCAGACATGATAGAAGGCTACTATCGTTCTTGGGATTTGTAATTAAGTGGCCGACTAGAAGATGGTTTACAACATAAAAAAGAAAACCGGTTTTTATCAAACGGAATTGAAATCATGTCGTCTTTTCTAGGGTGACAATTTTATCATTCTACTCTGTATTTGGCATTACGGCTGCTTTCACAGATTTTCAGTAAGCTGTACTCCCCACACTAGATAGAAATTTAGTAATCAATATATTTAAATGTCAGTGTGAGGCTAATTATGTAGGTCTAACTATTCAGTGCTTGGCAGACAGAGTAGCGCAACACATCCCTGAATATTTTCGGAAGTCACGGGAGGTGATGAATATATATATATATATATATATATATATATATATATATATATATATATATATATATATATATTTAAAGTGATGGTTGTGTAGTTCCAACGAGAGAAAAAATGTATATTTAAAAGAGTGTAGTCATCAACAATTGTGGGTTTTTTTAAAAGGTTTTCATCATATTTTTATTTTAAAATATTTTTATAACGCGTTTCGCTGGATTATTCTGTCCATTTTCTCATTTAGTTGCTGCAATCCGTCCTCGAGATGTTTGTGTTCTATGGAGAGGTTTGTCTGTGAATCCATCAGGTCCTCCAGAGATTTTTTTCTTGTTGCTGGCATTCTGTTGTTGTAGTTATTTATATTTAAAGTGATGGTTGTGTAGTTCCAACGAGAGAAAAAATGTATATTTAAAAGAGTGTAGCCATCAACAATTGTGGGTTTTTTTTAAAGGTTTTCATCATATTTTTATTTTAAAATATTTTATATACATGCGTGTTTTGGTTGGGAAAAAAAAGTATATATATATATATATATATATATATATATATATATATATATATATAAAATAAAAAAATAAAAATAATTGTTAGCGGTGGATGTATGCGAGTACGTGTGTGAGTGTGTAGGTGGGTATGTATATATGTATGCTCCTACATATATTTCTATGTATGTACGTGTGTGTATGTGTGTGTGCCTGCGTACGTGTGCGTGTGCATGTGTACATGTACATGAATGTATATGTATGCGTGTGTGATTGTGTGTGAGTGTATGCTATACATGGAGAAAGAAAGTCTTTAAAAAGAACCCTAAAAAACCCATAAAAACCTTCACCATATGGACTAAAAAACACTCTTTGAAAATAACTTTGACCGGACATTTGAACACTTACAGTTGGAGTCAGAATGTCTGAACACACGCATCACTCTGAAAAACATATTTAATATCAGCGGAGGTAACTCTACAAACTCCTATTTTAAAGAAAAACTTTTTACGAAAACATCTGAAGAGAGCACACCCTAAGCTCGAAACGCGTTATAAAAATATTTTAAAATAAAAATATGATGAAAACCTTTAAAAAAAACCACAATTGTTGATGGCTACACTCTTTTAAATATATATATATATATATATATATATATATATATATATATATTAACGAACGCATCCGAGCGTTTAAGGAATACATCCGCGTATTTACAGAGCACATCTGAGCGCTCATAGATTCACAAGTCAGAAATTGGGCAACATTTGTATAGCAATAAATTGTGTGGTAAGGCATTTTCAGATAGTAGCTTTTGTATCATTCACAAAGCCTGCTTCAAGCACCACTTTAATATTCTGGAGGCTGTAAGTGTGTAAGAGAGCACGGATATGCGTATGGTAGCAGCAGCAGCAGCAGCAGCAGCAACAACAACCAACGTTCGAGGTGACGGCACAGCGAAGAAGAATGGAAGAAAAAGATTATAAAAACAGAACAACATAGCCCGAGAGGGACAGAAATATACACGTTACACAATTGGCCGAGAGCGACATGAAAAAACGTGTCCTAAACGTGGCCGGACAAAGATACGGCAGAGTCTTGTTAAGAATACTGAAAAACGAGAAGAATTTTGAACAAGAGACAACGCGTTATTCTGAAAATACCTGTAAATAAATGTCTGTTGTTTCAACTGAAAAAAGGTGAGTCGAATTCTTTCCTCTTCTTTGTTTTCTTGCGACTGTCTGCATACATGTGAGTCCCGAGTATTGAAATGTAACAACTACGTTATAAATGTAACAATGCGCAGACGTTCGCTATGTAGGTATTTAAAGGGCTTTCACATGAGTTAAATCTATTTAAACGGCTCCGAAAAGAATATTCGTCAATATATATAGTTCTGGTTTGCAGTTACCTACAGATATTGATTTCCACTTTATGATTCCCTTTGCAATATAATTACTTAGCATCTTTTCGTTCTTTTTTTTTTCAATTTTTTTTTCTTGTTTCCCATGTTCAACTTAATATATTTATTTTGAACGTAATTCACAGATGTTTTCCCACTTGAAAATGAGTCGGCCAAAAGGTACTTAGAACTTTGTCGCTTTATTCGAAGAGATTTTGACTATTAAATATCTAATAATTAAATACCTACAGACACTAGTGTTTCATCCTTCCGGGAATCTTCAGTGCAGGGTGTCACGATTAACACCAGTCATTAGATCCGGACTCGGCAACACGAGCCATCTCTGGCTTGATTAACAAAGGCCGTATCCATTCGGTTACCATTAACCACGTAAAAATAACGTTGAATTTAAACATTTCATTTTTAAATGTTTTTTACTTCAGCCAGAGTGATCTAATCGTTATACGATGATCTATGCATAAGAAGCTAAATTGACCGATTTAATTCAACTGAAAGTGCTCAACGATTAAAAACGAATTTCTTAAAGGGGCTGACATATTAATTTACTACAATAATTATATATATATATATATATATATATATATATATATATATATGGTGTCTCAGAAAATGTAGGTTTTTATTGATTCTCGTTTTCCCACCACCTGTGATAGTGTCTGTGATTCGGCATGACTCACTTTATTCTTTTCAAAACATATATATATATATATATATATATATATATATATATATATATATATATATACTCACACTTCCAATGACAATAAAACCTATAGCAGAATGGAATAGTTCCGAATACAGAAGACAAATATAATTGAAGAATCATGTATGCAAATGTTAAAATTGATCACCAGACAACGCTGATAATGTGCAATTAGGGATTCAAAAATGTCATAAAACAAGCTATTATTTTTGAAATATTATATATATTCATACATACACACACACACACACACACACACACACACATATATATATATATATATATATATATATATATATATATATATATATATATACTTGATTCCTCCAGCCTTGATAGACGTGTTTTAAATATTCTCTCCAGTGCTTTTTCTTTTAATGATTTGGAATCCATTCCATTTGCGATTTTTTCCAAGGAACTCTGCCTTTTGGATCATTTTGGACCATTTGGAATTTACCCATTGGATTGGAAATTTTAAATTCGACCGTTTTGGATTTTACCATTCTTGGATTTTTTACCCTTCACCGGACTATCTATTCATGTGAAATCTTTTTATCATTTTTCTTTTACCTCCTATTCCCCTTACCTCACCCTTTTTTTTTAACCAAGTAAGGTCTGTGACTTACTTGTAGTTTCATTAAATATTTTTATATGCAAAATCCTATCCTGCATTTTGCTAATATCTGCCCTCTGATGAGAAGGAGAGTATTTCTTCGAAATTCCGCGGATTAAGGACTATCCACTTATATTGTGCTTCCTTTTTTAAAATTAAATATGTTTTTAACTCTTTTTCAAGATGTCTTTTAACATGTTTTATTAATCATTTGTTCATACATATATATATATATATATATATATATATATATATATATATATATATATATATATATATATTTATATATATATATAAATATATATATATATATTTATATATATATACTAGCAAAAGTACCCGTCGTTGACTGGGTTCAAAAACAGTCTACAGAAAATGGACTCTGATTTATGAAATTATGATAGGTTATGAAAAGGAAGGGTTGTAAAGAGATATCTTCGAATTTGGGGGTATCAAAACCAAAACAAAATACGATGAAAGTAAAAATAAAATAGATAAACCCCATAATTTATTATACCATACCTGCTCACACTGAAACATTTATCACAGTATTCTGTGGATCTATATTAAAAACCTTGTTAAACTTTGTGACATATTTCCATTCTATCGAGGTCAGGCGCGAACGAACACCCCATAATTTTATTATACCATATTTCTTCAAACTGAAACATAATTATCAAAGTATACTTACGCAGATAGATATGAAAAGTCTTTATTAAAGTTTGTGTATATTTCCATTCTATGGAGGCCAAGCGCGAACACACACCCCACAATTTTATTATACCATCCCTATTTAAGTTAAAACATACTTATCAAAGTATTATTATGTACATCTATATCAAAAACACTTGTAAACGTTTATTTTTATTATTTTTTAATTTTTTATTTCCATACTTTATGGACCAGGCGCGTACGCAGACCCCACAATTTTAATGAATCATCATTATGCCGGATCAAACATACCCATTCCTGTGTCTCGATACATCTTCTATCATTATATGTGATCAGTTTTCTATAATAGTCAACCATATAGGAGCCTATTCGTGACCAGACACACACACAGACTTTCAGCTTTATATTATAGATATGACGTGTCTTTAATAAGTTCCCAGACTTTTTCGTGTAGGCACTTTTATTGATAGTACACACATGAATCTCTAGCCCCTTTGAAGTAATCTCCTCCGGCTGCAAGGCACTTGTACGATTCCAACAATTTCTGCAAGTCCCGATAGAAGTCCTCTTGTGTGAGCATGTCAATGATACTTGTTACAGCCTCTTCATCTCCTCATTATCTTATAACAACAGCCTCTAAGATTTTCCTTGGGCTTAGGGAATAACCAAAAGTCACAGGGAGCAAGGTCTGGACTATAGGGAGGGTGAGGAACTGTCTTGATGCTTATCTTGGTCAAAGAGTCTGTGAAAAAAAATGGAATTGTGGACTGTGCATTCGCGTAAATCTTCCGCATCTTCATCCGTGAATAATTTTGTGATCACTGACACCAAACTATGCACTTATTGTCTCTATAGACACACAACGGTTTTTATCCATAAAATTCTTTATTTGGTCAATCAACTCTGATGTTCTGATTTCCTTACTTCTCCAACATCTCTAATCTTCCCTCGGAGACTTTCTGTCTTTCTTGAATCTGTTTTGTCACTCAAAAACTAATGTTCGATTTATGCAATCAGAGGGAGCTTTGTCATTTACAGCCTTTGATGTGTTGCCGTAGATGATCGTGTCGTCAGCATAGATGTCAACGAATGATTTAAGTATGTGTTTAGGGAGATCATTGATGTAGATCAGGAAAAAAGTTGGACCCAGGATGGACCCTTGAGGGACTCCAGCATTAATACTGCAGGCCTCTGATTTTTGTCCATCAATCACTACTCTTATGAGCCTATCAGAGTGAAATGATTTAATGATAGAGAGAATATTTCCAGTTATACTGTAGCTGGAGATCTTGTGAAGTAGGCCTTTATGCCATACCTTGTCGAAGGCCTTTGATATGTGAAGAGCAATTGCCCTGGAAAGGAAGCCTTTGTCAAGAGATTCGCTAATTCCATGAGTTATAACCGTTAGCACATCTGCGCTAGATCTTGCAGAACGGAAACCATATTGTGTGTCACTAGGAAGGTCATTTCTGCTGAGGTGGTTGACTATTTCTCTATTTAATATGGATTCCAGCAACTTACTCATGACACACAGGAGACTTATTGGTCTGTACTGAGAGGGAGATGACTTATCACCTGAGTTCTTAAATACAGGGCATGCTGATGAGGTTTTCCAGGGTGTTGGAAAGCACTTCTCCTTAAAGCAACGTTTAAACAGTTCCGTAATATGGGAGCAAGTTCTGGTTGAAGCTTTTTTAACACTATAATTGGGATGCCGTCAGGGCCAGTAACTTTACTGGAATCAAGGTTCTTGATTAGCTTGGCGACCTCATGCACAGATATTTGTATGTTACCTAGCGTGTTCTGTGTTATAGGAGGAAATATGGGGATTTGATGGCCTTCGTCGCATAGGGTAGAATTAGCTGCAAAGTTCTTGGCAAATAGTTTGGCCTTGTCTGAAGCTGACGAGATGACCTCTGGTCCATTGATAATGGTTGGGATAGAACGCACACTTCTGTTCAGGATCCTATTTGTTATTTGCCAAAACTGGTGGGAACCAAGCCGCTGATCAACTACTTTGGATTTAACAGACTGGGCATATAGCTCTCTTGCATTTTATTATTAGCAATTATTTCAATTCGGAGACAAAATATAACATCATGCCAAAAGATAGACTGACTGAACTTAAAACAAATTTTATAATGGAGATAAATAAGGAATAGCTGCCTTACTCACGACTAAAATGCTAGTTTTATTTTGGTGTATTTAACTTCTCCCCCTCCCCTCTATTTTTGCTGATGAGGAGACTATGTTTTAAAGGACAAAACTTTTGTCAAATTATTGTCAATACTTATTGTCAATTTCAATAAAATGAATATCGTTTCTGAAACGATCGTACAATCGACTTGATTTTGTTTGTTTGTTTTTCCTTTTAAAACTGATTTTTAATTCACAATTATGAATCATTTTACTACATGTATATAAATACATATATTTATATATATATATATATAAAGAGAGAGAGAGAACGCACACACATTATATATATATATATATATATATATATATATATATATATATATATATATGTGTGTTATGTTATGTGTATGTGTATGTGTATGTACAAGATTTATTCTTAAATAAAGTAAGTGATCATTATATGTATTTAGAATACAGAGCACAGTTGAAAGGCAGAAAGGACTGTGTTTCATTGTAGATTATATTTAGTGTTATGTAATTTTATGCAAATGCATTTAAAAAAAAGAGAGTTTCAAGATGTTTTAGTTGAACTTATACAAATGATTTTTTTGGCTGCAATAAGACAAACGCCATCTTTCTTTCTTTTTTGTTTGTTTGTTTGTTTTTTCGTAACGAGACTTAGAGCCGGAAGTCAATTTCTAAAATATCTATATATCGAAAACTTTTATTTTTTTATTTTATTTTTTTATTTTTTATTTTTATTTATTTATTTTTTTTTTTTTTTTTGTATTTTATTACTTTTTTGTCGAATTCACTTGAGAATATGATTTTTTTTTAAATCGAGCACAGTTTGCGATTATTTTGTTTGTTACACAAGAAAATACAACGAACAGAAAGTTTTGCGTGCTTGCATTATATACAACTAGCGAGGGGTACCCGGCGTTGCCCGGGTGTTGGGAGGGGGGGTTAAAAAAAAGGTAAGTATGAGGATCGAACCCGAACCGTTGAGGCAAAGTTGTAAATTAAAGTGTGAAAAAAAAAGTGCGATGTTACCGATTGCCCCACCGCGAGATGCTAACGGAAACACGTTTGAATTTATTTAATTACTTGGATTTAGCAGGTGCCCGTTTTAAATGAGGTCAAGTTTTGACTGCGGGATAGTATTCATTTACTGCTGAACGCTTTCCCCCCCCACCCCAAGATGTTATAGGAAAAAGTCTAACCCACATGCGGCGAGCGACAAATATTGAATATTTATCTTCCCGAAATCGAGCAAATTAATAGACAGGCGAGCTTCGTTGTTAACTGTGAGATATTTGGATTTGTATGTGATATAAAAAGTTTTAAAAAGTTGTGAACCGAGCGACCGCTTCTCTGAAAAAAGCCTTTTGTTGACATACAGAAAAAGCGAACACACATACATACATACACACATTTTCGCTTTTATATATATAGATAACATTTTTACTCAAACTCAAAAACAGCCAGTTCATTTAGGATTAGGGTTAAGGTTGATCTTCGCAACCTTTTTTCAATAATAGGGAACCCGATTTTGTTGGCTTGAAATTTATTCTGGCGAATATATTTGCCCCAAATCTTTCCAAAAGCAATCTACCTCCCTTGAATTATGTCTTTGTTACGATTAAGCCGTCAAGGTAAGCTCTTGTCCGGGGACAGAAATACACTTGGTTTAGAAAATGTTGTTTATTTTTCTCTTATATAGTCATAAATCGACATTCCTGGAATTGTAAGAATATTATTATTATTATTATTATTATTATTATTATTATTATTATTATTATTATTATTATTATTATTATTGTTGTTGTTGTTGTTGTTGTTGTTGTTGTTGTTGTTGTTGTTGTTGTCGTCATCATCATCATCATCATTATCATTATCATTATCATTATTATTATTATTATTATTATTATTATTGGCGGCTCACCTGGAGCTTTCACACGAGTCAGCAAACGATCTGATTGGAGACCTGTGGTGTTCTCTGGAAGCTGAGTGACAACAAGTCTCCTCAGACGTCCAGCTCTCTCATCCTCCTTCGATAGCATTTGTAAATAAATTTGCATCATTGCAACAGCCCCTTACCATTGATTTATTGCTGGCAGTGGACATTGGTTTATACTGGAATTTGAGTTGCACTAAGCCTCCCCAAGATCCCAGTTCTCTTCGCACTTGTCCAGCAGAGGTCTGGCCAGTGCTCCCTCCTCGGTCTTTCCATCCTCCTTGACCCTTCTCGGCTCTTTGTTATCACTTTTTTGGGGGGGAGGGGACGGTGGTGAAACAATGAAGAGATGCATGATGGGGGGGTAGAACATGTAGATCTGCAGCTTCGGTGTTCTTCATTCCCTGTAACGCTTCTTCGTTATATTGTCTGGTGTTATTCTCCGCATTCAAGGGTTTTCCTTAATATTTCAGCCATTTTCATTATCATTAGGCGTTGTATTTTTGCAACTATTCCTCTGATTCCAATTTCTGCCATTCTTTTTTCCAGGTTTTTTGGGATTGTTCCTAGTGCTCCTACTATTATCGGTACTATTTTGATTTTCTTCATCATTCAAATCCCTTTTAACTCTCTGGCTAGCTCTGTGCATTTGCTTCGTTTCTCTTTTTCTTTCATACTCACCCTGTGGTCAGCTGGGACAGCAAAGTCTACGATTTGACAGGATTTCTCTTTCTTGTTAATTATTACGACATCTGGTCTTTT
>NC_136521.1:44542394-44639894 GCF_053919585.1 Euprymna scolopes
TCTTTTCATTGTTTTGACTCGAGTGTGTATCCGATGATACTTTATATACTTTTATATAGAGTGATGTGGTTTTCGGTTGATTAACTGTGTCGGATATATACTCGAGAGTCACAACAATGATAAGAATATTCTGTTGTCATAGTCTTAGACATCAGGTGACGTTTAAATATTTACCTTTCGGTATTTCACGTTCGGCGATCGTGCGATCTTATATTTTAAAAAGGTGTGTGGTGATAACGTACGAACGAACATAGAATCGTCTTAAAGCATCATATAGACAAACCGTCGGTTAACGACTGAACGATTTAATTGTGAAAGTTTTAGCTAGAAAGTTACGAACGTTGTTGAAAATTTGGAAAACTAAAAACTTAAAATGGTTTGTTTAACTGCACTTTTTAGTACACAATGAAATTAGTATGGAAGAGTTAGGGTAAGGGTTTTGAACTTTTACAATAACATGAAACTATTATGGAGCATAATACCGTTTTAGTTCCAAGAAATATTTCTCAAAATAAAAATAAAAAAAACGCCTTACTTATTTAACTTATTTCTATTAGTAATTCTCTATTTTATCCGAAAGACATATTTTATTATCAAAGAACGGAAGAACTAAACGAAATGAAAGAAACAAAACGAAATTACTTGCCAAATAAAAAAAAAGAAAGAGAGGAAGAACGAAAGAAAATAGAAAGAAAGAACAAAAGAATGATAAAAATAAAAAGAAAAGAAAAGGAAATCAGAAAGAAAGAAAGAAAGGAAGAAGGAATAAAATAATAATAAAAAGAAAAAAGAAAAAAAAAGAATGAACAAAAGAATTATAAAAAGAAAAAAAGAAAAGAAATCAGAAAGAAAGAAAAGAAGAACAAAAACAGAAAAAAATTAATAATTAATGAAAGTGAAGAATCATAAGTAATTAAAAAGTTTGAATAATATAAAATACGTGTTGTATAAGTTTGAAGGCAAAACAACGCATTGTTAAAAAATAAACAGACATTTATTTTGTTTGAAATTCATATCGAAATTCATTAATATATTTATGAGTAAAACTTCATCTTCGGAATGTTTTTCTTTCTTTCTTTCTTTTCCATGTTGTTGTTGGAGCAGAGAATCAGCAAGTAGAAGTCCGTTTGTTGTTTTTACGGTAGTCTTTTAAAATTCGGAAAGGTGTGTTGGTCACGCGGAATTCACGTTAAAATTTTTGTCCCTTAGAAGCGCTGGTTGAGTTTGAATAAAATAAATACGCATTAGATACGTTTGAAGCCAAAACAACGCATTATTACAAAATAAACAGATATTTATTTTGTTTGAAATTTATAGATACACTTCATCTTTAGTATGTTTTTCTTTCTTTTTTCCCATATATTTATGAATTTCATTATAAATTTCAAACAAAATAAATGTCTGTTTATTTTGTTTGAAATTTCGTTGCTTTGGCTTCAAATATATTTATGAATTTCAATATAAATTTCAAACAAAATAAATGTCTGTTTATTTTGTTTGAAATTTCGTTGTTTTGGCTTCAAATATATTCATGAATTTCAATATAAATTTCAAACAAAATAAATGTCTGTTTATTTTGTTTTAAATTTCGTTGTTTTGGCTTCAAATATATTTATGAATTTCAATATAAATTTCAAACAAAATAAATGTCTGTTTATTTTGTTTTAAATTTCGTTGTTTTGGCTTCAAATATATTCATGAATTTCAATATGAATTTCAAACAAAATAAATGTCTGTTTATTTTGTTTGAAATTTCGTTGTTTTGGCTTCAAATATATTTATGAATTTCAATATGAATTTCAAACAAAATAAATGTCTGTTTATTTTGTTTGAAATTTCGTTGCTTTGGCTTCAAATATATTTATGAATTTCAATATGAATTTGAAACAAAATAAATGTCTGTTTATTTTGTTTGAAATTTCGTTGTTTTGGCTTCAAATATATTCATGAATTTCAATATAAATTTCAAACAAAATAAATGTCTGTTTATTTTGTTTTTAATGTCGTTGTTTTGGCTTCAAATATATTTATGAATTTCAATATGAATTTCAAACAAAATAAATGTCTGTTTATTTTGTTTGAAATTTCGTTGTTTTAGCTTCAAATATATTTATGAATTTCAATATAAATTTCAAACAAAATAAATGTCTGTTTATTTTGTTTGAAATTTCGTTGTTTTGGCTTCAAATATATTTATGAATTTCAATATGAATTTCAAACAAAATAAATGTCTGTTTATTTTGTTTGAAATTTCGTTGTTTTGGCTTCAAATATATTCATGAATTTCAATATAAATTTCAAACAAAATAAATGTCTGTTTATTTTGTTTGAAATTTCGTTGTTCTGGCTTACAATATATTCATGAATTTCAATATAAATTTCAAACAAAATAAATGTCTGTTTATTTTGTTTGAAATTTCGTTGTTTTGGCTTCAAATATATTCATGAATTTCAATATAAATTTCAAACAAAATAAATGTCTGTTTATTTTGTTTGAAATTTCGTTGTTTTGGCTTCAAATATATTCATGAATTTCAATATGAATTTCAAACAAAATAAATGTCTGTTTATTTTGTTTTAAATTTCGTTGTTTTGGCTTCAAATATATTTATGAATTTCAATATAAATTTCAAACAAAATAAATGTCTGTTTATTTTGTTTTAAATTTCGTTGTTTTGGCTTCAAATATATTCATGAATTTCAATATGAATTTCAAACAAAATAAATGTCTGTTTATTTTGTTTGAAATTTCGTTGTTTTGGCTTCAAATATATTTATGAATTTCAATATGAATTTCAAACAAAATAAATGTCTGTTTATTTTGTTTGAAATTTCGTTGCTTTGGCTTCAAATATATTTATGAATTTCAATATGAATTTGAAACAAAATAAATGTCTGTTTATTTTGTTTGAAATTTCGTTGTTTTGGCTTCAAATATATTTATGAATTTCAATATGAATTTCAAACAAAATAAATGTCTGTTTATTTTGTTTTAAATTTCGTTGTTTTGGCTTCAAATATATTTATGAATTTCAATATGAATTTCAAACAAAATAAATGTCTGTTTATTTTGTTTGAAATTTCGTTGTTTTGGCTTCAAATATATTCATGAATTTCAATATAAATTTCAAACAAAATAAATGTCTGTTTATTTTGTTTTAAATTTCGTTGTTTTGGCTTCAAATATATTCATGAATTTCAATATAAATTTCAAACAAAATAAATGTCTGTTTATTTTGTTTGAAATTTCGTTGTTTTGGCTTCAAATATATTCATGAATTTCAATATGAATTTCAAACAAAATAAATGTCTGTTTATTTTGTTTTTGATTTCGTTGTTTTGGCTTCAAATATATTTATGAATTTCAATATGAATTTCAAACAAAATAAATGTCTGTTTATTTTGTTTTAAATTTCGTTGTTTTAGCTTCAAATATATTTATGAATTTCAATATAAATTTCAAACAAAATAAATGTCTGTTTATTTTGTTTGAAATTTCGTTGTTTTGGCTTCAAATATATTTATGAATTTCAATATGAATTTCAAACAAAATAAATGTCTGTTTATTTTGTTTGAAATTTCGTTGTTTTGGCTTCATATATATTTATGAATTTCAATATGAATTTCAAACAAAATAAATGTCTGTTTATTTTGTTTGAAATTTCGTTGTTTTGGCTTCAAATATATTTATGAATTTCAATATGAATTTGAAACAAAATAAATGTCTGTTTATTTTGTTTGAAATTTCGTTGTTTTGGCTTCAAATATATTTATGAATTTCAATATGAATTTCAAACCAAATAAATGTCTATTTATTTTGTTTGAAATTTCGTTGTTTTGGCTTCAAATATATTTATGAATCTCAATATAAATTTCAAACAAAATAAATGTCTGTTTAATTTGTTTGAAATTTCGTTGTTTTGGCTTCAAATATATTTATGAATTTCAATATGAATTTCAAACAAAATAAATGTCTGTTTATTTTGTTTGAAATTTCGTTGTTTTGGCTTCAAATATATTTATGAATTTCAATATAAATTTGAAACAAAATAAATGTCTGTTTATTTTGTTTGAAATTTCGTTGTTTTGGCTTCAAATATATTTATGAATTTCAATATGAATTTGAAACAAAATAAATGTCTGTTTATTTTGTTTGAAATTTCGTTGTTTTGGCTTCAAATATATTTATTAATTTCAATATAAATTTCAAACAAAATAAATGTCTGTTTATTTTGTTTGAAATTTCGTTGTTTTGGCTTCAAATATATTTATGAATTTCAATATGAATTTCAAACAAAATAAATGTCTGTTTATTTTGTTTGAAATTTCGTTGTTTTGGCTTCAAATATATTTATGAATTTCAATATGAATTTCAAACAAAATAAATGTCTGTTTATTTTGTTTTAAATTTCGTTGTTTTGGCTTCGAATATATTTATGAATTTCAATATAAATTTCAAACAAAATAAATGTCTGTTTATTTTGTTTTAATTTTCGTTGTTTTGGCTTCAAATATATTTATGAATTTCAATATAAATTTCAAACAAAATAAATGTCTGTTTATTTTGTTTGAAATTTCGTTGTTTTGGCTTCAAATCTATTCATGAATTTCAATATGAATTTCAAACAAAATAAATGTCTGTTTATTTTGTTTGAAATTTCGTTGCTTTGGCTTCAAATATATTTATGAATTTCAATATGAATTTGAAACAAAATAAATGTCTGTTTATTTTGTTTGAAATTTCGTTGTTTTGGCTTCAAATATATTCATGAATTTCAATATAAATTTCAAACAAAATAAATGTCTGTTTATTTTGTTTTTAATGTCGTTGTTTTGGCTTCAAATATATTTATGAATTTCAATATGAATTTCAAACAAAATAAATGTCTGTTTATTTTGTTTTAAATTTCGTTGTTTTAGCTTCAAATATATTTATGAATTTCAATATAAATTTCAAACAAAATAAATGTCTGTTTATTTTGTTTGAAATTTCGTTGTTTTGGCTTCAAATATATTTATGAATTTCAATATGAATTTCAAACAAAATAAATGTCTGTTTATTTTGTTTGAAATTTCGTTGTTTTGGCTTCAAATATATTTATGAATTTCAATATGAATTTCAAACAAAATAAATGTCTGTTTATTTTGTTTGAAATTTCGTTGTTTTGGCTTCAAATATATTCATGAATTTCAATATAAATTTCAAATAAAATAAATGTCTGTTTATTTTGTTTTAAATTTCGTTGTTTTGGCTTCAAATATATTTATGAATTTCAATATAAATTTCAAACAAAATAAATGTCTGTTTATTTTGTTTGAAATTTCGTTGTTTTGGCTTCAAATATATTCATGAATTTCAATATGAATTTCAAACAAAATAAATGTCTGTTTATTTTGTTTTAAATTTCGTTGTTTTGGCTTCAAATATATTTATGAATTTCAATATGAATTTCAATCAAAATAAATGTCTGTTTATTTTGTTTGAAATTTCGTTGTTTTGGCTTCAAATATATTTATGAATTTCAATATGAATTTCAAACAAAATAAATGTCTGTTTATTTTGTTTGAAATTTCGTTGTTTTGGCTTCATATATATTTATGAATTTCAATATGAATTTCAAACAAAATAAATGTCTGTTTATTTTGTTTGAAATTTCGTTGCTTTGGCTTCAAATATATTTATGAATTTCAATATAAATTTCAAACAAAATAAATGTCTGTTTATTTTGTTTGAAATTTCGTTGTTTTGGCTTCAAATATATTTATGAATTTCAATATGAATTTCAAACCAAATAAATGTCTATTTATTTTGTTTGAAATTTCGTTGTTTTGGCTTCAAATATATTTATGAATTTCAATATAAATTTCAAACAAAATAAATGTCTGTTTATTTTGTTTTTAATTTCGTTGTTTTGGCTTCAAATATATTCATGAATTTCAATATAAATTTCAATCAAAATAAATGTCTGTTTATTTTGTTTGAAATTTCGTTGTTTTGGCTTCAAATATATTTATGAATTTCAATATGAATTTCAAACAAAATAAATGTCTGTTTATTTTGTTTGAAATTTCGTTGTTTTGGCTTCAAATATATTTATGAATTTCAATATAAATTTGAAACAAAATAAATGTCTGTTTATTTTGTTTGAAATTTCGTTGTTTTGGCTTCAAATATATTTATGAATTTCAATATGAATTTCAATCAAAATAAATGTCTGTTTATTTTGTTTGAAATTTCGTTGTTTTGGCTTCAAATATATTTATGAATTTCAATATGAATTTCAAACAAAATAAATGTCTGTTTATTTTGTTTGAAATTTCGTTGTTTTGGCTTCAAATATATTTATGAATTTCAATATGAATTTCAAACAAAATAAATGTCTGTTTATTTTTTAAAAATGCGTTGTTTTGGCTTCAAACGGATATAATACGTATTTTATTTTATTCAAACTCAACTAGCGCTTCCAAGGAACAAAAATCTTTACGTGAATCCCACGTAACCAACACACCGTTCAGAGATTTAAAAAAACTACCGTTAAATCTTAACGTCTTTCTATATAGATTCATGTATGCTGTGTATTTAGGCAGCATGTCTTCATTTAGATAGATATTGTTAAAAAGCTCGGAGAGTTTTTGCTTAATGATCTTTTCTTTTTTTTTCTTTTTTTGAAATGTTTTCATTTTTCGAATGGTTATTCTTATGTCTCGGTCAAATTTTTGTAGGAAAGTTCCGTAGTCATAACAATAACCATACGAAAATTGGAAAAATTATTTAAAAAAAAAAAGAAAAGGATTAAGCAAAAACACTACGTGATATTTAACAATATCCGTCTGAAGTTATGTATGCGTGTATATATATATATATATATGTTTAAAAAAAATTGCCTATCAAACTACTCTGCCAGACATGAAACTTGAAATTCATAAATGCACTTCATCTTCAGTATGTCTTTCTTTCTTCCCCCCCCCCATATATTTATGAATTTCAATATAAATTTCAATATAAATTTCAATATAAATTTCAAACAAAATAAATATTTGTTTTTTTTGTAAAAATGCGTTGTTTTGGTTTCAAACGTATATAATACGTATTTGATTTTATTCAAAACTCAACCAGCGCCTCTAAGGAACAGAAATCTTAAAACAATTATAAAGTTTGCTTATTGGCACATATATTTTGTGTACTCCTTTGTCAAACAATAAAAATTTTTGAAATTCTACATAATTTAATTCAGAATTTCCATTTATATTTTTTGTTCTATCTTTTGCTCTCTATCTCGAATATTGAGCTTTTTTTCCATCTGTGATTGCCTTATAAATATTGATACTAATATTTATTAGGCCCTTAGGTTTACAGTATTATACAATCTGTAATCCGACAGCATTTCAGAATTTCATTTAATATAAATACTGTAAAGAGGTTGTTCTCGGCATCGCGCCAGGATCAAAGTGTAGTATCTGTTCCGACAGATACTGCACTTAAGATAATTTGTACCAGTCAATGGAGGGGAAACCCTCTATACTGGGACAATTATTATTTTTGGTAACCAGAGTGCCCCCTTTTTGCCTACTTTTAGGGGAGCTGGTTTTTACCTCACATTAAAAACGGCCTTGTGCCTAATTTGCTCAGTGGGGGAGCAAATAAACACCATCAAAGTGTAGTATCTGTTCCGGCAGATACTGCACTTAAGATAATTTGTACCAGTCAATGAAGGGGAAACCCTCTATACTGGGAAAATTATTATTTTTGGTAACCAGAGTGCCCCCTTTTTGCCTACTTTTAGGGGAGCTGGTTTTTACCTCACATTAAAAACGGCCTTGTGCCTAATTTGCTCAGTGGGGGAGCAAATAAACACCATCTGTTCCGGCAGATGCTGCAAGCTATGACTAGCTATGACTAGCTATGACTAGCAAAGACCAGATGTGGGGGCAACCCCACATGCCTGACCATTAACCAGCTCCCATTTCCCACCTCTCGGGAGCTGGTCCCCTTTTTCCCTTCCCCCTCCCTTCACTCCTCACATTAAAAATCGGCCTTGTGCCTAATTTGCTCGGTGGGGGAGCAAATAAATACCATCTGTTCCGGCAGATGCTGCAAGCTATGACTAGCTATGACTAGCTATGACTAGCAAAGACCAGATGTGGGGGCAACCCCACATGCCTGACCATTAACCAGCTCCCATTTCCCACCTCTCGGGAGCTGGTCCCCTTTTTCCCTTCCCCCTCCCTTCACTCCTCACATTAAAAATCGGCCTTGTGCCTAATTTGCTCGGTGGGGGAGCAAATAAACACCATCTGTTCCGGCAGATACTGCACTTGAGATAATTTGTACCAGTCAATGGAGGGGAAACCCTCTATACTGGGACAATTATTATTTTTGGTAACCAGAGTGACCCCTTTTAGGGGAGCTGGTTTTTACCTCACATTAAAAACGGCCTTGTGCCTAATTTGCTCAGTGGGGGAGCAAATAAATACCATCTGTTCCGGCAGATGCTGCACTTAAGATAATTTGTACCAGTAAATGGAGGGGAAACCCTCTATACTGGGACAATTATTATTTTTGGTAACCAGAGTGACCCCTTTTAGGGGAGCTGGTTTTTACCTCACATTAAAAACGGCCTTGTGCCTAATTTGCTCAGTGGGGGAGCAAATAAATACCATCTGTTCCGGCAGATACTGCAAGCTATGACTAGCTATGACTAGCAAAGACCAGATGTGGGGGCAACCCCACATGCCTGACCTTTAACCAGCTCCCATTTCCCACCTCTCGGGAGCTGGTCCCCTTTTTCCCTTCCCCCTCCCTTCACTCCTCACATTAAAAATTGGCCTTGTGCCTAATTTGCTCGGTGGGGGAGCAAATAAATACCATCTGTTCCGGCAGATACTGCAAGCTATGACTAGCTATGACTAGCAAAGACCAGATGTGGGGGCAACCCCACATGCCTGACCTTTAACCAGCTCCCATTTCCCACCTCTCGGGAGCTGGTCCCCCCTTTCCCTTCCCCCTCCCTTCACTCCTCACATTAAAAATTGGCCTTGTGCCTAATTTGCTCGGTGGGGGAGCAAATAAATACCATCTGTTCCGGCAGATGCTGCACTTAAGATAATTTGTACCAGTCAATGGAGGGGAAACCCTCTATACTGGGACAATTATTATTTTTGGTAACCAGAGTGCCCCCTTTTTGCCTACTTTTAGGGGAGCTGGTTTTTACCTCACATTAAAAACGGCCTTGTGCCTAATTTGCTCAGTGGGGGAGCAAAGAAATACCATCTGTTCCGGCAGATACTGCAAGCAAAGACCATATGTGGGGGCGACCCCACATATAAGTTATTGGTCAATGTAGGGGCAACCCTTCATACCAATTGTCACTATCCAGCTCCCCTACTCCCCGGGGAATGTGTCCCCATTTCCCCTTCACTCCTCACATTAAAAATCGGCCTTATGCCTAATTTGCTCGGTGGGGGAGCAAATAAATACCATCTGTTCCGGCAGATACTGCAAGCAAAGACCATATGTGGGGGAAACCCACATATAAGACCTTGGTCAATGTAGGGGCAACCCTTCATACCAATTGTCATTTTCCAACTCCCCTACTCCCGGGGGAGCTGGCCCCATTTCCCCTTCACTCCTCACATTAAAAATCGGCCTTGTGCCTAATTTGCTCGGTGGGGGAGCAAATAAATACCATCTGTTCCGGCAGATACTGCAAGCAAAGACCATATGCGGGGGCAACCCCACATATAAGACCTTGGTCAATGTAGGGGAAACCCTTCATACCAATTGTCACTATCCAGCTCCCCTACTCCCCGGGGAGCTGGTCCCAATTTCCCCTTCACTCTTCACTTTAAAAATCGGCCTTGTGCCTAATTTGCTCGGCGGGGGAGCAAATAAATACCCTGTTGTTCTTAGCCTTCGGGCCGGGATCAAAGTGTAGTATCTGTTCTGCAGATGCTGCACTTAAGGTAATTTGTACCAGTCAATTGAGGGGTAACCCTCTATACTGGTACAATTATTATTTTTGGTAACCAGAGTGACCTTTTTTGCCTACTTTTAGGGGAGCTGGTTTTTACCACACATTACAAACGGCCTTGTGCCTAATTTGCTTTGGTGGGAAGCAAATAAATACAATATACTGTAGAACCCACGGATACGTTGACCCAAGAATACGGTTTTTCTTCTTTTCAAGTTACCGTGTTGAATACGATATTTTTTCGAACCCTAATTACTCGTATTTGCGCCTTGCGGTGTTATTTATAATGTTATTTAATTATATGCATGTGTATTATATACTGTACCGTATTTTGAGGTTCGAATCTCTCTCTCTCTCTATATATATATATATATATATATATATATATATATATGTCTAGCTGCACTGATGAGCTGTGAAAAAGCGAAAAAGTACTGTATGTGGATGACTATATATATATATATATATATATATATATATATATATATATAATTATTTCCACAGCCAGACAACGTCTCAGCCCACAAGAACCAAGAATGCCAACATACCAGAAGTCCAAGACTCGTGTTTCGACTTCATGTGGGCTCATCAGTTAGACACATCCGAACTCGGGATTTGAAACCCGAGCATCTTGCATGCTAGGTGAGTACTCTACTAGCTGAGCAAACATGCTACACGCACAAGAATGTTCGGTATGAAGTAGGTTAATTCCACTGTTGGGTCTATGCCGCGGGTTGCTTGATCTGTGCAAGTTAATAGGTATTCTTGTGTGTGTGGTAGAGTGCTCGCCTAGCACACAAGAGGCTCGGGTCTCAAATCCGGAGTTCGGATATGTCTAACTGATGAGCTCAAATGAGGGCGAAACTCGGGTCTTGGACTTCCGGTTTGTTGGCATTCTTGGCTTTTGTGGGCTGTGACGTTGTGTGGCTGTGGAAATCTATATTTTTATAAAGTAATAGGGTTCGTGTGTTTCTGTCTGTGTGTACAGCAACGAAATATAAAGGAGGTTAGAGGGTAGATCTCTCCTGGTAGAGAAACATTAGAACGCATTTTAGGATGTTTCTGTTATAGGAGACATAAGAATCTATGCCTAATTTCTTTATATACTAGTCTACAAACCACCCCCATATCGAATGACTTATGCTCATTTGCATATGACATTATATTAAATCTCTTTAACTAATTACCTCGACCTTATTACATATTGGAAATATTCTAATCATTTCAACTGTACTATTTACAAAATCTATTTAAAATTTAATTATTTAATATATTTTCATTTAATTTTATATTCGATTTATTTCACTTTACGTATATTATCAAAACAATTCAAAGCTTTGTTTTGGGATTGTATTGAAAATGTAATGGAAATTTCAATTTCGTTCCGTTTTAATCTTTTATATTTTACTTGCCAATATAATTGAAAGAATACAATTCAACTATCGTAATTTTATATAAATAAACAAAAACAAATATTTTAAAATAAAACTTTATTAAAAAATAAATAATTTTATTTTTAAATGAAAAAAATCAATTTAGTAAAATAATTGTATTAAACACCCCCAGCCTTGTCAGCAAACCTGTAAACCTATAAAAGTTAACATTTCGAATGTAAACAGTGATTTTTCGATTTTGTTAGCGCTTGCCGCAATTAAACACAATTAAAACGGAACTAACTTTATTTCCATTCTATTTTTTAAACAACCCCCAAAACATAACGCTCTCTTCCAGTTATAGCCAATTTTTTTTTAATTAAATAAAACAGGTCAAAATAAACAGATAAGCGCATTTTCTTTTACATTTTTCTTACAACCATTGTCATTTAACCAACTGCAGGATATCGTTACTTTTGTGGGGTTGTTTTGAAAATGGCACGGAGATTATAATTTCGTTCCAATTTAATCTTTCTGGTCGAGCCTATTTCGAAAGCCTGTTTACCATAGATTTGAACTACAAATAATTTATTACATTTTGATTATTACTATCTTAAGACTTAAAGCTTATATTTATTTCATTTTTCTATTTATATATTGAATTAGTTATTTCCAGTCTTATTTAAACTTAGTGCTTTCTTTAAACCGGATGAACCTTTTATAAAAATATGAGTTTAACGTAAAGAACACGAACAAGGTTTTATTCAACTGAATTTCTTCCAGTTTACTAACAAAATATATAAATTTAAAAGAGATATAAATAATAAAATAAAAAGGTTATGTAATTTAAAAGAAATACACGTACTCACAAAAGCAGAACTTTTTTTTACACATTTTATTCTTTAAAACCATAACAATGAGACTAACAATTACCTAGATCTTAGTAATTATTTGTTTTAATAGAACTGTTTTAATTGTACTGTTTACTTAGTTAACCTAAGTTGGTATTACATTTATTTTACATTTACTTTTTTTTTTTAATTATTACTTTTAGACTGTGACGTTTACACCCGGAAGTAATGAGTCACACGTAGGTCGCTTTTATTCATTCCTTTTGGTCAAGATCAAAGTGTAGTATTTGTTCTTCAGATGCTGCACTTCATTTTCTTGTTCTCTTTCGGTGGAGGAGAAATCCTTCACGACTGAGACAATTTTTATTTTTGTAACTTTTCTCCACGTTAAAAAACGACCCTGGTGTCTAACTCTGTCCCGTGGGGAGGCATAGTAAATAGGTACAATATAATTGTTTATAATTGTACTATTCAGAAATATTATTTATAGTTCGTCCATTTCAGTTAGTATACATTTCCTTTACGCTTAATTAATTTACAATCATTAATATCGTTAAACAATTCCGTTTAAAACCGAAATTATGCCACCCAAACGAAGTAGAAACGAAAGTGAGGAAGAAAGAATGGAAAGATTGGAAGCTAATAGACTAAGAGTTGCTGCTATTCGCTCCAATGAAAACAATTCAGATAGAGAAAGACGTCTAGAACTTAACAGGATACGTCAAAGAGAAAGGAGAGCAAGACTGTCAGATTTGGAAAGAGAAACCCAACGTGAAGCTGACAGAACTAGACATGCTGTAAGGCGGTTAAATTCATCACAAGATGAAATTCAAGAAAGGCAAAGATATGCACTGGAAAGAGAAGCAATATTACGATCGAATGAATTATATGAGGTAAGTAGACGTACACAAGGTCAGTTGAGAGTGGCTCAACGACATCAGAATGAATCGGAAACCCAACGAAGCTTTCGCCTATACCAAGGGCAACAACGAGAGGCTGCATGGAGAGAGAGTATGACTTTGCCCCAGCAATTGACAGAAAACGAGGCAGCTAGACAACGAATGACTGCTTTGAGACACCATGAAATAGAACACTGCAATAGAAAAGGATTGCTCTACAACAAAAATGACTCTCTCACTACAGCTGATATAGGAAAAATGGACAAAGTATGTCAACATTGCTCAGCTGTAAAATTTAAAGGAGAAACCCCTGGTTGTTGTTGTTCTTCTGGCAAAGTTCTGCTTGATAGCTTTCCACCACTGCCTCAGTTGCTTCAAGATTTGCTCTCCGGCAATGGTCCCATCTCTAAAGATTTTCTGCAAAATCTACGCAGTTATAACAATTGTTTTGCAATGACATCATTTGGTCACAAAATTGCGGCAGTACATGGGTGGAATCCTTCTTTTAGAATTCGAGGCCAGGTTTGCCACCAGATTGGGAGTCTTTTACCACCTGAAGATGAAACAGCAAAGTTTATTCAAGTCTACTTCTTGGATAGTCTGGAAGAGGAACTACATAATCGGGGACGTGACAGTAGACTCAATAGAGACATTCTCCAAAGTCTGACTGAATTTTTACATGAGAACAACAGCTTTATTTGTCAGCTGAAAACAACAAAGGAGAGGATTGAAGAAGAACACTTGGTAGAACATAAAGTTGTCATAAGGGAAGACCGAAGGCCGCAAGAAGAGCATCCACGGCGATTCAATGCTCCAACAACAACGTATGAGATTGGAATATTAATGGAGAATGAACCAACAGCTAACCGGGATATTGTCTTGCGTTTTAGAAATGATACATTAAAATGGATCTCCGAACTACATCCCCTCTACGATACTTTAATGTACCCGTTAATGTACCCCTATGGTTCTCCATCTTACAACATCTACATGAAGGCATCCAATGGGCGAAAAGTTACCCAACAGCAATTTTATTCGTACCATTTAATGACTCGGCCTGGAAACTATTTTCTCTGGTACCGAAGGCTATTTCAACAATGGCTGGTGGATGTGTACTGCAAGATTGAAACAGAACGTTTACAGTTCCTGAGGCGTGAGCAACAGACCCTGAGAGCTGACAATTATAGCAACTTGAGAGATTCAATTCTTAGGGAGGATGGGAATCCAGAACAGTTTGGTCAACGAGTTGTACTTCCGGCAACTTATACAGGAGGCCCTCGATACATGTTTGAGCGTCAAAGTGATGCCATGGCATATGTTCGGCGAATGGGCCAAGCCGACCTCTTCATCACGTTCACAACAAATCCAAAGTGGACAGAAATTACAGAAAATTGTCTTCAAGGGCAAGACCCTCAGGATCGTCCAGATATTGTTGCCAGGGTTTTCAGGCAGAAGCTAAAAAAGTTACTTGAATTTATTAAAAAGGGAGGATTTGGCAGGTTGAGGGCTTTCCTGTACAGTATTGAATATCAAAAAAGAGGACTGCCGCATGCACACATCCTCACCTGGCAGGCCCCAGAGGACAAACTTCTACCAGAAAAAATGGATCTCTGCATATCTGCAGAGATCCCTGACAAAGAGGAAGATCCTGATCTTCATGCTAAAGTGATGGCACATATGGTGCATGGACCTTGTGGACCATTTAATCCAAATTGTCCATGTATGATTGACAACAAATGTTCCAAAAAATACCCAAAAGAATTTCTTCAGTGTACCAAGCAAGGCCAAGACTCTTACCCCAAGTACAGGCGAAGAAAACCAGAAGATGGAGGCCAGACTGGTACAATAAGGATGAAGAGAAATGGTCGGTATGTTAATCAAGAAATAACAAACCAGTGGATTGTTCCGTACAACAAGGTCCTCCTTCAGCAGTTCAACGCTCACATTAACGTAGAAATTTGCAGCTCGATCCAAAGCATCAAATATGTCCTCAAATACGTGAATAAAGGATGTGATCAAGCAGTGTTTGAACTACAAAGAACTGATGGAGCAGCTAACCAACAAGGCCAAGTACAAAGTCACATTGTGGATGAGATCCAGCAGTTCCAGAATGCAAGGTATGTCGGCAGTTCAGAGGCAGCCTGGAGGATATTGGAACATCCCATCCATGAACATTTCCCCCCAATTGTACAACTTTCTGTTCATCTTGAAAATGGGCAGCGTGTCATGTTCTCAGCTGATACTGCTCTGGAACGAGCCCAAGGTCCACCGCCTGCCACAACTTTGACAGCATTTTTTCAACTCTGCCATGAGGATGACTTTGCAAGGGGTCTCAAATACGTAGAAGTCCCTGAGTTTTACACTTGGAACAAATCGACAAAGAAATGGATGAGAAGAATGCGTGGGGTACAAGTTGAAGGTACTGAAAATGATGATGTATGGAAGGCACCATGCATTGGGAGAATCTACACGATTAGTCCAAAAGCAGGGGAGTGTTATTTCTTACGCCTGTTGCTCAATGAGGTTGCTGGTCCAACTTCATTTCAAAATTTGCGAGCATACAATGGTCAGGTGTTTGAAACATACAGAGCAGCGTGCCTTGCTCGAGGCCTTCTAGAAAATGACCATCACTTGCATCAAGCAGTAGGAGAGGCAAGTGCCACTCAATCACCTTCAAATTTGCGAAGCCTATTTGTGATAATTTTAACAGCCTGTGAGCCAAGAAATCCTCTTGAGATCTGGATGGCTTTTCGTGATGTAATATCTGAAGACATTCTTCACAGATACAGGCAAGAAGTTAACAATCCAGAAGCAGATTTTAATGAGGACATCTACAATAAAACTCTTTGTCTAATTGAAGAAAAAGTTCTCCTTATGTGCGGTCAACCATTGGCAAGCTATGGATTACCTGCACCAATGCAAGGGAGAGATGAAAGACTTGTGAGAGAGTATCAACGTGAAGTTACTTATAATCTTGAAGAACTTCCCTACAAGCAGAAAATATGCAAGAAAAACTGACCGATTCTCAAATAGAAGTTTACAATTCATTCATGGCAATGTTGGAAGCACAAGGTGAAATGAACAAAAACATGATGTTTCTTGATGCTCCAGGTGGTACGGGCAAGACTTTTGTAATCAATTTTATCCTTGCAAAGATTAGATCCATGAGAAAGATTGTGCTTGCAACAGCATTCAGTGGCATTGCTGCTACTCTACTACAAGGTGGCCGCACTCTTCACAGCACTTTTAAAGTACCCTTGGATACTCATCGAATGGATCAGCCAGTTTGCAAAATTACTGGTAACTCAGCCTTGGCAAATGTAATTAGAGACACCTCTGCAATCATTGTAGACGAAGCCCCAATGACGCACAAGAGTGCTTATGAAGCAATTGACCGAACACTGCAAGACATCACAGGAAACAAGAATCCCATGGGTGGCATTCCAACCTTATTTTGCGGTGATTTCCGTCAAATCCTCCCAGTGGTTAAAAATGGCACAAGGGCTAACATTGTCAATGCAAGTTTGAAACAATCCTATCTCTGGAGGCAAGTTATAGTGAAGAGACTGACTACTAATATGAGAGCCTATATCTCTGATAACACAGCTGCAGCAGACTTCTCAAAATTGCTTCTCCAAATCGGTAATGGTCAGTTTCCTATCACTTCTTCACCTGACACAATTAAGATTCCAACTGCGCTTGGTAAATGTGTCGGTAATCAGAAGCAACTGAAAGACAAAGTGTACCCAGACCTGCAAAACAATGGAAAATCACCGGATTGGCTTGCTGAGAGGGCTATTATTTCGCCATTAAACAGCAATGTGAATCATTTGAACAATTCAATAATGGATGAATTTCCAGGAGACACAACGCAATACAAGTCAGTTGATTCAGCTACTAATGAATATGAAGCTGTTCACTACCCTGTGGAGTTTTTAAACTCTTTGGAGATATCTGGAATGCCTCCACACATTTTAAATCTCAAAATTGGATCGCCAATCATGATTCTTCGATCCTTGGAACCGCCAAAAATAACAAACGGAACCAGATGTGTTATCACCAGATTGCACACCAATGTACTTGAGGCCACCATTTCCTGTGGTCCCTACAAAGGCGAAACCGTTCTACTGCCAAGGATCCCCTTAGTTCCATCGGACTCAGTACTTCCATTTAAATTCCGGAGACTCCAATTTCCTGTGAAGGTGTGTTTTGCAATGAGCATAAACAAAAGTCAAGGTCAGACATTTAACACCATTGGCGTAGACTTGACATCAGACTGCTTCAGTCATGGTATGTTCTACGTCTCCATCAGCCGGACAGGAAGTTCAGAAAAACTCTACATTCTGGCTCCAAATCAAAGCAGCAGAAATGTAGTTTACCCTGAGGCTCTTTAGTGAAAAGTTCGAGAAATGGATATGAGGAAAAACTGACATGATCTGATTGTGGTAAGTTGTTAGTATTGAATGTGCAAGATAAAATTTAAGCAAGAGTTGAAAATGACTTCAATGAAAAATTTACTATGTAACATCAAGTAACCTTCCTTTTTGATGAAAATGTTTTGTGAAGTTCCTGATTGAATTTCAGTCACTACAAGAGGTAGTTAAAATGTTAATCACCTTATGCAATCGTTGCTCTTACAACATCAACTTACTGGAAAGGTGCCCACAGATTTTGGTACCCGAGTGCGCAACAAAGCTCCGTGCGAAGCACGGGTATCTTTGCTAGTAATTATATAATCTCACACATTCTGAAGATTATATACATAAATATGCATATATATATATATATATATATATATATATATATATATATATATATATACTGTATTAACAAAACTTAGACTTCAAAAAAGGAATTGGTAGCAATAAAAGGTGTATTTCGTGTAAGTTACAATTGTTTCAATATCGGTTGGTCAATTTCAAACATTATGGCGTTTGAAAATTTTCACCAGCCTTTCTTCAGACTTCTTGAATAAAAAAACACTTAACAATAAAACATTATTTAAAGAAATTTCCCTTAAAGGAAATGAAACATGTGAAAACATTTACTCTGGAGGAATCCTCCGTCAAAAGCCCATTCAAATATTAATATTTCACCTAATTTTCGTATCCTTATTTAAAAACCTGTCATAAGAAGTTTCCACAAAAACCCGTAGCCATTTAAAATCTTTTAATAATACTATTCATTGAATTCCTAAATTAGATTTCTATATTTCTTTATTTCACATAATTAATTTTCTTTTTAATTTTTTTAAATTTTATTTTTATATTTATGATATGGCCAGAAGAACCCAGCTATGATGTTACGGTTATTTTTAGTTTCGTATTCGCCCAATGGTAGCTTCAATGTTTACAAAATATCGACTATCTTATTACTTAGATTTAAGACCAGTTTTCAGTTAATATTTTATTAGATAGGGAAATAAAGAATGACATTACCTTATTTTTTATTATTTAATATTTTATTATTCTCTACCGTTCTAATCTATTGTGGTTCTCGATACTTGGGAAAACCTAACTACGAAGGGAGATAATCCATCACGTTATTAATTTTCGAAAAGTTAGTTGAAAAGTTATGTGGAAAACAGGTCGTCGTACGTACTTATAACAGTTAAAGGGAGACAACTACAGACGTTTGATGTTTCAAGTCTAGTAAATATTAATTGGTATATGAAAATTTACTGAATTATCGAACCCAGTAAAATTCAGTATATTACAAACAAGTATATATATATATATATATATATATATATATATATATATATATATATATATATATATATAAAAGGTTGGTGCAAAAATAATGTCGTTTCTGACGTTCAAATATATATATATATATATATATACGTGTGTGTGTGTCTGTGTCTCTCTGTGTGTGCGCGTGTGTATATATATATATATATATATATATATATATATATATATATATATATATATATATATATACATACAGGGTGCCCACAAAGTCTGGCTACATAATCTACAGGATGCTTCCACAAAGTCTGGCTACATAATGTAGCCAGACTTTGTGGACACCCTGTATATATATATATATATATATATATATATATATATATATATAGATCGATCGATAGATAGATAGATAGATATAAATGACCTTATTTTTGCACCAACCTAATATATATATATATATATATATATATATATAAATGACCTTATTTTTGCACTAACCTAATATATATACATATATATAAATGACCTTATTTTTGCACCAACCTAATATATATATATATATATATATATATATATATATATATATATATATATATATATATATTAAATTCTTATTGTTGAGCACTTTAAGTTGAATGCAAGTCGATCACTTAACTCGCATGCGCAGATCATGATGTTATAATCATTAGATCACTCTGGAAGGGCAGTCGTGAGATTTAATAATAAATGTTTTAATTTCAACTGTAATTCTTGCGGTTAACGTTTGCTGTGTGGTTTATTCTTTGCTAATTGAGTCACAGCTGGTTTCGTAGCCTAGTTTGAATCTTGAGATCGGCTGTAAGCGTAACTCCCTGTACTGATAATTCCCGAAAGGATGAAACACTAGTGTCCGTAGGTATTAGTTTGTACTCTGGAGACGAATGCGTGTTCGAGATAAGTGTATTTTAATTTTTGTGTTTAATTTCTAATATTAATAACTACATTCTATTTCAGTACTTAATTTATATTTTTATCTCCTGATTGTTTTATTTAATGATAGCGTTTTCTCGTCATAAATGTTTATTATATCTACCAAGTTGATCTTAAGGATAGCATACTCAACCATTTTATATTTCTTTCAGACCCCCCCTCAATTTCTGTTTTTGTTTTTCATTTTATGTTGAATTTACTTATAACGGCACTAGTTGAATTTCAGAGGACCTCCACCCGCTCGCTGTTCTCTTATATCGCAATTTATTAAACGTTACTTGCAAAAATTCAGAAAGCGATCACGTTTTTGTTTTAACGGTTAATTAAAAAAAAAGTCTTTTGGGACGCTGATATTAAAGCTAAAAGTCTTCTCAAATCAGTTTGCACTCTGGGGATGAATGCGTGTTCGAGATAAGTGTATTTTAATTTTTATGCTTAATTTCTAATATTAATAACTACATTCTATTTCAATACTTAATTTATATTTTTATTTCCTGATTGTTTTATTTAATGATAGCGTGTTCTCGTCATAAATGTTTATTATATCTACCATGTTGATTGCATGAACAGATTAGGAAATTGTATTCATTGTTAATTTGTGACAGGTGAATCTATCACCATACGTTCCCTTTAAAAAACACGCCAGTTGGACTTTTATTAAGTACAATACTTAATAGATTTTTTTTTAAAGGAGAGTAGAGAACGTTTTGTGGAAGCGTTGTCGGCAGCTCCCGTTACTCTCGCTTCTCTTTATTTGTCACTCAGTCCTCATTTTTTTAATGAGTGATTTTTCTGACAAAGGGAGAAGAAAAAGCTGTATTCTAGGTTGGCAGTATTTTGCATGAACAGTCGACAGAGATGGTGGAAATTTTCTGTTCTATGTCTGTCCTTGTAGCCATGTCACTAGTAAGGGTGCTGGAGGTAAACGTTTTATCTGGGCTGACGTTATCCGCCTGATAGTCAGGGACCCTCACCCTGGATTAACCACTAAGGAGGCTGTCCTATCAGCAGGCGCAAAGTACTGGGGCTGCTGTATTGCCATTTGGTGAATGGATTCTGGACCATTCAGTAGTCTCTGGTGGGGCCTCTCGATGCCATACTAGTGGGTAATTGTTACGGCTTTACCTTATCATGTGCTACAAAAAAAAACAAAAAAAATTCTTCGTTACTTTTCTCTTTGTTTCCCCTCTCTGTCCTGCTCTAAGCAAGTCTGACGACCTAGTCCACAAACTCCAAAATTCCATCATGACAAGTTCCAATGAAAAATACACGATTAAACCCGGATCTGAAACTTACAACGTAGACTCCCACTACCATGTCTCCTTCTCCAACATCAGGGGTCTACGTTCTAACCTTCCAGAGGTTGAAGCCCAATTACAGGAGACTAAACCGGACCTTTTATTTTTAAGCGAAACTGGAATTGGACATACTATTTCCCTAAATGAGTTCGTAATTAAAGGATACTCTAACCTAGCTTCCAAATCTGACCCCCAAGATCGCCATGGGCATGGAATATGTGCCTATATAAAAAATGGCTTTCCATGTGGTAGGGACATCTCCAGAGAAGATCCTAACTTACCCTATATGTGCTTCCGAGTAGCACTAGCTGCATTTATATTTACTCTCTATCGCCCCCATAACAGCGGAGTTACTATCTTTAAAAGCATATCTGAGAAAATTGACCAAGTCCTATTAGCATATCCTTCAGCTAACATTCACGTATGTGAAGACTTCAATGTTCACAATGTGGAATGGTTGACCCACTCAAACAAGATCGATGATGAGGGGAGATTCTGTCATGATTTCTCCATTGCTTATGACCTCACTCAGATTGTTCACGAACCCACCAGTGTGCCCGACAATGACGGCCAGTATGCAAGTCTCCTAGACCTTTTTCTCACAACTTGCCCTGAACTATGTTCAGTTTCCGTTCTGTCTCCTCTTGGATCTTCCGACCACTCAGTTGTATCAATTAAGATAAAAATGAAATGTAATAAGTCCTCAGACGTACCTCTCCATCGTACAGTATATCGATACACTATGGCTGACTGGGATAGTTTCCGTACATTTATATCGGATCTTCCTCTGCGTTCCATGTTTAAAAAGGATATGTCGTCTATAGTATCAGACCTGACAGAATGGTTAATTGTAGGTATAGACAATTTCATACCCTCGAAAAAGTTCCAGCAAAAACCTAACAGCCAGCCATGGTTTTCTCCAGAATGTGCTGCTGCTGTTGCGCACAGAAATCACTTTTTCCACTGCTTCTAACGTAATAGATGTATGGAAACTAAAGCCGCTTTCAGGACTGCCAGCAACCATTGTAAGAAAGTAATAAAGAACGCAAGAGAGTTGTATGCTCAGTCCGTCAAGTACAAAGTAGCTGAGCAGCGGCTTGGTTCCCACCAGTTTTGGCAAATTGCAAACAGAATCCTGAACAGAAGCGTGTGCTCTATCCCAACTATCATCAATGGACATGAGTTAATCTCGTCAGCATCAGACAAAGCCAAACTCTTTGCCAAGAACTTTGCAGCCAATTCTACCCTTTGCGACCAAGGCCGCCAACCCCCAATATTTCCTCCTGTATCAGAAAACACACTATGTGATATACAAATATCTGTATGTGATGTTGCCAAGCTAATCAAAAACCTTGATTCCAGTAAAGCAACCGGCCCTTTTTTTTTTTTTTTTTTTTTTACACAGTGATCACCACTTATCAAGGCCCGGAAGCCACTCAGGGATAAGGGTTATTGCAAGTACATCACGTTAGTGAGGAGATTTTATGAAGTGTTTAATTAGGGGGGCGGTTCATTAGGAATTTGTTAACATTAGACTTGAAGACATCCAAGTTGTAGTCCGGAGGGAAGCAGGCAGACGGAACAGAGTTCCACAGGCGTGCAGTTCTAAGAAAGAAGCTTTGATTTAGGCACAGATATAGAGTGGGGGAAATTTTTCACATTGGATTCAGCTAGACGGGTTATTTTCGTGAAAGTTTGGCGAGGGGGGACCAGGGATTGGAGTTCAGACGAGCACCTGCCATGAAAATAACGATAAAACAAGGATAGGCTCGCAACGTCTCTTCTGTGGGAGAGGGGTTGCAGGGTAGAGAAAAGGGCATCCCCTACTAAACCACGAAGTCTATTTTGTACTCTGTCAAGGCAGGATAGGCTGTTTTTGGCAGCTCCTGCCCAGATATGGCAACAGTATTCCATCCTTGGCCGTACTTGGCTTTTATATAGATAGAGAATTGCATCAGTAGTGAGATATCTTCTGGAGCGGTAGAAGGATCCCACCATCTTTCCTGCGACCTTGGCAACAGACTTGATGTACGTGTTCCATTTCAGATCAGGAGTAAAGGTCAAGTCCAGAAGCTTGTCAAAACACGGGGCCTCACCCAGACGAGAGCCATCCATCACAATTGATGCCAGCTGGGGATCAGAGCGTTGATGATGTAAGGATAGGAGTTTGGTTTTAGATGCATTAAAGGTAACTAGCCACATCTTCCCCCACTGAACCACGCGCTCGAGATCAGAGGAGAGAGAATCCGAGAGAACTTTGTCATTTACAGCCTTTGATGTGTTGCCGTAGATGGTCGTGTCATCAGCATAGATGTCAACGAATGATTTAAGTATGTGTTTAGGGAGGTCATTGATGTAGATCAGGAAGAGAGTTGGGCCCAGGATTGACCCCTGAGGGACTCCAGCATTTATATTGCAGGCCTCCGATTTTTGTCCATCTACCACTACTCTTATGAGCCTATCGGAGAGAAATGATTTAATGATTGAGAACACATTTCCAGTTATACCGTAGCTGGAAATCTTGTGAAGTAGACCCTTATGCCATACTTTGTCAAAGGCCTTTGATATGTCAAGAGCAATTGCCCTAGAAAGGAAGCCTTTGTCAAGAGATTCACTAATCCTGTGGGATATAACCGTCAGCACATCTGCGGTAGATCTTGCAGAGCGGAAACCATATTGTGTGTCACTAAGAAGGTTATTCCTGCTGCTATTTCTCTATTTAATATTGATTCCAGTAACTTACTCATAACACAGAGAAGACTTATTGGTCTGTACTGAGAGGGAGATGACTTATCACCTGAATTCTTAAATACAGGGCAAACTGATGAGGTCTTCCAGGAGGTCGGAAAGCACTTCTCCTTAAGGCAGCGCTTAAATAGTTTCGTAAGTATGGGAGCAAGTTCTGGTTGAAGCTTTTTTAACACTATAATTGGGATGCCATCAGGGCCAGTTGCTTTACTGGAATCTAGGTTTTTTATTAGCTTGGCGACCTCATGCACGGATATTTGTATGTTACCTAGCTTGTTCTGTGTTATAGGAGGAAATATGGGGAGTTGATGGCCTTCGTCGCATAGGGTAGAATTAGCTGCAAAGTTCTTTGCAAATAGTTTGGCCTTGTCTGACGCTGACGAGATAACCTCTGGTCCATTGATAATGGTTGGGATAGAACGCACACTTCTGTTCAGGATCCTATTTGTTATTTTCCAAAACTGGTGGGAACCAAGCCGCTGATCAGCTACCTTGGATTTAACAGACTGGGCATATAGCTCTCTTGCATTTTTTATTACTCTTTTACAGTGGTTGCTGGCAGTCCTGAAAGCAGCTTTAGTCTCAGTGCATCTATTACGTTGGTAGTTATGGAAAAAGTGATTTCTGTGCGCGATAGCAGCAGCACATTCTGGGGAGAACCATGGCTGGCTGTTAGGTTTATTTTGGAATTTTTTAGATGGTATGAATTGGTCTATGCCTACAATTAACTATTCGGTCAGATCTGATACTATAGAGGACACTTCCTTTTTAAACATGGAGTGCAGAGGTAAATCAGATATGAATGTACGGAAGCTATCCCAGTCAGCTGGCGGTATTCCAATTATAGTACTCAAAAAACTTCAACCAGAACTAGCACCCATACTTACAAAACTGTTTAAACGTTGTCTTAAGGAGAATTGCTTCCCATCACCCCGGAAAATCTCATCAGTATGCCCTGTATTTAAGAATTCAGGTGATCGTTCATCCCCCTCTCAGTACAGGCCAATAAGTCTCCTGTTCGTCATGAGTAAGTTGCTGGAATCTGTGTTAAATAGAGAAGTAATCAACCATCTCAGCAAAAATAACCTTCTTAGTGACACACAATATGGGTTCCGTTCTGCTAGATCTACAGCAGATGTGTTTACAGTTATATTTCATAGGATTAGCGAATCTCTCGACAGAGGCAACCTTTCTAGGGCAATTGCTCTTGACATATCAAAGGCCTTTGATAGAGTATGGCATAAAGGTTTACTTCACAAGATCTCCAGCTATGGTATAGCTGGAAATGTCTTCTCAATTATTAAATCATTTCTCTCCGATAGGCTCATAAGAGTAGTAGTTGATGGGCAAAAATCAGAAGCTCTCAGTATAAATGCTGGAGTCCCTCGGGCTCCATCCTGGGCCCAACTTTTTTCCTGATCTAAATTACTGATCTTCCAAATCACATCCTTACATCATTCGTAGACATTTTTGCTGATGACACTACCATCTATGGTAGCACATCTAAGACAGTAAACGACCAAGTTCTCTGATTCTCTCTCCTCTGATCTTGATCACGTTGTACAATGGGGAAAGGAGTGGCTGGTTACTTTTAATGCATCTAAAACCAAGCTTCTGTCTTTACATCATCAACGTTCTGATCCCCATCTGGCATCAATTAAAATGAATGGCTCTCGTCTTGGGGAGGCCCCAAGTTTTGACAGGCTTCTTGGCTTGACCTTTACTCCTGGTCTTAAATGGAATACGTACACCAAATCTGTTGCCAAGGCCGCTGGAAAAATGGTGGGATCCTTCTATAGATCCAGTAGATATCTCACTGCTGATGCAATTCTCTATCTATATAAGAGCCAGATACGTCCAAGGATGGAATACTGTTGCCACATATGGGCAGGAGCTGCTAGAAAAGACTTGTCTTGCCTTGATAGGGTTCAAAATAGACTTCGTGGCCTGGTGGGAGGTGTCCTTTTCTCTTCGCTGCAACCTCTATCTCACAGAAGAGATGTTGCGAGTTTGTCTCTGCTTTATCGTTATTTTCATGGAAAGTGTTCGACTGAGCTTCAATCTATGGTCCCTCCTTGCCAAACTTTCACAAGAAACACTAGACTAGCTGAAAACATTATCAATAATTTTCCACACTCTTTATCTGTGCCTAAACCTAAACATAGTTTCCATGATCAAAGCTTCTTTCTTAGAACTGTACGCCTGTGGAATTGTCTTCCGTTTTCCTGCTTTCCAGCTGTCTATAATATGGTTGTCTTCAAGTCCAACGTGAACAAGTTTCTGATGAGCCGTTCCACTTAAGTTAACAAATTTACCGAAATTCCATTACTATTGATTACTATATTGTCCTTTTGACTACTCTACACTCTTTAACCCTTATCCTTGAGTGGCCGATCGGCCTTGATAAGTGGTGACGCCTCCTATGTAAAAAAAAAAATTATATGTATATATATGTACGAGCTGTATATACCCGGCGTTACGAATTCGATTTTATTATAATATATATATATATATATATATATATATATATATATATATATATATATATATATAGGTTTAATGATTAAAGTTAAATTGCGTAGATTAAAATATATACAAATATATTCAAGTTAAAAATTTATTGTTTGAAACAAGGAATATATGGAGAAGAATTATATTTATTTCCTTAATCCATGGATTTTCAATAATAGCTCATATCATCAGAGGAAATGAAATGCAATTAGCAAAATGAATAAACATATATTTTGATTTTCATCACATATATTGAAAATGTTATTTAAAAGTTATTTAGATGGTGCTTAAAAGTCATAGAAAAAAGATATCATACAATATGGGCAGTCTTATATCAGGATGAGTTCAACAGTTTCCGGAATATTACTGCAAGGTATGTATATATATATTCTTCCAACATAAACGAACTTTTCTGTAAAGTCTGAGGAAGCTACAAAACAGCCAAAAACAAAACGGTCGCGAAGCTGAAACAATAATGTAACTGAACAGAAAAAAAAACGGTAATAAAAAATAAAACGTATATATATATATATATATATATATATATATATATATATATATATATATATATATATATATATATATATATATATATATATATATATATGGTCCTGGATATGACCTTAAACTATATCCAGTGGTGAAGCCCCAGCTTGCGGGCTTTGGGGAGTGTGGAGCCACCCTTTAATTCCCATTGCACCCAGGTCCACTCTGACCAGAGTGGTAGTACCTGTTAGGGTCCCAACTATGGGTTAAATAGAGACCGACTTGAAAAAAACTAATATATTCTATTAAAAAATCTTTCTTCAAAATCTTTGGATTCGGCATTAAATGACCTGAAAAGGGTTGATATGCCGTAAAACAAAAACAACCAACCAACATATATATATGTATATATATATATATATATATGTATATATATATAAATTCAAAATGGCGTAATGTAAAACATATTAAAGGTATATGCAGCTTCTCTTCCAATTTTCGGACTTTAATCATGTCAAATCACACTTCATTTCCTTTTGATGGATTGATTGTTGCTATTTCTTCTGATGAGTTAAGGGCATAATAGATTCACTGATTGATATAATAATTAAGTGATTGATTTTGCGCTACGAAACAGATACTGTCAAGGATTGTATAAGTCAACTGAATTAAAGTAATAAATTATAAGATGGTAAACATCATGAGTTTTGGAATATAGACTTTTGCCATTTATTCTCTATATTGCTCTGTAATTACATTGAGCTTCTTAAATAAGGATTGGTATATATTATAAAAAAAATATACTTCTACAGAAATATATATATATAACACTTGCAAAACAAGAAACACAGTGCCAACAAATAAAAATATATGAAGAAAAATCGGAACCACTTAACAAAAATCTAATATATAAACGGCTATATGTCGGTCTGTCTGTCTGTCTCCATATTTTCAAACTCTATCTCCTCCGAAACTAAAACTCGCAGAGCGGTGATAGGGACCTCAGATGATTTTACATTTTACGAACCATTCTTTTATGGATCTTTAGCCGGTTAAAATTGGTTTGAAGAGGTCAAAATATGAGTCAAAATTGAAAAATTGTTATACATTTTGTACATTCATGTTTACATTTTTAATCGGCTTTTATGCGTGTCACGTTGGTATAGTGGTAGCGTCAGTAGTTTCGGTTTCGATTCTAGCTGATGACACCTAAATGTTTTCTTTTTTTTTTTTTTTTTTGCTTTTGAAATCACAACTCTATAACAATATATACGAAATCTGGTCAAATTAAAATATCGTATTTAAGCGTATTTTACGCCTGGGCAAAGCCGGTCGCCGCCTCCGTAGCTAGTTTAAAATATCTATAAAGCTGTTTCGAATAAAATTGCTACTGAACAAAGAAGTTGTTAAATAATGCAATTATTGTATACTAGCAGGCCGTAAAATACGCTTAAATGTCTGTGATATTTAATCCATATAGATTGCGTGTTTATTATTATAGAGCCGATACTCTGATGATCATTATATTGTACCCAATATGTAGAAGTGATTTCAAAAGTTAAAATAATATGATTTGGGTACCATCAGCTAGAATCGAACCTAAAATGTTATTCGTTAACATCTGAGCCATTAATCGATGAATATCCAAATGCTAAAATATAACCGATATTAGCATATGAATGTATATTTGCGCATGCGTAGAGAAGCATCAATACTATGGCTTTTATGTATAGTAAAACTGAATGAATAGCTTTGTAAAAGGCGGAAATGGATATTATTTGCGCATGCGTACAAGAGCACTTTAATGTAAACTTACGCCAATCAAATTCTATTTTTTATTTTATTTTGATCACTTGCAGCAATATTTATCGGCAAAAAAAAACAAATTGAATGTGTTCTGCAAGTCTGTATTATTTATATATCAAGTTTCAGACGGGGAAGACAAGTAAAGACGGTAGTTTCCGTCTTGGTTCGGAGGTGTAACGCGCCCCGAGATACAAGCCTGGAAAATTTTTACGACGCGACATACAGCGACTTCCTTTCCAAAATAGTCACCCATCTAGTACTGGTCAGGTCCATCGTTGCTTAACTTCGGTGATCAGGCGAGAACCGATGTGTTGACGTGAGAGTATGATAGAAAGAAGAAAAAGAATGTGAAGGTGTGGAAAAAGAGGAAGAAGAATGAGTTGGAGTGTGAAGGAAGAAGAAAAAAAGAGAAAAAGAAAAAGAAGAAGAAAGAAGAAAAATGAGGAGGAGGAATAGGAGGAGTAAGAGTATAATAGAAAGAAAAAGGTGTAGGTGTAGAAAGAGAAGAAGAATGAGTAGGCGTATGAAAAAAGAACAAGAAGAAGAAGAAGAAGAAGAAGAAGAAGAAGAAGAAGAAGACGAGGAAGAAGGTGTAAGTGTGGAAGAAGAAGGAGGAAGAAGAAGGAGGAAGAAGAAGAAGAAGAAGAAGAAGAAGAAGAAGAAGAAGAAGAAGAAGAAGAGGAGGAGGAGGAGGAGGAGGAAGAAGAAGAAGAAGAAGAAGAAGAAGAAGAAGGTATAAGTATGGAAGAAGAAGAAGAAGAAGAAGAAGAAGAAGAAGAAGAAGAAGAAGAAGAAGAAGACGAAGAAGAAGACGAAGAAGAGGAAGAAGGTGTAAGTGTGGAAGAAGAAGAAGAAGAAGGCGAAGAAGAAGAAGAAGAAGAAGAAGAAGGTGGAAATGTGGAAGAAGAAGAAGAAGGTATAAGAATGGAAGAAGAAGAAGAAGAAGAAGAAGAAGAAGAAGAAGAAGAAGAAGAAGAAGAAGAAGAGGAAGAGGAAGAGGAAGAAGAAGAAGGTATAAGTATGGAAGGAGAAGAAGAAGAAGAAGAAGAAGAAGAAGAAGAAAAAGAAGAAGAAGAGGAAGAAGAAGACTGCACACACATAAGTATAAGCAAATACTATTTCATTTAATTTCTGCTAGTTGGTATCTCCAGTTAAATCTCCGATTCAATCACGAGATCTCAACTAAGCCTTGATATGAGGACGGCCTATAGCCTAGATCATAAGGCCTATAGCCTAGATCATAAGGCCAGTGCGAACGGCGCAGAATCTTATCAACTGCGACAGAAACTAAAATGAGAGAAAACCAAGCGACTGAAACACGCCGCTGATAGCAATAAAGATATAAAGATAATACGACAAAAATCCGACGGTAAACACTGTAATTATGACAGTCTTTAAACCGTTTAATGCGACTCCAAACAAGATGGCTGCTGCGTCGAGCGATGGATTTCCGCGCCACCGATTCTATCTCGTACGTCGTCTTTGCTTATTCATCGGAGAGAGGAATGTCAGAATGATATACGAGGTGGAATGTCCAGACAAGAAGGAAAGTGAAATCCGAGACCAACGAGGCTGCTGATGGACGTCCATCGATTCAGCTGGCCATTGACGACATATCCGGTGACATTGCTACTTCCGTTTGGAGCACGGCCTGTCAGATGGCCCATCATGTCGCCAGGTTTATAATAACGTTTTCCAGCTGTGAAACCCCGAATGACCAACGGTCACCTCTCAAACGCAGCGTTGACAACGAGCCATTAGTCCCTGTATATTTGCTTCCCCAATGGGGTAGAGGTAATTTATAAAGATCGCGGCCACGAAAGAACAAGAGAAAAAAATCTGTTTCGGCATTTAAAATAGTTCTATGTTCTTACTTTCTCTATTTATTACGGGATGAAACGATAAAATTGTCACCGTAAAAAAAAAACACAGTACAGCCTTATTTCCAAAATTTATTGAAAAAATCAGAGCTGGCATCTATTCAATGTAGCCGCTTTCAGACTGAATCACCGCCTCGATACGAGTCCGGAACTGAGAGCATGCCTTTTCCACAAGCACCTGCGAATACTCGGCAGATGGCGGCGATCAAGCTGGCTTTGGTGTTATGGGAGGTCATGTTGGTGATGTTCTCGCCGAATGACCAAACGAAGTAGTCCAGTGGGTTCAGGTCAGGAAGGAAGAGGGTGGGCAATGAGAGAAGGGTATAAAGTCATAGCAGTATTTCTTAAACCAAACCTGTGTCTTTTTGGTCTTGTGTGCCGGCGCCGAGTCCTGCTATCACACCCAGGGTCTGCCAGCGGTCATTTGATTACATGTGTGTGTGCGCGCGCGTGTGTGTGTGGGTGTGTGTGTCTAGGTGCGCGCGTACGCGCGTGTGTCTAAAGAAAATTTAGGATGATCCTGCTGTCACACCCAGGGTCTGCCAGCGGTCATCTGATTACATGTGTGTGTGTGTGTGTGTGTGTGTGTGTGTGTATGTGTGTGTGTGCGCGCGCACGCGCGTGTGTCTAAAGAAAATTTAGGATGATCTGCTAATCGATTGCGCAAAAAGTACCTGAATTTCATCTTTTTTTCTCAATATGTAGAAATCCTGTGTCGAAATACAAAATCCAAAATTTAACGTTCCTTTTTTTTTAAGAAATTACGGAAGACTTTATCAAACAAAATAAATTCATAATTCGTAATTTTAGAAAAAAGGGGAAGGTTTTAACTGTGTAAATACAGAACAACTATTTAAGCCCGTATAGTCGACCATAGGTGAATTGATATCAAGTAACAAGAAATTGCCGAAAGAAATTATCGTATTTTTAGCAAAATGCAGACTTATTTATCGATGTTTTTTTTGGGGGGGGTATCGATTCTTCAAAGCATTTCCTGTCGCCTGTTCTTGTAAGTAAGTAAAAATGAGATAGGATGGCCGAGAATTCGAACCTGGGGAGCTGGGTTTGGAATTAAGAATTCCGATCATAAGTTTAAAATAAATAATACAGATATGTTATTGAAAAGGAATGCATTGTTATGAAAATGAAATGAAATTAAAATAAGGAATTTGAAACGAAAATGATAAACATATTTGTAAAATAGGTTAGTCGGAAATTAGGTTAGAGAATTTGGGCATGTTTTAGGCAACGTGAGGCATGTCAGGCCACGGGATCGATATGCACGTTGTTTGGTAATGCAATGACGTCATGAGTAAGGGATGAGTTCTCAATATAGTTAGAGCTTTAAGGGTGAGTCAGAGAGAAGTCAGCGCCGGGATAGGGTCGGACAGACAGAGCTGACATCCGCCTAGGAAGCGAAGGTTAGAAGAAGGAAATAATGTAGAAACTTTGAATTCCTTGATGCAAAGCCATTGACCGGTCGAATGGAATAAACGAACATCATAATATTTTTTTAACTGTCGTCTTCGTGTTATGTCATTCAACAACAAAGGTATTATGAATTTGTATTATAAGAACTTTGTGTATAAACTCATCTAAGAATGTGTCTCTATCATCTTAAGAATGCGCCTCCCTCTCAGTATTAAGAAATAATGAATGTTCCTTCATTATGATAAAAGACTGAAAATCCTCATCTCAAAAATGTATGTGTTAAAGAAAGATAATGTTTATAGAAACACTCCCAGAACTGGCAAACTGTATAAATGTCAATGTCTCTTCCATCTCTCTATCTCTTTTATCCACCCTCTCTCATGTCTATTACATGTTCCCGGCTCTGTATTAAAATGTCCCTTAGACCAAGGAGTTTTAAGGAAGTACTTATTAAAAATGTACCCTCTTTATATGTACCCTGTCTATGTCTCTAATATGAACAACAACAAATATAACATACGTCATCCCTTCTAATATCCCCTATGCAACATAAGTGAATAAACAAGAAAAATTGCCGAAAGAAATTATCGTATTTTTAGCAAAATGCGCAATTATCGATTTTTTTCTAATTTGGTATCGATTGCTCAAATCATTTCCTATTTAATGGTATATTAACAATATTGGGATCACTAAAAGAAAATTTATTTATTTTTCAAAGATTTAAAAGTAGTTTTCGTAAAAATAATGAAAATATATACTCTTTGCTAATTTGAAAGATAATAAATATTATTAACACATTCAACGAATTTCACACTTCAAAACACAAAAGATGAAAAATTAAACACAGTCAAAATTCGGATGGTCAACCTTAAAATCTGATACGTGCACAATTGTTTTTTGTTTGTTTATTTTTTATTGTCGTTTGTTTGTTTGTTTGTTTGTTTGTTTGTTTGCTTAATTTGCAATCCTTACCCTCCTCACAATACAATATATTTTGCTCAGTTTCGACTGATTATTTTATGTATATTTGTACCCACAAATAAAGAAGGGGGTTGTAGGCAAAAAATATATATAAATATCGATTATGAAAAAAAAACACACAAACACCATTAGAAAGTTTGTTCTTCACCTAATAATCGGTAAAAATTCTGTATTGATTGAATAATTACTTGATATTTGGTAGATTTTTAAAGAGAGACTCCGTCAAAGAATACTTACTCTTTCCTTCCGTTTTGGCCGTACCTATCCTATTGTTATAACATGGATCGGCAGAGAGCATGAACATTGTGTCACTTTCAGACATGATATAAGGCTCCTATCACTCTTGGTATTTGTACATCACTGTCAAACTAGGGTATCGTATGAAACAAAAATATATACCGGTTTTTATCAAATGGAAATGGAATCATGTCGTCTTTTCTAGGGTGTAGTAAATTATGAATTAGTTCCATTAAAAATCTAGTTAGTATTATGCATCTAAGATTGAGAAAATCACGTCTGCAAAGTGTGAATGCTATTTTTAGAAAGCTGAAGCAAAATAAAATTGCCATCGATTTGACCTGGTGTTGTGTTTATCAAACAACGAAAGTTTAATCTTAACTCGATTCTTCATTTAATGATATTTAATAATATCTATTAATAACACCAAACATTGACTTATTATTGCATTCTTATCATTATTAGTTGTTGTCTTATTACATAAATTGTGCTTTATATATATATATATATATATATATATATATATATATATATATATATATATATGGCGATTAAGCTACACTGAATATCCGGCGTTTCATCCACTCTAGGATTCCTCAGGCTTATAAAAGACTGAAAATCCTCATCTCAAACATGTATGTGTTAAAGAAAGCGCATAAGCCTGATGAATCCTAGAGTGGATGAAACGTCGAATATTCAGTGTAGCTTAATCGCCATATATATTTTATAAATTACTAACTAGCTCTACCTACGTATTGAGCACTTTTGAAGTAAATACTTAAAGTTTACGCATAAATCTATACTTTCGTATATTAATTTTATGTGAGTAAATGAAGTAGTTATATATATATATATATATATATATATATATATATATATATATATATATATATATATATAATTATTGA
Source organism: Euprymna scolopes (assembly GCF_053919585.1). NCBI lineage: Eukaryota > Metazoa > Mollusca > Cephalopoda > Sepiida > Sepiolidae > Euprymna > Euprymna scolopes. The sequence goes on from NC_136521.1 coordinate 44,576,437, forward strand.
CTAAGATAATGATTAAATACCTATAGACACTAGTGTTTCATCCTTTCAGGAATTGAAGTACCTCAGGGATTTATCCTTGGACCTTTATTATTCCTGATATTCATAAATGACCTCCCTGATAAAATTGTTTCCAAGATGGGTATATTTGCTGATGACATCACTCTCTATTAAAGGCACGAGGGAAAACAAATGAACACATATCTAAGGAAGTTGCAGAAACACTTGAGGATGACCTCAAATCTGTAGTGGAATGGGGACAAAAATGGATGGTCACATTCAATTCTGCCAAGACTAAGCTTGTTTCCTTCAATGATTACAAGAAACCTTCTCTACAACCAATAGCAATGGCAAAGAACTCATTACCCGAGAGTACTTCCTTAAAACTCCTCGGCCTAACGTTTACAGGGAACATGAACTGGAATCTCTCTACGGTGCTAGAAAACTACTTATGCCTGAAAGTATCCTGCACCTCTATAAGGCCACCGTTCGCCCCTGTATGGAGTACTGTTGTCACATTTGGGCTGGTGCATTGCTACTTGTCTCTCACTCCTGAACAGGGTTCAAAAGAGAGTCGGTAACCTGATAGGTCCTGAACTGTCATCTATGCTTCAGCCTCTTTCCCATCGACAAAATGTTGCATCCCTCTGCCTGTTCTACAAGTACTTTAATGGTGAATGCTCTGACGAACTACAAGCACTTGTACCCCTAGACGTGAAAATCCCCAACAAACTCGACAAGTAGTTAAATCCCACCCCTTAACAGTAGAGATCCTTAGGTGTAAGAAGGTCTTTTACTCCAATAGTTTCTTCCCTAGAACTGCTAGACTGGAACTCCCTTCAGGGATTCTGCTTTCAAACTGTACTGACATGCAAAAGTTCAAGTGTAATGTGAACAAACATCTTTCTACTCATCTCCCTTCATAACACTCCTACACTGTGCCTTGTTTGGGGTGAAAATTGAATAAAATAAAAATAAAAAGTCATCAGTGCAGGGTGTCATGATTACCACCGGTCAGGAGATTCAAACTCGGCAACGAAGCCATCCATTAGCAAAGAACAAATCCACAAAGTAACCGTCAATTGCGAAGAAATATCATTGAAATTTAAACATTTATTTTTACGTCTTTTTTTTTTTTCATTTTTCTTAAACTTTTTCTTCTAGGGGATGGGACATCCAACCAGATGTCTGACATTTACCTCTATTTTAGTGAGTCCAACCAAGAGATCTTTTCAGGATTCTAGCCGTCCCTTTCAGTGCAATCGTTTGTATTTCACTTGCACTTGGTTCACCGGGTATGCTTGCTATGTACTTTTTAAAGTTCTTTTTCATAAGCCCAGTTGCTCCTATGATGACTGGTATAATTGAAACGTCTATGTCTGAAATTCCGTCAGAGTTATCTAGTGATTATAATATCATGATCTGGCATGCGACCTTAAGTGACCGGCTGTATTTCAACAGTAAAGTGCTCAACAATAAGAAGCAAGTTCCTTAAAAGAGTTGACATTATTTATTATTATTGTACATTAGGATTTTTGGTATCCTGACTTAGTCCCAGAAATATTGTACTTTGTGAAATATTTCTGGAACTGAGTCATTTTTCATTCAGTACCAACTGTAGTGGACTGGTCATGTTCTGAGAATGTCTGATGTCAAAGATATCAAAAATCTTAATGTACAGTCAGTTGGTTGGTTCGTTTACTGCATATCAACCCTGTTATGGTTTTTTGATGCCGAATCCAGTGATTTTGAAGAAAAAGTTTTTAATAGAATATATTGGGGGGGGGAGTTTTGCTTTTTTTGTTGTTGTGGTTTTTTCTTTTTTTTTTGTTTGTTTTTTTTTCAAGTCAGTTTCTATTTAACCCATAGTTAAGACCCTGACAGGTACTACCACTCCTGGTCTGAGTGGGCCTGGGATCAATGGCAATTAAAGAGTCGCCCCACACTCCCCAAAGCCCACAAGCTGGGGCCTCGCCATCGGATATAGTTTAAGGTCATATGCAGTACCAACAGTCAGTTGGATGGAGGGAAAACGAATGTGAAGCGGCCATTACTGGGGTGCAAAGACAAGTTAAAGAGCAATTTATCATCAATTCGTATCGAACTTGAGAACGAGGTCTTAGATAGCAAGGAGTGATAACCGCATTGTTTTGGGGGTCTTTGCTGTTTTTATTCTGACAGTTTGAACCATCTACGTGAAAAAAAAAATGAAAGAACTAAATGGTCAGCAGCCATACAATCGACCGCATCACTGAATCAACACACTTATACTATGTGTAGAGTCGTTTGCGAGTCTCTTGCAGGATTAAATCTCATCTGAGGCTAAAGCATAAATGAATTTGAACGATTTGTTGGAACTTTATACGTCGAAATCGACGGGAGAATCCAATATAAACCCTGTGTATCACTTTATTGCAGGTCATTTTTTTTTTAATTTTGAAATTGCTATAAAACGCAAAGAAGTGAAATTTGGTACACTGGAAGAGCATAGCAAAGTACCTTATTTCCCCTGGTTTTTGTGGAATTTGAACAAATATTTTGAAAGTTATGCTAATTTTTCTTTTTTATACACGGGGCTTATATATATATATATATATATATATATATATATATATATATATATATATATATATATATATATATATAATAGAACACGTATATAAAAATACGGTTTGACGCCATCCAACGCAAAAAAATAAATAAATAATTTAAAAATAATGTTTATCGATATATTTCAGCGAAGAAACTCACCCATGGTAAGACTTCTTTTCTTCTTACGCCTCATGACGGTACTTTTAGGCGGAACACGTCCGTTTAGTTGTTGTTCAAGAGTTTGGGTCTTTTTGTATAATCCAGGACTGCACCTGGCATGTGCTAAATGAATAATAGGTTGGTGTCCCGTTTGAAAGCGTTGGCGGTAAATGGTAAATCAAATAGAACACGTACATAAAAATACGTTTTAAAGCACAAAAAATAATAAACAATTTAAAAATAATGTTTATCGATATATTTCGGCGAAGAAACTCGCCTTGTCAAGATATTATTTTTCTTACATCTCATGATGGTATTTTTAAGCGGGAAACGTCCGTTTAGTTTTTATTCAACGATTTGGGTGCTCTATAGTCAAGGAATGCGCAGGGTGTGTTGTATTTAATAAACCCATCTTTGTCTTATTATATATATATATATATATATATATATATATATATATATATATATATATATATATATATATATATATATAAGTTTAGTGGTTAAAGTTAAATTCTGAAAATAAAAAATATAGACACATATATTCACATTAAGAAATTATTGTTTGTTATATGGTATTACTGCCTTCTTCCCTGGACCGGAAGATTTCGCACTCCTTCCGATAATGGACTGCCCAAGTGGTATGAAATTCCTTTTCCTATAATTATTTTCATATAATTATTATTCACCACCCAAAAAACATTTTCAATATTTGTGCTAAAAAGCAAAATACGTGTCTATTCACAGCTGAACATTTTGCTAACCGCATTTCATTTCCTCTGATGATGTGGCCATTATTGAAAATCCATGGATTAAGGAAATTAATATAACCTCCTTCTATATATTCCTTTTGTCAAACAATAAATTCTTAGTTCGAATATATGTGTCTAAAATATAAATATTGAGCTCCTCCTTTTTTGGCTAGGATCACCCTGAAAGTATTATCTCAAGTAATATCTATCAGGATATTTCACCTGATTTTTAATTTGTGTCTTATCTCGCTTATATATATATATATATATATATATATATATATATATATATATATATATATATATATATATGTATATATATATTTGCAAGCCGCCCGGCGTTGCCCGGTCGTAAAATACGCTTAAATATGATATTTTTATTAATGCAGATTTCGTATTTATTATTATATTAGATTATATTGGACCCAATATATAGCAATGATTTAAAAGGGTTTTTTTTTTAATTACTCATGCACCACAACTGAGAATCGAAACCAAAAGTTTAGCTCACAATTTACTTTTTCCTTTGACGTTAATGTCTGAGCTTTGAAAACATGTTTGCTGCAAGGCTAAAAATTAAAACAGGAACCAATAACTATTACGTTACGCATGCGTATTCGTAATGCTGTCGTTCGCCCTTCACCTGGCAAATTTAATTTCTTTAATTTTCACACTGTTCCACCGATTTTCCCCCGACTAAAACACAAATATAAAGTTTCGCATGAGTTCGAATACTCTATTTATTAAGTTTCATGTGTGTAGACCAAAAACTGACAGAGGAGTTTGGTAGGCAAATTTTTAATTATGTAGAAAGGCTTGTGTTTACCAAAATATTTTTACGCAAATATTACACAAGTATAAATCATGTAAAATATTACACGTAATCGTTTACTAAAGATGGCCATCCCATGAGAAAACCGAAAACACTAATACAGAATTAATTAAAATGAACGCTTAAACGAATATGCAAATTAGCTAGATCTTTTGCGGATGAATGCAATTCCACAACTCATATATAACAAAGTTGTAGTTCTTTTCAAAAGTGATAGAATAAAGTGTTTTAGTATAAATATCAATACAAAAAAATTATAGGGGTATATATATATATATATATATATATATATATATATATATATATATATATATATATATATATACAGTGATGATCATATTTATTGGCACGGTAAAATAAAAGTTAAATTTTGTCTAATAAATTCTAAAAAAGGGATTAAATTAAAGAAAATAACAAAGTATATTATGTACTTTTAACTGGCCTTTCCGATGCAGCAATCGGATTTTAGAAAAAATAAATAACAAAGGAACAACAAACATAATTGCAAAAAAAACCCTTGTTCAAAATTATTGGCACGGCTTTGTTTTTCTTTTAGTATCAGTATAATATCAATCAATTTCCGGTTTACGTGCTTTCTGAACTTTTTTATAGCCATATTATGCTTGTTTAACGCTAATTCAGTGAATAATTTTTTTCAGATAATTTTTAGATAGCGATTTATTTAAACTATTATAAGTGACTAAATTATAATTTTCAATCGCCATGGTTAAAACTAAGGAACACAGCGAAGACGTCAGGAAGCTTGTTGTAGCATGCCATACCAATGGGGAGGGCTATGATAAGATTTCAAAGAAGCTAAACCTTCCCAAATCCACTGTTAGAGCCATAATAAACAAGTTCAAATCGCAAGGCCACGTTATGAGTTTAGAGGGTAGAGGGAGAAAAAAGGATTCTTTCCCCAAGAGATGAACGGAAAATTGTTCGACAAGTAAAACAAAACCCAAGGATCTCTTTTGGGGAGATTGTTGATGAACAGAGCACCTCTGAAGTGAATGTATCTCGACATACAGTTGGTAGAGTTTTGAAGAGAGCTGGTTTAAAAGCATGTCGTCCGAGAAAGACTCCCTTATTGAAGCCTATGCACCTGAAAGCAAGGCTAGCCTTTGCAAAACGTCATATTGATAAAGATGTTGCATTCTGGAAACGTGTTCTATGGACTGACGAAACGAAAATAGAGTTATTTGGCCATAATAAAGTGTCTTATATTTACAGAAAATCTGGCGAAGCTTTCCTGCCTAAGAACACCATACCCACAGTGAAGCACGGTGGAGGCAGTTTGATGTTTTGGGGATCCTTTGCTGCCTCTCGACCAGGGCGACTTGTTAAGGTCACAGGTAGCATAAAAAAGGAAGATTATGTTAAAATATTGGATGAAAACCTGAAAGACTCTGCTAAAGAGCTCTCACTTGGTCGTCGTTGGTGGTTCATGCAAGATAATGACCCAAAGCATTCGGCTAAACTGACTAAGAAATGGCTTGAGGACAATCATATTAATGTTTTGGAGTGGCCATCACAAAGCCCAGACCTTAATCCAATTGAAAATTTATGGAGAACATTAAAATTGAGGGTAATGCAAAGGAAGCCTAAGAATCTTATTCAATTGGAGGATTATTGTCAGGAAGAGTGGGCTAAAATTACTACTGAAGAGTGCAACAACTTGGTTGTAAACTATGAAAAGCGACTGAGGAAGGTAATCAAGGCCAAAGGCTATACAATTGATTATTAAATACATCGTGCCAATAATTTTGAACAAGGGTTTTTTGCAATTATGTTTGTTGTTCCTTTGTTATTTTTTTTTTTTTTTTCTAAAATCCGATTGCTGCATCGGAAAGGCCAGTTAAAAATACATAATATACTTTGTTATTTTCTTTAATTTAATCCCTTTTTTAGAATTTATTAGACAAAATTTAACTTTTATTTTACCGTGCCAATAAATATGATCATCACTGTATATATATATATATATATATATATATATATATATATATATATATATATATATATATATATATATAAGCTGCTGTTTAATTGTATTTATCGTTAAAAAGAAGTCAACAGGAACTCTTCATTTATAAACGATAAAAATAAACAGTAAATCATCTAGGAGTTCATGGCGTAACGGTTAAACGCGCCGGACTGTGATACGCATGGTTCGGAGTTCGATTCCTAGAAACAGTCAAGCTACGCTGACGAAAGGTAGTTACATTGAAATATAGATGTACGTAGATTACTGTATAAAAAAAAATAAAAAATAAAAAAACAGATAAAAAATATGATATACATCCAAATAAATTATTGGCGAATTTCTAAGTAATTAAAAATGAACTTCGATGCGAAGCCTCTATTTAACCGTATTTATCGTTAATAAAAAAATCAACAAGAAATATATATATATATATATATATATATGTGTGTGTGTGTGTGTTTATATTTTTTATCATTCGTTAGAAAACTATTTAGTCAGTAAGTCTTTTAATCACCTGCATTCAATGCATCAACTTGTTCTCTCGAATTCACTATAGTCCTAATATTAATTGAAGGGATCATCAGTCGTTTACCATGAAGCACTGTTTCGGAAATTTCAAAACAAAACACTATACTAAATAATGGCTCCTCGGCAATGTTGATCAGACACAACTTCCCTTAATCACAAGAATAAATAAATAAATAAATAAATAAATATATACACACACACACACTTTCCTTGATCACAAGAACAAAACGAAAGAAATATATATGTGTGTGTGTGTGTGTGTGTGTGTGTGTGTGTGTGTGTGTGTGTGTGTGTGTGTGTGTGTGTGTGTGTGTGTGTGTCTTTAGAAATAAACGCTGAAGTAAAAGTTCTGAGCCTCGTTTTGAACAGATAAATCAAATGAAGCCTAAGTATGAAATCGTAAGCACTTCGTTTCATTTGCGTTTTTGAAACTCGAGAGACAGTTGAACGCGGAAGGAACTGTGAAACTGTAAAAGACTACTTGAGTTCTATGACTTTGATGTCAGCGAAATGAAGTTATTTTCTCGGAAGTTAAAACTGGGTTAAAGTTAAAACTATTTGAATTCATTTATTTTCTAGTGTTATCAGAAGCAGTGTTTGTTCTGAATGTTCGTATTGATGCTAAAGTTGCAGGAAATAGATGCAAACTATAAGCGAATTTTCACGAGATTCAGGGTGGGAATTACAATATTTACATTGCACTGTCCTATTGGAGTAACTTCTAAAGGAAAAAAATATTTATGCATTGCGATGATGTATGGAAGAGAAATGTGTACAGAAAGGATTGAGAACACGAGTTACATTGTAGGAAATGATATAAAGTTTTCAGATGAGAAATGTATGGAGTATTGTTGTCACATTTGACCTGGTTTCTACTCTATTAGTTTCTCACTCCTGGACAGGGTTCATAAGAAAGTTGCCAACCTGATAGTTCCTGGGCTGTCATCTAAACTTCAACCTCTGTCACATCGACGAAATGTTGCATCCCTCTGTCTGTTTTGCAAGTATTTTAATGCTGGATGCTCCGACGAAGTACAAGGTCTTGTACTCTCTTGGCGTAAATATCTCCGATAAACTCGAAAGCAGCAAAGTCCCACCCCTACACTATAAAGATTCTTAGATGTAAGAAAGCCTTCTACTCTAATAGTTTCTTTCCCAGAACTGTTAGACTCTGGAATTCCCTTCCGGGTTTCTGCTTCCCCAACTGTACTGACATGCAGAAGTTCAAGTGTAATGTGAACAGACATCTTGCTGTTCAACGCCTTATATAGTGTCCCTGCAACTTATGTCCGTGATAGTAGCCCCCTACATCAAAGCGGCACTATGCTTTGTTTGGGGTGGAAATGTAATAAAAAAATGATTGTATAATTAAACTTTAATATAAAGATTTTATGTCCAGACTCCGAAGTTGCAATCTATTTATTAAATTTCTGCTAGATATTCGCTACAGCATCCTGTTTCAGCTTCCCATGATTTTTTCAAGTACTCTAACAACTACGCCATGGGTCGCTGCTGACATGACTGACAGAACAAGAGCATGATACCCCCGTGAAGTAAATAAAGAGTTCCCCTCGAAATTTCGTCTAAATTCCCGAGTTCGACAAGATACACCTTAAGAAGATCGGAGGTTACATCGACAGAAACTCTCGGTCCCAGCCCTGTCTTTCTTCGACTGGTACTCTAACTAGATATGGAAAACATTGCTCCTGCTTACGCAATCACTTACGTAAAATGATCAATCGTTTGTTATCGTTACATATTATATTTATTTTATTTATCTATTTTATCGTTAAATATTATATTATATTTATTATATTGTACAGCGTACGACAGAAATACCTTCCATATTTTATAATATTTACATTGCATTGGTCTCATGGAGTAACTTCTAAAGTATTATTTCGATTATCGATTATCGATACTTATCGAAGACATTCTGAAACAAAACGTAAGAACAATGCCAGGCATATAAAATACCTTCGTGTAAGATTTCATAAAAATCGGCTCAGCCGTTTTCGAGTCCATAGGGAACGAACTCACAGACATACACACAAACAAAGTTCCTTTTTGTATAATAGTTCAGATAGAGATAGATACAAGGTACGTGCAATAAGTAATGCCCCTGACCTACTTCCCATAGCAGTAGAGCAACGAAACTTGGCACAATTATTAGTCTTTCTCTACATAGGAACCACTCAGAGTTATGCATTTCTCCCATTGTTTGATGCAGCTCTGGAGGCAGTTTTTGTAGAACACCCCAGGTTGGTCCTCCAACCACAACGTGATTTCAGAAATCAAGGCTGCATCATCTGGGAAACGCTTTCCTTTCAAAAACAACTTCATGGCTGGGAAGAGGTGAAAGTCAGAGAGTGCAAGGTCAGGAGAGTAGGGAGGATGGGGAAGGATTTCATAACCACCCGCCCATGCTTCTGATCTGGCGACTATGCGAGTTGTGGATCGGGGCGTTGTCCTGCAGGAGGAGGGTACCTTTGCTGATCTTGCCCCGCCTCTTCATTTTGAGAGCTTCCCTTAATTTCCTCAAAAGTGAAGCATAATAGGCTCCTGTAATTGTGGTACCCTTTGCCAGAAAATCTGTCATCACTACTCCGTCCTGGTCCCAGAAAGCTGTGAGCATGACCTTGCCAGCGGAGGGCTGCAACTTTGCCTCCTTTGGAGGTGGTGAGTCCAAGTGCTTCCACTGCATTGACTGGGTTTTAGTTTCTGGATCATAGTGATGGACCCAAGTTTCATCCTGTGTAATCAGTCTTTTGAAAAACTTTGACTCATCTTATTGACACATCTCCAAATTTATCCTCGAGCACTCGACGCGTTCTCGCTTCTGGAATGGTAGAACAACCTGGGAATCCATCTGGCAGACACCTTATGCATATGCAAATGGTCATGAATGATAGTTTTCACAGACCCTGTACTAATCTTGACATCTTGGGCTATTTGGCGAATAGTAATACGCCGGTCTTCCAAAATGGCAGCCTCAACTTGAAGGGCAGATGCCTCATCAATGGCAGAAGGGTGGCGGCCAGTTCTGAGAGCTGTTTCCACATACTTCCGGCCATGTTTGAATTCATGATGCCAGCGTTTTACAAGGTCATATGATGGGTCATTATCACCATGTTTTTTTCATTTCATCAAAAATCTCCTGTGGTGTGCGTCCTTTCAAATACAAAAACCGGATCACTGCTCGACATTCAACAGGCTCCATTTCACACCTGACTCAGTTCAAACACCTGTAAAACAGAAACCACATTTAGTTAAGAGCTGCAATTTGCCACATAACCCGTAGGGATATAAATCATTGCACATGCAAAATTTCAGTTAGATCAGACAACTGGAAGTGGGTCAGAGGCATTACTTATTGCACACCCATCGTATATGCGTATTGGCGTGGATTAGAGGCTAAGGATTGAGACTTGAGAGTTATATATTTTGTTTTCGATTCTAGCTGACGCCACCCAAGTCTAAAATAAATATATATATATATTATATAATAAATTCCACAGCCTAACGACGTCGCAACCCACAAGAGCCATGACAGTCAACGAACCGGAAGTCCAAGACTCGAGTTTCGCCCTCATTTGGGCTCATCAGTTAGACACATCCGAACTCAGGATTCGAAACCCGAGCCTCTTGCGTGCAAGGCACGCACTCTACCAACTGAGCAAACGTCCCGCATGCAAGAATTTCTATTAACCAACACAGATCAAGCGAACCGCGCCGAAATCTGACTGTCATGGCTCTTGTGGGTTGCGACGTTGTTTGGCTGTGGAATTTATTATATACAATCTCTCACATTCTGAAAATCCAATCATAAGTTGCTCACTTGGTTAGCATTGCTGGATGGCATCGTCCTTTCAAGTTAAAACTCCTATTGTGAGCCATCAGCTTGGGGTTATTAGCTGGTTGGATGACCGCGTCCCTTGACGAGACGAAGTAGGTTCATTTCACAGTCGGATTTCGGCGCGGTTTGCTTGATCTGTGTTGGTTAATAGAAAATTTTGTGTGCGGGGCGTTTTCTCAGTTGGTAGAGTGCTTGCCTCGCATGCAAGTGTCTAACTGATGAGCCCAAATGAGGACGAAACACGAGTCTTGGACTTCCGGTTCGTTGACTGTCATGGCTCTTGTGGGTTGCGACGTTGTTTGGCTGTGGAATTTATTATATACAATCTCTCACATTCTGAAAATCATATATATATATATATATATATATATATATATATATATTGATCTCACTACTATATATTAGGTTCAATATAATAATCGATAGATACTTGCCTCTATAATACTAAATATTTAATCGGCATAAATAAAAATATTATATTTATGCGTATCTTACCACCGGGCAACGCCGGGGGGTCTGCTAGTTATTGTATGAATTTGTTAAGAAAATGTTCGGTGCGATCTCACATGTAAAAGATGGATGAGGAAGCTATTTAAGTAGCTCAAAAGTGTTGTTATCTTGGTGACACCATTGGATCACATGTATGGTGCAAGTGCCAGCATGGTTGCAAAAATGTAGGAGCGTTTGAAATAACTTCTAAAGGAAAGAATATTTATGCCGCGCGATAATGTATGGAAGAGAAACCTGCTTGATAAGAATTGAGAACACGAATTACATTTTCTTTTTTTAATGATAAGGCGATTCTACACTATCAGAACATAATTTTGTAGTCGATACGGCAGATAACCGAAGTTAAGCAACGTTGAACCTAGTTAGTATCAGATGGGTAACCATTTGGGAATTATAGGTGTTGTATGTGCTTTCCGCTTATCTCGGCATTTTTTTTCCAGTCGTCCTGTACTTCACTTGCCACTGATATTTAACAATGTCGTCTCAGGAGAGGTGGGGTTGGATATTGCGCACCTCCTGCCACAAAATTTAACGCACAAGCAACCCTTGATGGGTATCCATAGTCTGTCCAAGACTGAAGGAGCCTGTTTTTTGTAATCGATAAATGGAGTTTCAGATTAAAAAAAAGCAATGGTTTCTACTGATTTATTTTGTTGAACTAATGTTAATTTCTAAATTATGCAATCGAAATTACCTGAATATTATTGAATTATTAAAAAAAAAAAAAACTTTAATCGTGTTAGCAGGTGAAAAATTGCGGCCATTTTGTTTTTATAAAAATAAATCGAAACGAAAATATAAACAAGGGGAGTAACTCTAACCTCCAGTTAAATCCGTCCAGTAAATCAGGTTTGTGTCTCATTTACATCTCCCTCTGGCAGGAACACATTTGCAAACCTGCGAAAAGTCCATGGGCATGCAGGAAATCAAAAATATGGATTTCATTTGAACAAAAATGATAAATACACACGGATTCAATTTCCTCAGGTCCATTTGGAAAATTCAAAACACTTTTCCTGAGTTTTCCAAGAATCATCAGGAGGAAATTACCTCCCTTTTGGACTCTCCTGTGTCTTACATGAGCAAATATGATCATTTCTTCAAATTCTATTTTCTTTAATAAATAATTTTCTACCTCATCGATTTTCGTAATTTTTGGATATAATCATCTTAAAATACAAGGAACACGTAGATACCATTGTTTTCATGTGAAATTCAGTTTTGCGGTTTCCAAAATTTCGTTCTGATAGTGTAGAAGCGCCAATGATGAAGTTGTGAGATGAGAAATGATTGTCCGTGTTGTTAAACTGGATTCATTGGACTAGTGTTATCATCTTGAGTGTGATTTTCACAACGTTTGGTTCGATGTAACCTCCGACCCTCTTCAGGTGTATCTTGTTGAACTAGGGAATATTTCTGTCGAACTTGGGAATTTGAATGGAAATCGAGCAGAACCCTTCATTTACTTCACGGGGGTAGCATGCTCTTGTTCTATCAGCCATAACTAGATAAAGGTCCTAAGTAATTCGCAATTTTATCTCTCGGTCGCACACACTGATGAGTGAACCTGCAACCTTCAAGAGAATATCACTTTATACAATTGATTTTTCTAAGTACTCTAACCACTGCACAACGAGTATTTGCGTACATGGCTGACGGAACAAGAGCATGCTATTCCCGTGAAATAAATACAAGGTTCCGCTCGAAATTTCGTTCAAATTCTGGAGTTCGGACAGAAACATTCCCGAGTTCGACAAGATACACCTGAAGAAGGTTGAAGGTTACATCGATCGAAACGTTGTGAAAATCACACTCGAGATGAGAATAGTAGTCAGATGAATCCAAATAATAAAAAATAAAACAACCCTCATATTAAAAATTCAGAAACGTAGCTTTTATTTCCAGACTTCGAACTTTCAACTTCTTAATTGGATTTCTGCTATATATTCGCTACAGCATCTTGTTTCAGCTTCCTGTGACTTAAGTTATCGTCATCTCGCCGTGAGCCTATCAGTCCTAGCTCTGCCTCTCTTCGACTGGTATTCTAACTAGATATAGAAAACATTGTTCCTTCTTACGAAATCACTTGCGTAAAATTATCAATCCTTTGTTATTGCTAAATATTTATTTTTTTTTAATTATTTTATGGTTAATATTATTTTTTAAATTTTTTATGTAGTTTATCGTGAAATTTTATATTATATTTATTATATTGTGCAGGCTGCGGCAGGAATGCCTCCCATATTTTAAACTTGCAACAATATGTTGTTGATGTTGCAAGTTTCAAATGACGTTTTCATTTAGTTAATAACTTGCCTTTTTTTTTCAAGGTGTCCTCATCAAGCAATATAATATGGTTTGGATTGGTGCAAATCGTGCTTTTATTGTAGAAATCTTTTTGAAGAATGGCGAATCTGTAACTGCAACATAGAGAGCTTTCCGGGTTCATTACAAGTTAGGATGACATGATGCTGTTCAAGATAGAAAATCAATACAGCTATGAGTTGCACATTTCAGAGCTACAGGTTCGGCACTTGAAAGAAAGCCATTTTGAAGGCCTCGAAGCGCTCGAACGCCAGCATTCGAGCTGTGAGACTTTCTATTGCACAGTACTATACACATTCAGCTCGTAAATATGCTTTGGGCTTGGGATTGTCTGATCGAATAGTTAGAAGATTTCTACACCCTGATATGCAGTTCTATCCATACAAATTAATGATTGGTCAGAAACTTCACAAGCAAAACTATATATATATATATATATATATATATATATATATATATATGTGTGTATATATATATATATGTAGTCATCGACATATAGTCCTGTTTCGTTGTATCACAACTCATCAGTGCCGCTAGACTAGCACCTCTCCCACCTATATATATATATATATATATATATATATATATATATATATATATATATATATATTATAAAGCCCCCCTCTTGGGTTGAGCACTATCGTAAATAATCTCACTCGCTACTTAATTTAGCTGAAAAAATGCGAAGCTCGCGGTTTGTTTACAAACAAACGTTTGAGCACTTTACGAGTGGCGGGCGGATATTTATTTAAATAGACATTCGGACAGATTAGTTGCGGCCACCGCTTCCGTAGTCAGGGGGTAGAACTGCCGACTGTCATCACGACGGTTCTAGGTTCGATCCTCGGCTTGGGATAGGTGTTAGTCTAGCGGCACTGATGAGTTGTGAAACAACGAAACAGGACTGTATGTCGATGAATAAAATATATTTTATATATATATATATATATATATATACATATATATATATATATATATTCAAGCAAATATGCAACGGAGACACTGCTTTATGGTTCTTTTTTTTTAATTTTTCGATTTTCCGTATAATCTTTTTTGTATCAAAATCAAAAATATTAATAAAAGTTCTTTAGTTGTTGCTGTCAAAAACAGAATCATAAAGCAAAGTGTCTCTGTTGCATTTAATATTATTTGCTTGAATGAAAAAATGCTCCTTAAATATACCAGTTTCAAATATATATATATATATATATATATATATATATATATATATATATATATATATATATATATATATATATATATATATATGACTACTTCATTTAATTGATGTGATTAAATGCAGTGGTCCAACTTAGCTTCTGAAATAGTTGAGCACTCCCAAAAGAATTTCTTTCACCACACCAAAAAATAGATATGGAAAGGGTTAAAGTTAAAACATCGGTAAAAAAAAAACATCCCCACGCCTAGCAAGCATAGTTATATTCTTAAATTAATGAAAAAAACAGATGAACTAAGCCTGACGAATCCTAGCGTGGATGAAACCCGGAATATTCTGTGTAGTTTAATTGCCATATATATTTTTATAACTTACTACTATATATATATATATATATATATATATATATATATATATATATATACTAGCAAAAGTACCCGTCGTTGACTGGGTTCAAAAACAGCCTACAGAAAATGGATTTTGATTTATGAAAGTATGATAGGTTATGAAAAGGAAGGGTTGTAAATTTGGGTTGAATTTGGAGGTATCAAAACGAAAGCAAAATATGATGAAAGTAAACATAAAATAGATAAACCCCATAATTTATCATACCATACCTGTTCACACTGAAACACTTATCACATTATTCTGTGGATCTATATTAAAAACCCTTGTTAAACTTTGTGACATATTTCCATTCTATGGAGGTCAGGTGCGAACGAACACCCCATAATTTTATTATACCATATTTCTTCAAACTGAAACATAATTAAACATAATAAAAAAAAACACAACCATCAATTAACTCACAATTCATCATTTTTCATAATTCTTGGATGCGGTACTAATTTTGACAATAATCTTTCATCATTTAAACTTACCATATCGCACACCTTACTAAAATAATAACTTTGATATGTTGTCTAAGCATATTGTTTCATTACAAACACACCAATCAATTAACTCATATTTCATCATTTTTTTTAAATTCTTGGATATGTTACTAATATTGACAATCATTTTTTATAAGTTAAACACACCTTATAGCTTCCACCCTTACTAAAATAATAACTTTGATATATTGTCTGGGCTGATTTTTTCATTACAAGATACCAATCAATTAACTCACATATCATCATTTTTCATAATTCTTGGATATATTACTAATTTCGACAATCATTTTTATCATTTTAACCGACATCATCACCACCTTACTAACATAATAGCTTTGATATATTGTCTGGGCTGATTATTTTATTATAAACACACCAATCAATTAACTCAAATTTCATCATTTTTCGTAATTCTTGGTTATGTTACTAATTTCGACAATAGTGTTTATAATTTAAACCATATTTATCTCCCTCTTTTACTAAAAAATAACTTTGATATATTGTCTGATCTGATTATTTCATAAAAAAAACACAACTATCTATTAACTCACATTTCATCATTTTTTATAATTCTCGGATATGTTACTAATTTCGACAATCACTTTTTATGTTTGACCCACATTATTAACAACCCAGTACTAAAATCATAACTTTGACATATTATCTGGACTGATTATTTCATTTCAAACACAACAATTAATTAACTCACATTTCGTCATTTTTCATAATTCTTGGATATGTTACTAATTTCGACAATCATTTTTCAACATTTTAACCCACACCATCGCCCCCTTTACTAAAATAATAGCTTCGATATATTGTCTGCTGTGATTATTTCATTGCAAACACACTAATGCATTAAATCACATATTATCATTTTTCATAATTCTTGGATATGTTACTAATTTCGACAATCATTTTTCATAATTTAACCATCCTTATAACCCTCTCTTACTAACATAATAACTTTGATATATTGTCTGGGCTGATTATTTTATTATAAACGCACCAATTAACTCACATTTCATCATTTTTCGTAATTCTGGGAAATATTTGACAATATTTTTGACAATATTTTTTCATAATTTAAACACACCTTATCGCCATCTCTGACTAAAATGATAACTTTGATATATTTCTTGAGCTGATTATTTCATTACAAACACACAAATCAAGTAGCTCACATTTCAAAATTTTTCACACTTCTTTGATATGTTATTAATTTCGACAATAATTTTCATAACTTTAACCCACTATGTCGCTTGCCTTTACTTAAATAATAACTTTTAATATTTGCCTGGGCTGATTATTTCATTACAAACACATCAATAAATTCTGGGTATTCTCATAGTATATATGTTCCACCTATCTTATTCAATACCGGGTGACGCCGCATGTTCTGCTAGTATATATCTTTCACCTATCTCATTCGATCCCGGGTGACACTGGATATTCTGCTACTATATGTTTTCCCTCTATCTCATTCAATGGGCGATGCTTTCTGCGTATATATATTTGCACTTATCTCATTCAAACCCGGGACTGACTGAATGTCCGCCACCCCACTATTAAATATATACATGAAATGAAGTAATGTTTAAAACATAAACTGTTTCAGTCATTTCTGGGACTGACTTTATATTCCCAACCCACTGCTAAAAATATACATGAAATAATGTAATATCTAAATAATAAACTATTTCAGCCCTTTCCGGGACCGATTTCATATCCCCCACCCCCACTGTTATAAATATACATTAAATGAAGTAATATCTAATGCGTAAACGGTTTTGGCCATTTCCGGGACTGGTTTCATATCCCCTACACTACTGTTTAAAATATATATGAAATAAAGTAATGTTTAAATCGTAAATGGTTTAAGTCATTTCCGGGACTTACTTCATATCCCCCACCCCACTGTTTATAATATACTTGAAATAAAGTAATGTTTAAATCGTAAACTGTTTCGGCAGCTTTTCGAAATTAATACATAAAAACATTAACACGGTTAGGTATTTGGCAACCATTGCTTCAACATTAATTTCTGAGTGTAATATCAGTCTCAGCATTCCAGTGACTTAATCCCCCCCCCTTTTTTGGTCTTGGTTAATGTAGGAGAAATCCTTCATTACTGATACAATTTTTAGTTTTTGTTACTGACCAGAGTGCCTCTTTTGGGGAGCTGATCCCCCCCCCCCAATTTTTAACCGACCTCATGTCCAACTCTGCCCTTGTGGAGAGGCAAGTAATCAAAATAAAATAATCAGAAGAGACATTTTTAGTGCATTTTATAATTAAACAGGAGGGACATTTAATTTGCAGGGCATTTTATAATTAAATCAGAAATTAATTTTCTCACTTACTTTTGTAATATTAAAACTTTGTTACATTAAATATAGTACCTATTTACAATCCCTCCCAAGAAGACAGATTTAGACACCAGGGTCGTTTTTTAACGTGGAGAAAAGGAACAAAAAATTGTCTTAGTCGAAAAGGATTTCTCCTCCAGAGAGAGAAGAAATTGAAATGTAGCGTTTGAAGAAAGATACTACACTTTGATCTTGGCCGAAAAGCCAAGAAGAACAAATCATTTTTATTAGCTTTGCCTCAACAGCGACACCAATTTTTTTCTTTGTTTTAATGGATGGAATTTCATAACACTTAAACGACCCGGATGTAAGCGTGACACACAAAAAAACACATACGCTATTGTAATACATAGATGATGATGAATATCTATCGGTTTTAAACTATTAGTATAACTAAAATCGATAGGACGTTTCTGAAATTTTGAGATGAGGATTGGTTATTCGTATTATCTGGATATATCGGACTACTGTTAACATCAAGGACGCGGTGGTTAGAGTACTTTAAAAAATCAATTGTAAAAAAATGGTATTCTCCCGAATTTTGAAGGTTCAATCCTCAGTGTGGGCGACCGAAAAATACAATTGCGAATTACTTAGGACCTCTATCCAGTTATGGCTGACGGAACAAGAGCATGATGCCCCCGTGAAGAGTTCCGCTCGAAATTCCGTCCAAATTTCCGAGTTCGGCAGAAACATTCCCGAGTTCGACAACATACACCTGAAGAAGGTCGGAGGTTACATCGGCTGAAATGTTGTGAAAATCATACTCAAGATGATAACACTAGTCCGTTGAATCCAAATAATATAAAATTGATAGATCACAAGTGTATTTTAACATTTGAAAAAAATATCTGCATATTTAAAATATGTTTTTACGTCAAGTTCCATTTTTTAACAGTTTTTACCTCTTAGCAGCTATTTTTACCGGCTAAAAAACAAAACACAGAAAAGAACGATCTACACAAAATGCAATCATTTGACCCGCCTCGCGTCGCACTGCAGCTTTGCTTTTCGATCGAGATTCACTTTGAAAAACTGGAGAGAGACAGAAACAAAGACTAAGTGAGTTTTATATACAGATTTTTTTGCTTGTTTTTTACGTTCTAACAGTTGAATGATGCAATGTCGATGGCATCACAGTTAAACAATACCAGCAATAAATAGATTTTAAAATCTAAAAACGATTTTAAAATCTAAAAAAATTTTTTTCGCGTTAACACACCTGTTCTCGTCAGATCACCGAAGTTAAGCAACGTTGGGCCTGGTTAGTACCAGATGGGAGACCAATTGGGAATTCTGGGCGCTGTATGCGCTCTCCGCTTATCTCGGCATTTGCTTCTTTTTTTTTTACATGGGGTCACCACTTATCAAGGCCCAGGGGCCACTCGGAGATAAGGGTTATTGTGTGTACAGTAATCAATGGGATATTATTGTGGTAATAGTATTGGGGATTTGATAAGGTGTCATTACTTAAGGGGGCGGTTCATCAGGAATTTGTTTGTGTTGGACTTGAAGACATCTAAGTTGAATTCGGGGATAGGGGAACAGGCAAGCGACAGAGAGTTCCACAGCCGTGCAGTTCTAAGAAAGAAGCTGTGTTCATGGAATCTACGTTTTCATTTAGGCACGGATAAAGAGTGGGGAAAATTATTGACAGTGGTTTCAGCTAGTCGGGTGTTTTTCGTGAAAGATTGGCGAGGGGAGACCAGAGAATGGAGCTCAGACGAGCACTTCCAGTCGTCCTGTACATACACTTCACTTGCCCTTGGTATTTAACAATGTCGACTTAGGAGAGGTGTGGTTGGAGATTGCGTACCTTCTGACAGAAAAATTTCACACGCAGGTACCACTTCGTCGGTATCCATAGTCTGTCAAATACTGAAAGAGGCCTGATATATATATATATATATATATACATATATATATATATATATATATATATATATATATATATATATATATATATATATGAATTATAAAGAATACGAAAAGTATAAAAGCTTATAACTTTTCTTTATTCGTTTTCATATAGTAAGATGATTGATAATTTATATTTATAATTTAACATCCAAATGAATGCTTTGACGATGATAATTATGAATTTCAAAAGGCGAACCATTATAAGGTAAATATATATATATATCTTTGTTAAATTTTCTTAAAAACATCTTATCATAACTTTATATTT
This sequence comes from Euprymna scolopes, assembly GCF_053919585.1. Classification (NCBI taxonomy): domain Eukaryota; kingdom Metazoa; phylum Mollusca; class Cephalopoda; order Sepiida; family Sepiolidae; genus Euprymna; species Euprymna scolopes. The sequence goes on from NC_136521.1 coordinate 44,596,602, forward strand.
AAACCCAATTCAACTTTATAATTTTATTCTGATTTTTTATTTTGAACTTATCTTACTTTGTTTATCAACATCAATAAGTAACTATTTTCCTATATGATTGATTATTTTCCTATATGATTGAATATTTTCCAGATACATCAGCCTTACTTTTAAAAAAATGCTAGGTTTATTCTGGTGTCTTAAAAAAAAACACCCAATATTTTTGCTGATGAGGAGACTTTGTTTCAAAAAACTATGTGTTAAAATTATTGTTCATGACTTAATGTCTATCTCAATAAAAACATCGTTTCCGAAACGATCGTACATTTTATTGGCTTTGTTGTGTTCCTCCTTATGAAACAGATTTTTAATTTTAATTATAAATTATCAATCATCTTACTAAATATTAAAATAGCTCTAGGATATATGCCTATTGAGCTTATTATATATCTGCATCACAACGAGCACTGTTTTTCTTGTATTTTAATTAAATTAGTGATTCTACTATCACATTAAAATACACTCTGCTCTTTAGACTGCTGTTCTAATCCCCTTTAAATATATATATATATATATATATATATATATATATATATATATATATTTAAATAAGGGAGTAGTCACGAACAATGTGTATTTTTTAACATTATTTTATTATTCCATGACTAGGTTTTTCATTGTGAATTATGTTTGGATCATTGTAATAATGTTTTTATGTCATTGAAATCGTTTACGCGTTTATATGTTTATATATATATATATATATATATATATATATATATATATATATATATATATATATATATATATATATATATATATAGTTGAACCCCGGATACTACGGTGGCCCTGGGATAATGGTTTTACAGGTTACGATGTGGAATACGATAATTTTTCGGTCCCTGGTTGCGGTGTTTGCCTCGCCTTACGATGTTATTTATAATGTTATTTGATTAAATACATGTGTATTATATACGGTATATGTTATGTAACTAATTTTTAATATGTACTGTATAAAATTTTGCTTAAGCCCCGCCGTACGGTGATTTCACCAATCACGGTGTTGATTCATGCCGTATCCTGGGGTTACACAGTATATATCGATTTCGCCGTATGAAGTTCCGCCTCAACAACTAAGTTGCTCGGAAATCTACACAGATGATTTTTTTTATAGTGGTGAAGGCTTTGTGTAGAACCATCCACTATATATATATATATATATATATATATATATATATATATAATTTATTTTTTATTTTTTTCAAGCACAATAGAGTTCTTGTTTCTGATTTTGTTGCGTACATTTCAATTCGCCGAGCGGTCTTTTTTTTTTATTTCGGCTGGCATTTTGGCTACTATGGCACCCAGAAGTCGTTCGGCTTCTCAAGCTCTTCCTATCGGTACATCCGATCGTCGTCAGGAGCAATTGTTGTTGTTGTCGTCTTTTTCTTCTTTATTGAGGCTTGGTGTATTTATAATTTTTCTTTTCCTTTTTTTTTTTTTTTTTGTTATAAAGATGGATGCAGGATGTGTAAGGGCGAATTATTCTTATTTTTTAATTTTAATTTTTTTTTTTTCTTATTTCATATTTTATTTATTTAGTTTATTTATTGTTAGTTATTGAATACAGTTACTATATTTGTCCCGGCATTACATGAGATCCGGTTAATAACGGGCTGTAGTTTTTAATTAGTATATAGCTTATGTCTGAAACAGTAGATTCATTTTAGGCACGTATGATAAATAATATCTGCTCCTTTTATTGAACACTATCAACAACCTCGTTGAAATTCAATGGGTTTATATTTTTGGATATTTTTACCTGGAATATATATATATATATATATATATATATATATATATATATATATATATATATATATATATATATATATATATATATATATATATATATATACGCTCTTATTTTCGGATTTTCCTTATAATTGGGCACTCTGCTGGATTTCTTTTTCAAAAAAAAAATTATATATATGTGTGTGTGTGTGTGTGTGTGTGTGTGTGTGTGTGTGTGTGTGTGTGTGTGTGTGTGTGTGCGTGTTCATAAATCGTAGCCTAAATAATACAAAGTGTATTGTTGTGTTGCCAATGTTAAAGGAAACCTGACAATTTGTTCTCCAATTTCTTTGGTTTTCCTTAAAGCTAATTCTATTATCTCCTTCGCGATTTTTGCAGTCGAGTACCTTAAATCTGTTTCTTATTCAAGATGTATTTTAGCCACTCGAAAATTCTTGCTACACAGCACAATTCGGTGCAATATTCTGGAGTTTTCAAAGAGTGGTTAGAACTGCAATTATTTTCGACGTAATTGTCAAAACCTTTTTGCCTGGAACTATTTGGGGGTCGTACTCTCACCTTTGAGTGCGCGTATTCTCAGTTGGGGCAGGGTGAAACGAAATTACGACATCATATTGCAGGGTTTCCCCTTGCGTTAAAAATGTGACGTTTTGTTTTTGTCGGGAAAGAAGAGAAGCCTAATTTGATAGAAACGTTTGCTTACGATGAAAATGCAATAAATAAACATAATTCCTGAAATGAAAGAAGGAAACAAAAGTAAGGAGAGAATGGTTTTCCGTGTGTTGATTTTGAATTAGCTGTCTTTTTCTTATTCTTCTTCGCCTCCAAGCAAGGCATATTTCAACTTGAAACGTGAGGAGCTACTATTTGAGGAGTTCAGTAGCGGGATGTCTCTTCACATTATATCTATATTCAGGTTAGTACAGACAGCGAAGCAGGAAACAGGGCGCCCAAGCATCGGTTATCTTCATCTGAAGTTAACTGCTGACCGACTTTCGCGGGCTGAAAGAACTACTCGATATTCCTTTTCTTCTTACTACCACCTGCACAAAACAGAGCAGGTAATGCAATAAACCATTTCCTGGTTATTATAAAAAGGTTTTGTTTCTCCGTTTCGTGCAATGGTTTTCATTACATGTTAATTCGTTTTAACACAACACTAATATAATCTGTTCTTATAAATGGCGGGCCGATCTAATCTTGTTCTCTAATTAAGGTTAGGTTTACCCAAAGACTGAGATCCAGAATGAATCTGAAAATGAAACCAATGAGAATGATTCGTCCTGGCTATTGAACTTGTTTGTCATAAGCTGACGCCATCAAACGAGAGCCGAATCAATTGTCAAAACGGTATAGCAAATTACGTGACCTAGGCTTGTGTTTAGAGGGGAGAATTTTGTTTTGATTCTCCGTTTCGTGCAATGGTTTTCATTATATGCTAATTCGTCTTAACACAACACTAATATGATCTGCTTTTATAAATGGCGGGCCCGATCTTATCTCATTCTTTTATTAAGGTCAGGTGTACCCAAAGACTGAGAATCTAGAATGAATCTGAAAATTAAACCAATGAGAATGATTCGTTCTGGCTATTGAACTTGTTTGTCATAAGCTGACGATCAGGTGATGTCATCTTTTAAAAATGGCATGACAGGCGTATATATATATATATATATATATATATATATATATATATAATATTTCTTCCAAAATCATCCCAGCCTTGACATTCGTTTTAAATTCTTTTTTCTACGCACACCGTATCTTCCTTTTAATAATATTATTAGAACCCATTCCGTTTTCCTTGGACCCATTTGTGAATTATTCCACGGATTTCTGCCTTTTGGATTACTTTGGACCATCTTCCAATTACGCGGTTCCCTTGGATTTTACTTGTGGAAATGGAAATTTAACCAACTTTTTTGGATTTTGGATTTTTGGATTTTGCCGTTATTGGATATTTTACTCTTCACCAGACTATCCATTCACGTGAAATCACCTTTTTCTTCACCATATTCCCTCTGATTCACTATTTGTTACCAAGTAAGATCTATGACTTAATTGTAGTGTCATCAAATACTTTTGCAAGCAAAATCCGAGCCCGCATTTTCCTTAATCCTACCCTCTGATGGGAAGGAGAGTATTTCTCCGAAACTCCGCGGATTAAGGACTATCCACTTATTTTGTGCTTCCTTTTTAAAAATTAAATATGTTTTCAACTCTTTTTCAAAACGTTTTTAACATGTTTTATTAACAACTACTAGTTCATATATATATATATATATATATATATATATATATATATATATATATAGTAAAATCGTCCGCTAGGCCTGTAATCTTGAGTTATAAGCCATATTATTTTCAGAAGAGAAGAGAAACAAACAAAAAGTATCAATCCAGAGAAATTTTGAGATATAAAAAAGCTTGCAGGCGAAGAGCAATTTCCGGGAGGTAGCCAATCTAAAGAACAAAATATTTGTTTTAATCCTAAAATATCGAGCATGTCTTATAGAGTGGTTCCGGTTTCTGATTGCCAGTATCAATCCAGAAAAGTTTGGAAATGTAAAAGCTTGCAGACGAAGACACAGAGTAGAGTTTCCGGTTGGTAGGTGATTCGAAGTCTTGAATTTTAAAGCTTGCAGACAAAGACGAACAGTTCCTTTCCGTGTGAAAACAAAAAGTTATGTACAGGAATTCTGAGAGATTCAGCATATTTTATGGATTGATTTGGGGTTCTGATTGGTTGGTAGCAGAGCGTAGTCTCGTTTGATTGGTCAGTTTTTATCACTCATGTTTATAAATAAAACTTTTCAATTCTTAGTAACCATAATTTCGTATTTATACCAAAAATATTGCAATACAAGTTCTTAACTACTACAGCATCTAAAACCATGCTTCTTCATAAACGCTCTGATGCCCATCTGGCATGAATTGAAATGAACGGCTCTCGTCTTGGGGAGGCTTCATGTTTTGACAAGCTTCTGGGCTTGACCTTTACTCCCGATCTGAAATGGAACGCGTATATCAAATCCATTGACAATGCTGGAAAAATGGTGGTATTCTTCTACCGCTCCAGTAGATATATCACTCCTGGTACAATTCTCTACCTATATAAAAGCCAGGTACGGCCAACGATGGAGTACTGTTGCCACATCTGGGCAGGAGCTGCTAGAAGCAGCTAATCCTACTTTGACAGAGTTCAAAATAGACTACGTAGCTTAATGGGGGTGCTCTTTTCTCTTCCCTACAACCTCTTTTCCACAGAAGAGACGTTGCGAGCCCGTCTCTGCTTTATCGTTATTTTCATGACAAGTTCTCGTCTGAGCTTCAATCTATGATCCCCCTTCGCCTAACTTTCACGAAAAGCACTCGTCTAGCCAAAACCACTATCAATAATTTCCACACTCTTTATCTGTGTCTAAAACCTAATTGTACATGAACAAGGCTTCTTTCTTAGAACTGCACGCCTGTGGAACTCTCTTCAGATTGCCCACTTTCCAGCTGACTACAATCTGATTGTCCTCAAATCCAATGTAAACAAGTTATTGATGAACCGTCCCCCTAAGTAATCCAATTTACAAAATTCCCACTACTTATGTTTACTACGCTATAATCACAATGACTAATGTATGCCCATTAACCCTTATCATCGAGTGGCCTCCGGGCCTTGATAATTGATGATTCCTGTGTAAAAAAAATTTTTTTAATAGATATAATGGCTTGAATTTCAGTTTATAATGCAAATGTCAAGTATCATGTTTCAATTGGGCTCCAAACCAAACCATTCATTTCCAACGCGCCCCTATCATATCAAAGAACCTACTATTGATTTTAGGGGCATTCATTCATCTATCTATGTATCTACCTATTTATCTATTTATCTATCTAGTCATCTACCTGTCTATTTATCTATCTATTCATCTATCCATCTATCTATTTATCTATTTATTCAATTATCTAGCTCTCTCTCTCTCTCTCTTTCTTTCTTTCTTTCTTTCTTTCTTTCTCTCTCTCATTCCATTGTCTTATCTTATCTTTGCTAGTTCTCCATTTAACATCCCACACAGATAACCACTCCTTACACAAATTTACTACTCTCCCCACCCCTTTTTACTACTCTTCCCACTTCTCCTCCCCCTCCTCAACTTTTCTATCTCCTTCGACTACTTTCGTTTACGACGTTCCGATCATTGCCAACATAAAGTATTCCATTGCCGGGGGCTACGACTTCTCACGATTGACATTTACATTTCTTTTTAATCAACATTTGATCATAGCCACGATACTATTTTTTTTTTTAATTCGCTCTCACCCCCTCAACTCTGTGTGATACTCAAGAAACCTTTTCAAAAAATCCGTATTTCCAACCCTTTTTGCACTTGTAAACCAAGTTCGCTGCTAAACCGACGCGGACCGATCGTGACTTCCTGGTGAGGCGAGCCTGACAACGCGATTAATGGCGTCGTATCCTTAATAGAGCCAATTAAAGTAAACGGTACGCGTTGGAATGCCAGTAATATGCAACGGTCGTTCCAAACGTAAGACCCCCTATTTTTTTTTTAAACTAAAACACTAAAGCGTTGAAGACCTACGAAGACGGAATAAGAACTATTAAAACGAGCAACATTGTCGGAAATTTATCCTCTTTCAGATAAATTCGACGTGAAAATACTGGCCTGCAGAAAAACAAAGCCGATAGCCATTAGTCGCGTGCTCTCGTGTAATGAATGAATGCGTGAATGTAAGATTGACATGAAATTCGTAAAGATAAACTAAAATGACCGAAAAATGGGCTGAAATAACTTAAATAAATAAAAAGTAAATGACTTAGAATGACTTTAATGAACGTAAGGATGAATTGAATGACCTTAAGAATGACTTGAATGCTTAAAAAATAACTGAAATCCTTCAAAAACAACTTGAATGTGTGAAGGGGAAATGGGGACAAACTCCCCGGGGAGTAGGGGAGCTGGATAGTGACAATTGGTATGAAGGGTTGCCTCTACATTGACCAAGGTCTTATATGTGGGGTTTCCCCCACATATAGTCTTTGCTTGTAGTATCTGCCGGAACAGATACTACACTTTGAGATATTAAATTTTTTATTCACAGGAAGAAAAAATGCAATTGGGAAAATGAATAAAATCTTAGGCACAAGGCCAACTCAAAAAGAAGAGGGGATGGTGAGGTTGGTTGATCCATCTCGTCTCTGTTGTAAATTTTAAATGCTTTTTCTCTCGGCCAGCCTCTTTTATCATGGTTACCCCTTTAAATTTGTATTTATGTGTGTGTGGTGGGAGAGGGTCCTACTTAAACCCAATTTTAAAAACATTTTTTATTTATATTAAAAAATACAAAAAAGATAACAATATTAAAAAAAATTCATACTACAGACAGATACTACACTTTGATCTTGGCCAAAAGGCCAAGAAAAGGGTTATTTATTTGCTCCCCCGCCGAGCTAATTAGGCACAAGGCCGATTTTTAATGTGAGGAGTGAAGGGGAAATGGGGACCAACTCCCCGGGGAGTAGGGGAGTTGGATAGTGACAATTGGTATGAAGGGTTGCCCCTACATTGACCAAGGTCTTATATGTAAGGCTGCCCCCAAATATGGTCTTTGCTTGCAGTATCTGCCGGAACAGATACTACACTCTGCTCTTGTCCAAAAGGCCAAGAAAAGCTAAAAAAAAAAAAAAAAAAAGCGAAGAACAGCATCTATTAACAACAGACCTTTGATCTTAACCAAAAAGGCCAAGCACAAAAGTGTTACGGACAGACCGACCGACAGACCGACGGACCGACAGAATGCACGCGACTAAAAATAAATGGTTGAAATAAAAAGAGGGGGGATAAAGAATAAAATAGAAAGGTCTTGTTTTAAAACGAAGAAGAGATTTTCTTTAAGTTGCAAATTTTTCCCTTGGCAGGCATTAAATACAAAAACAAAGTAACAAAATATAATGCAAAAAAAAAAACGCTGGTTCTTATATTAGTATAGCCAATTAAAGTAAACGGTACGCGTTGGAATGCCAGTAATATACGACGGTCGTTCCAAAGGTAAGTCCCCCTAGTTTTTACCAAAAAACTAAAGCGTTAAAGACCTACGAGGACGGAAAAAGAATCATTAAAACGAGCAACATTTTGTTCTCCAGGGTATATTTTTTCTACATAGTCACTACCATTCTCAATGCACTTTTGCCAGTCTCTTTTGATGCTTCGGTCGTAAAAGTCCGGAGCGTGCTTTGTCACTCATATCTCTCTCGCTACTCTGAAATCGACGAACCCGTCTCCTAACTGAGCTGACATCAACTGCATCGACTTCGTAAACGTTCAACAGGCGCCGATGAATGTTGATCGGTTCACATTTTTCTGAATGGAGGAATTCAATGGCACATTTCTGCTTCTGACGCACGTCCATGACAAGTGGTGCTTTTTTAGAGTCTCACACAGTCAATATCTGCAACAGAGAGCAGAAAGTTTCAGATATGCGTACATAAGTTTTATCATCATAGCAATGCAATTTGCTATCCCCGCTTATACATTCGGGTTAAATAAAGAATAGGAGGCACTACTTTTTGGATCCCTCTACTTACACCTATTTGCAATTGGAAATCGATTTAACATCAACGGCGAGTATCTAGTCGACACAGATCACAATTTGCGAACTAGTTTATTTTAATTTCCGTGAAATTTCAGATAGGAAGACAGCCCTCAGCAGCGCCACTAGGACGTTTTTATTTATTTAAAGAAATCGCTCTAGACGAGGTGTAAAGCCGCTTAATATAATGATCTCAAAGAACGAAAGACGATTATTGCAAATATAGTAGACGCGTATTGTTGTATAGCCAAGGGATTATATATCGACGTATAAATTGAGTCATGTGATATATTGTTCTCCAAATGGCACCAGATAAACGAATCGTTGTATATAGCCACGTATCAACTAGACGTATAGACATATGCTATACAGCGGGATATCACACGGGGATATATTACAGTTCGTATTTACATAAAGGTATCCTGTTTTATATGAAGAAGAATATATATGCTTCATAACTTTTCTTTCTCCAGGAGTTCTTCTGTCTCCACAGCTGGGCTCTGTGATTAAACACGCAATTACTAACACCATAACCGATTGAAACACCTGTTTTTTTTTCTTCTTTTGTGAAACCACAGAACAACACTATATTTTTTTAAATATAAATGTATTTCAGCTGTCTCAGTGGTCTTCACAAGACGTGTTTACATGCTTCTTCCTTCCAGTCCGCTTCCAGGCTTTGAAGCATGTCTGCTCACTTTCATGACCAAACTCCTCAATCTAATCTTCTTGACCTCTTGACCTGTCAGTCCGTTACGTTATCTCCTAACGTGTGACCTCTGTCACATACGCAACTGCTCAGGGTTATTTTGTTTATTTTTAACTTGACAAATTTATGCAAACATCTTCAGCTAAAACCCATTTTTACATTCCAGACTAATTCTACTCACGAAACAATAAATAACTTCCAATCCAAACTATTTTAACATAATCACTGGATATATATATATATATATATATATATAGATAGATAGATAGATAGATAGATAGATAAAGAGATAAAGAGATGGATAGACGGATATATAGATCGATAATAACTCATTTAACTTTTAACAATGTTATTATCTAACATCGATGTACGGCATAATCACGTTGACACACCGGTTCTCGTCAGATCACCGAAGTTAAGCAACGTTGAGCCTGGCTAGTACCAGATGGGTGACCATTTGGGAATTCTAGGCGCTGTATGTGCTTTCCGCTTATCTCGACATTGTTTCCAGTCGTTCTGAACCTCCACTTGCCATTGGTATTCAACAATGTCGAATCAGGAGAGGTGTGGTTGGATATTGCGCAACTCTTGCCACAAAAATTTCCCGCGCAGGCACCCTTACTGTGGGTATCCATAGTCTATCAAGACTGAAGGAGGCCTCATATCTAACATCGTGAAAATATCAAAGCTATAAGTAAGAGGAACACAGTCAGAAAAAGAGAGTTCATTTTGCAGTATTTTGGAAAGAAGCTACTGGAATAAGAAGCTGTATTACAATGAGATATTAGAACATCGAATTGAAGACCAATAGACCAACGAGTCAAACAATCTGGAATAAAGGAAGCAGGAAATAGATCAGACAATTCTAAAGAACACATGCCAAAATCTGTGATTATAGAAAAGACTGAGACTAGCAATATCGTTTCTGTGAGTTAGAGGTTTCAGAAAAGAGAGGGTTGAACCAATCAAATCACTCATACGTTTTTGCACTTAAGAACCCTTAAATGGGATGGAGATTCACAACCCCAAATATGACAACAGATACTAATTCACTTTGCAGACAGATTGGTAAGGTGAAATTGGTTTTCATAGGTGGTGGAAAAGGTGAGTATTTATAATGAAATCGATTGAAATAAATTTCGATAAATTTCTGTTTTTTTTTTTTTTAATGAAAATTGCACCAGACAATGCGTGAAGCTACTTGGTGTAAGGGGCTAACAAAGTCAAAATCTGATTATTGCAAAGACGGAAGATGCCTATTGATCTTAGTCTTGAAAAGACCAAAGCTACAGGTAGGAGGAAAACAGTCACTAGGAAGAGAGTTCCACAATTTTGCAGTATTTTGGAAAGAAGTTACTGGAATAAGAAGCTGTATTACAATGAGGTACTAAAACGAGTCAAACAAGCTGGAATAAAAAAAAAAAGCAGTGAATGTTATATAATCAGTCGATATAATTTATTGGTTGCTCTTTTAGCAAATGCATGCAAATAATATGTGTGCGTGCGTGCGTGCGTGCGTGCGTGCGTGTGTGTGTGTGTGTGTGTGTGTGTGTGTGTGTGTGTGTGTGTGTGTGTACGGCATAATCACGTTGGTACACCGGTTCCCGTCAGATCACAGAAGTTAACTCTTGCCACAAAAAAATTTCACGCGCAGACACTCTTACCGTGGGTATTCATAGCCTGTCAAGATTTAAGGAAGCCTTTATATATATATATATATATATATATATATATATATATATATATATATATATATATGCGTGTGTATATATATATACATATATATATATGCGTGTGTATATATATATATGCGTGCGTATATATATAGATATATATGCGTGTGTATATATATACATATATATATGCGTGTATATATATATATATATATATATTAATTTTATTTATACAAACATTAATGGCATTAATGTTTGTATAAATAAAATTAATATACCTGCTCTGTTCACTCATTGAGCACTATTTTGGTAGACACATGTTGTTTCATTGGATGTACTTCTAGGAAACTAAACTCTACTGGCTATATATATATATATATATATATATATATATATATACGCTGTTAGCTATGGGTTTTGTAAACTAACAGACACATATATTATTTTCTTTTATTGGAATCCTTTGAGATGAGAAATTTGTATATTTATTTATTCACATCCATATTTGTTGTCGTCTCACCACGTTTTGGCCAATTAATCCTCTGGTCGGCTTTAAGTAGTATTTCAGTGATAGCAAGACAAGAGGAAGTTCGGATCGGTAAATAGGTTGGTGGTGGGGGGTGGGCTTGTTGGGTAGAAGTGTCACTGCTGGCTTTCTCTCTGGCTCTGTCTGACTGACTTTGTTTATGTCCTATATTGACATCAGTCACATTTCTTAATCGGAATCCTGATTATTTCTTTGGAATGTCTTGTTTGTTTGTTTGTTTTTTTGTTTTTGTTTTTTTTTTATTCCTCGGTAGTAATTATTAGGGATGTATATATATATCCGACACAGTTAGACACAGTTAACCAAACGAGAACCACATCACTCTATCTAAAAACATATGTTAACTGATATATACTCGAGAGTCAAATTAATGAAAAGAATATTCTTTTGTCATATCCCTAGTAATCATAGACTGGGACTAGCAACATCACATCCGTGAGAAAAATGTTGCAGAGAAAAGGTGTGGAGAGAATCAAATTTCAGATAGGTTTCTGCAATTTATCAAAAAGTCTCAAATGGGTCAGAGACTCATCAGTCCAAATATGGCAATAGTATTCCATACATGGTCTGATGGTAGATTTGTAGGAGATAGAAACCAGCCTCAGGTGTGAAAAAGTATTTAGAACGATGTGGAGAACCGACTTTACGAGAACCGGAAAGAACAATTAATCTGATATATGGACTCCAAAAAGAGATTTGATGGGAAAGAAAGGTGCAGAAGTTTCAGAGTTGATTTCTCCTCAAAGGGACACACCTACAATTGAAAGACGCAAGCTAAAACAAAAAAACATTGATTCCTAGGCAACGATGATATTTGGTATTCGCTAATAGTCATCTATTTCAGTACTGATCTGACCTAACTCTTTGTTTACCTTCGGTGAACTAACGAACTGATGTGCAACTTATGCGCTATATATATATATATATATATATATATATATATATATATATATATATATATATATATATATATATATATGGCTACTTTATTTAATCACATAAATTAATATACGAAAGTATAATTTTTGCGTAAACTAAGTATTTACTTCAACAGTGCTCAATACATAGTAGAGCAATGTAGTAAGTTATAACAATATATATGGCAATTAAGCTACACAGAATATTCCGCGTTTCATCCACACTAGGATTCGTCAGGCTTATGCGAAGAGTTGTTGTAGTCTCGCGTTTTTATATACACATATTCTATTGAATTTTTAGTTAGCCAATCATCTTCCTAGTTTCCACCGCTCCCTTCCTAATCAGCCAATGGGTAGGCACTTACAGAACAAATGGCCAGTTTACCTTATGTTGAACTCTTCCTTTGTGTGTGCTTCTTTTAGCGGGGAGTGTAGATATCTAGTGATTTGACTTATTTTAAACCTATATGTCGTTAAATGTGTTTTTTTTAAGCCTGACGAATCCAAGTGTGGATGAAACGCGGAATATTCTGTATAGCTTAATTGCCATATATATTTTTATAACTTACTATATATATATATATATATATATATATATATATATATATATATATATATATATATATATATATATCCGTGTGGGTATGTAATATAGAATTGAGCTCAGTCTTATATATATATATATATATATATATATATATATATATATATATATATATATATATATATATATATATGTGTGTGTGTGTATGTATGTATGTATGTATGTATAAAGAATTTAAACTTTAACCGTTGAAAGGCCAGACGATTGCAAAATTGATTTTAATAACCATTTTTATTCATTTAAATAAAATTGAAATTGATTTTTTTTTTTTCGAATAATAAAATATACTTCTTCAGATAATACAGTTTTTCCTTTTTCTTACAAATCATGGCGGAGTTAACACCTGGCGCGCCCTTAGAAGTTGAAAATTGAGGCTGAATGATGCCAATAATAAATATCCAATAATCGTGTTAACATTGGTCGAACGCATGGATTAATAATAGGAAACGCACTGTTTGAAAAGCACTCGATATTAAGAATTTATGATTTAACGGTTGAAATACCAGACGAGTGCAAAATTGATTTTAAAAACATTTCTATTTTTTCTTTTTTTTAAATAAAACTGAAATTGAAAAATAGAAATGTTTATTAAAAACCAATTTTGCCCTAGTCTGGTCTTTCAACCGTTGAATCATAAATTTAAATATCGAGTGCTTTTCAAACAAACAAAAAACGTATTATTTGGATTTATCGGACTACTGTTCTCATCTTGAGTGGGATTTTTTTACAACGTTTTCATCAATGTAACCTCCGACCTTCTTGTTTCTTGTCGAACTTGGGAATGTTTCTATCGAACTCGGGAATTTGGAGGAAATTTCGAGCAACACCCTTTATTTACTTCACGGGGGTAGCATGCCTTGTTCTGTCAACCATGACTGGATAGAGGTCCTAAGTAATTCAAAATTCCGTTCAAATTTCCGAGTTCGACAGAAACATTTCTGAGTTCGACAAGATACACCTGAAGAAGGTCGGAGGTTACATAGACGGAAACGTTGTGAAAAATCACACTCAAGATGAGAACAGTAGTCCGATAAATCCAAATAATACTAATAACTTTTTGTTACTATGATAACAGACATGATAGTTAACAATGATAAAAATGATACTTGACATAATATTAAACAATGCTTTTTACACTAAAAATGTTTTACTATGATACTTGACATAATATTAAACAATGCTTTTAACACTAAAAATGTTTTCCTATGATACTTGACATAATATTAAACAATGCTTTTAACACTAAAAATATTTTCCTATGATACTTGACATAATATTAAACAATGCTTTTAACACTAAAAATGTTTTACTATGATACTTGACATAATATTAAACAATGCTTTTAACACTAAAAATGTTTTACTATGATACTTGACATAATATTAAACAATGCTTTTAACACTAAAAATGATTTCTATGATACTTGACATAATATAAAACAATGCTTTTAACACTAAAAATGTTTTACTATGATACTTGACATAATATTTAACAATGCTTTTAACACTAAAAATGTTTTACTATGATACTTGACATAATATTAAACAATGCTTTTAACACTAAAAATGTTTTAATATGATACTTGACATAATATAAAACAATGCTTTTAACAACAAAAATGTTTTCCTATGATACTTGACATAATATAAAACAAATGTTTTTAACACTAGAAATGTTTTCCTATGATACTTGACATAATATTAAACAATGCTTTTAACACTAAAAATGTTTTCCTATAATACTTGACATAATATAAAACAATGCTTTTAACACTTAAAATGTTTTCCTATGATACTTAACATAATATTAAACAATGCTTTTAACACTAAAAATGTTTTACTATGATACTTGACATAATATTAAACAATGCTTTTACCACTAAAAATGTTTTCCTATGATACTTGACATAATATTAAACAATGCTTTTAACACTAAAAATGTTTTAATATGATACTTGACATAATATAAAACAATGCTTTTAACACTAAAAATGTTTTCCTATGATACTTGACATAATATAAAACAATGCTTTTTACACTAAAAATGTTTTCCTATGATACTTTACATAATATAAAACAATGTTTTTAACACTAAAAATGTTTTCCTATGATACTTGACATAATATAAAACAATGCTTTTAACACTAAAATGTTTCCTATGATACTTGACATAATATTAAACAATGCTTTTAACACTAAAAATGTTTCCTATGATACTTGACATAATATTAAACAATGCTTTTAACACTAAAAATGTTTTTCTATGATACTTGACATAATATAAAACAATGCTTTTAACACTAAAAATGTTTTACTATGATACTTGACATAATATTAAACAATGCTTTTAACACTAAAAATGTTTTTCTATGATACTTGACATAATATAAAACAATGCTTTTAACACTAAAAATGTTTTCCTATGATACTTGACATAATATAAAACAATGCTTTTAACACTAAAAATGTTTCCTATGATACTTGACATAATATTAAACAATGCTTTTAACACTAAAAATGTTTCCTATGATACTTGACATAATATTAAACAATGCTTTTAACACTAAAAATGTTTCCTATGATACTTGACATAATATAAAACAATGTTTTTAACACTAAAAATGTTTTCCTATGATACTTGACATAATATAAAACAATGCTTTTAACACTAAAATGTTTCCTATGATACTTGACATAATATTAAACAATGCTTTTAACACTAAAAATGTTTCCTATGATACTTGACATAATATTAAACAATGCTTTTAACACTAAAAATGTTTTTCTATGATACTTGACATAATATAAAACAATGCTTTTAACACTAAAAATGTTTTCCTATGATACTTGACATAATATTAAACAATGCTTTTAACACTAAAAATGTTTTTCTATGATACTTGACATAATATAAAACAATGCTTTTAACACTAAAAATGTTTTCCTATGATACTTGACATAATATAAAACAATGCTTTTAACACTAAAAATGTTTCCTATGATACTTGACATAATATTAAACAATGCTTTTAACACTAAAAATGTTTTTCTATGATACTTGACATAATATAAAACAATGCTTTTAACACTAAAAATGTTTTACTATGATACTTGACATAATATTAAACAATGCTTTTAACACTAAAAATGTTTTCCTATGATACTTGACATAATATTAAACAATGCTTTTAACACTAAAAATGTTTTCCTATGATACTTGACATAATATAAAACTATGCTTTTAACACTAAAATGTTTTCCTATGATACTTGACATAATATAAAACAATGCTTTTAACACTTAAAATGTTTTCCTATGATACTTGACATAATGTTAAACAATGCTTTTAACACTAAAAATGTTTTTCTATGATACTTGACATAATATAAAACAATGCTTTTAACACTAAAAATGTTTTCCTATGATACTTGACATAATATAAAACAATGCTTTTAACACTAAAAATGTTTTCCTATGATACTTGACATAATATAAAACAATGCTTTTAACACTAAAAATGTTTTCCTATGATACTTGACATAATATTAAACAATGCTTTTACCACTAAAAATGTTTTACTATGATACTTGACATAATATAAAACAATCCTTTTAACAACAAAAATGTTTTCCTATGATACTTGACATAATATAAAACAATGCTTTTAACACTAAAAATGTTTTCCTATGATACTTGACATAATATTTAACAATGCTTTTAACACTAAAAATTGTTTTACTATGATACTTGACATAATATTAAACAATGCTTTTAACACTAAAAATGTTTTACTATGATACTTGACATAATATTAAACAATGCCAATAATAGCTTTTTAATATACTACAGTCTTTCCAAAAAATCACGTAAGGGTTTTGAACTTTAATAGATTCTTTATTTTTGATGATATCTTTGTGTAATTTTAACAAAATCTGACTAAGACATTGTGAAATCGTTTTACATAATATGTTAAATTCAAACCGTCTTTATTTATAAAAAAAATAATGTCTTTTAAATGTTGCCGCATATTCGTGCTCTTTCCAAAACATTATTCATGACAGATTGCAGAATGTCTGGATTTCGATTTAACTGGCTTATTTCGTTCCTGATGTTTTCCTCTAATTCTTGCAGAGTTTGAGGGTTTGTTAACATAGAATCTTTCTTAAAGATATCCTCACAAGAAAAAGTCGGGGCTAGTCAAGTCTGGGGAACGTGGTGGCCATTTTTACATTGCTAAGGCGAGAGATAATGATGTCACCAAAACAGTTTTACAACTTGCGTAGGTTAATCAAGTCTATACCCATTCACAATTAATTTTCGAAATATTATCTGTAAAATATCTGAAATAGAGACAAAAATAATCATTAATGGTAAAATGACAAAGATTTTCAACCCTTTAGTGACTTTTAAGTTTTTTTTAATATTAGGTTGGTGCAAAAATAATGCCGTTTAAGACGCATATATATCTGATAAAAACGACATTATTTTTGCACCAACCTAATATTATATTATACATTAAATTAAACATTCCTATTAACACTAATTGCATTTTTATTATGATTATGAACATAATAGTAAACAATGGCAATGATAGACACATCATTAAACAATTCCATAACAATAAGAATAACACTGATAAGTTTTTTTTAATATTAGGTTGATGCAAAAATAATGCCGTTTAGACGTATATATATCTGATAAAAACGACATTATTTTTTAACCAACCTAATATTATATTATACATTAAATTAAACATTCCGATTAACACTAATTGCGTTTTTATTATGATTATGAACATAATAGTAAACAATGGCAATGATAGACACATCCTTAAACAATTCCATAACAGAACTTTTTTTTTGTGATAATAGATATGACTTCAAACAATGCCAGTAACACTAATAACGTTTTATTACTAAGATATTAAACAATATTAAACAACACCATAACATAGAATGATGTTTTGTTACTGAGATAAAAGCATTTAAAAAAACGTTCATCGCACTAATAAACGTTTGTTACGATAATGTACACTATATTAAACAGTGGCATAACACTAACAAGATATTATGGACCGTAAATTGCCGGAAAATCCATATTGTATATGATCGAAATATTTCGTACCCGGACAATGCTGGGTACATCTCTTCTTTTTATAATATTGCTATTTTCTCATATCTATCTGGGTTCCGCTCATTTTTTTTTTTTTTTTTTTTTTTTTGTTTCGACATCACATAAAAATGTGTTACGTATGAAGAAGTATAGAGACTGGGAATGCCAGGTGTCGGTGTATATTGCCGCCTCGTTTCTCGCTTTTTTTTTTCTCTGTGTGTATTTTATAGAGTTCTTTCGACATTTCGTTTTTTTATTATTATTATTATTATTATTATTATTATTATTATTATTATTATTATTATTATTATTTGTTCGAATGATTCCGCACCGTTAATTTAATTTCTTGCGTCTCTCTCTCTCTCTCTCTCTCTCTCTCTCTCTCTCTCTCTCTCTCTGTCTCTCTCTCTCTCTCTCTCTCTCTATCTATCTATCTATCTATTTATCTATCTATCTCTATCAAGGACAGGTCACGCAAGGAGGGTTAACCAAATACGCCTGCTCGAATATAAGAAATGTCAACCATCTATCTTGACGATTTGACAAACTGTATTTCACGTCTTTCCGACATCATTTAATCTTTAAGAAAAAAAAATAATAATAAATACACACATTAACCAAAAAACTCATGAATAATAAAATGACTGAGACAATAATAGTAAATATAGAAACACGCACAGGAAAATATTCTTGAACAGAAATAGAATTATTGAACGTACGGTCATCCTTACTTTCACTTTATCATGCTAGTATCATCCAGCGGCCTTGGATATGTTTGTGCAAAAGCATACTAAACGATAAAGTCATGGATATCGTTGTATACAAGTTATTTCTAAGTTGTTTGCTTGGAATAAAGAGCTTGTTTTGTTTGGTTGCGCCTTTTACCGAATAGCTAAGTGGCCGACTATAGTTAAAGGCGACCTGATGGTTCTCTTTTCATTAGCTGCTACACTCTTAGAATCCTGTGCGTTTAGCAAAAGGACATCAAGTATCATTCTTTAAGTCTTTCGGGAACCCATGCGAACGAGACACAGCTAATAATGGAGATTAAACAGTCGAATGTTACTCGGATGTCTGTCCGCCTGCGTCACTCATTTCCTAATGTAGCATAGCGCGGACTGCTATATGCAAATACCGAGCTGTGAGCGAAATGACGTCACAATAAGGAAAAACAGACTATAAAAAGGAGAGAACACGTTCGAGAAGACGATCACGTTAGATACATGGATGACGTTCGAGAGCACGCTAAGAGGGCGATCACATGAGTGATGTCACAGCCGTAACGAGAAGTCATGCATTGCGAGAATAAGGAAATAAATGTCGTTGTTACAAAAAAAAACGAGTTGAAGTTCTTTTCTATTCTTTGTCTATTTTGCGACAGAGGTTACAGCGTGTTGGGTAGAAAGTGAGCGAAATGACGTCACGATAACGAAAACGAAGACTATAAAAATGCAAGAAACAACGATCACGTTAAAGACGTTGATGACGTTCGAGAACACGTTCGAGAGGACGATATCGTGAGAGACGTTATAGCAATAACAAGAAGTCACGCATGACGGGAGAATGAGGAAATAAATGTCGTTGTTACAAATGAGTTGAAGATTTTTTTTTCTATTCTTTGTCTATTTTGCGACTGAGGCTACAACATGTTCGGTAACGTTAAATTAAATTTTTGGTATGATTCGATAGAGTATTGGACTCCTATCGAGTTATACAAAGGCATTCCTAATGGTAAGGGTGTCCATTAATGGACCGGGAGACTGGGGTTCATCTCTCGCTCACTTCATACTAAAGACTTAAGAAACGAGTGGCGCAGACGGACAGACATAGAAGTAACATTCGTCTTTGATGGTTTTACATTATTAGCCCTGTCTCGTTTGTATTGCTTCCCCGGATAAAACTGATATAAAAACCCTACTTTTCTTTCGCTCGAAAGCACGAAAGGTCGCTCGTTTTGAGGGTACTACTGCTGCCTTTGTAGCTCTTCAAATTTTTTAGTTAAATAATAAGAGGCTTTACTTTCTGAACGGCTATTGTATTTTTTTCCACGCTTCCTTTTTTACAGAAGTGGGTTGATGTAGGCATAACAATTTCTGATGGGACGTTAGCTGAAAGAAAAAAGGAAAAAACCCCGAATTAAATTTTAGTTTCTTTCCGTCAATTGAGATTAATAATAATTGTTGAATTTGTTGGCATTCGAGAGGAATATTTGATAAGCCTACGTTCACTAGAACTAAGAATATGTTGTTGTTTTTTTTGTTTTGTTTTTTTTTATTTATTTATATATGTTGTGGGGACATACACACCCTTATAATCACTAAGATGGACTTATCCATTAGCCATATAAGAAGCAAGAAGAGACCGCTCAATGAGAGCTATCCGGATGTCGTACAAAGACGACTCCCCATGGATTTACTAATCTTCCTGTATCACTAACTCTGTTCTGGATATAAATGTTCTTCGTATTCTCACCAGTTGTCGTGTTTTCCTATATTCACCTTTGTCGACTCCACTACAATATATTAGGTTGGTGTAAAAATAGTATCGTTTTTTTTTTTTAATCAGGGCTAGTCACGTCTAGGGAACATGGTAGCTATTTGACATTGCCATAGCGAGAAATAATGTTGTCGCCAAAACAAGTTCACAACTTGCGTACGTTGTTCAATGCTATTCTTAATCCTAATTAATTTCCAAAATATTTTCTGTAAAATATCTTAAATAGAAAAAAAAAATCATTTATGGTAAAATGACAAAGATTTTCAGTGACTTTATCTCCCTTTTATTCTTTCATTCTGTCCGTTTAACTTGTTACTTTTCTTTTTGCGACAGCAGTGAATTAGTAGCAACACTAGTCGCTGAAGAGACGTAGTTGTTATCGAAACCAGTTATGAAAAGCGTCGCTTACCTCCTTACGTTTTTTTTTTTACGATTTTGAACACCACTAAATTCACCATAACTTTTGTTTTATTGAACGAAAATTGAAAAAGAAAATTCACAATATAGCTGAGAAGGTGATCTATAAAGTGTAATAATTGTTTGAAACTTGTTGAAAAATGAGTGAGCGGTGAAGCTTTAAACCAGTTCTAAATGACTAAAACTGCCACTTAACCATAAATTAAAACACGCTAGTGTTTGAATGATATAAACACTGAAAGGCCTGCTAATATATATATATATATATATATATATATATATATATATATATATATATATATATATAAGAAGTGAACGCGTCTGTGTGTGTGTCTGTGTCTGTATGTCTAAATTTCCCTACACAATAACTCAAATTTCAGTCTACAGACTCGAAATTTGATATACAAAGTACTGAGATTTGGGAAAATCTTTGTGATCGGTTTTCGACCACAAAATTGGCTGTTAAGGGGTCACAGCTCAACGATTTGACCTTTGCGAACTCTACCAAAGTCCTCCGACAATTTTGGGTTTAAACACTTGAAATTTTATATATAGATCCTTGGACATGGATCTAACTTAATAACTTGATTTGAGCACAAAACAATAAATGTTAAGGGGGCATAATAGGGGTCAAAGTTTAAAAAAATTGACCGCTTTTTTTTTTTTTTTGGTCAACATACACCTCCAATCACCCGGGAAACGCCGGGCTTTAATGCTAGTGTGTATATATATATATATATATATATATATATATATATATATATATATATATATATATATATCCTTAGTTATTATTCCAAAACCAGAAAATACATTTAGTTCACACTCAATTTTTATTCATTTTTTATGAAGTACGTTTTAAACGTGTTTCGTTGAATAGCGGAAGCGTATTTTAAGCAACTCATCAGAGACAAATGTATGTTACTTAAAATCATAGTCGGAAATTTTTTTTGTCTTTTTATATGAAGCGAAAAAGGATTTATAAAAAACAAAATTTAGATAAACAGAAACGTGATAACATATATACAAACATGAAATTTTTTAACAGCAGTAGACCATGCATATGGATTTAAATGATCACGAGAAAATATTAAAACAAGACGAGGAAGCACAGAAATAAATCCGTTAATACTACGAATATGTTTTAAAATTGGTAGAAGTGGTTGGATTCTTGGTTCACGGATTAACTTTATCCATTACTGTTCGGCCCTGTCGGTGGGGGCATTAGAATACGCCGACTGTCCCCCTGCAGAGGGTAAAAGTCTCTCAATCGGGGTCCTGGATATGACCTTAAACTATATCCAGTGGTGAGGGCCCAGCTTGTGGGCTTTGGGGAGTGTGGAGCCACCCTTTAATTACCATTGCTCCCAGGCCCACTCTGACCCGGAGTGGTAGTACCTGTTAGGGTCCTAACTATGGGTTAAATAGAAACTGACGTGAAAACAACAAATATATTCTATTAAAAAAAAAATTCTTCAAAATCTTTGGATTCGGCATTAAATAACCCGAAAAGGGTTGATATGCCGTAAAACAAAAACAACCAACCAACCAACCAACCATTACTGTTCGTATGGCTTTTATGTGTTGAAGGTAACATTTAAAGTGTTAGTAATATTTATATTAGGTAACACTTAGTTTTTTAAGCTCATTTTGTTTTCATTTCTATATATCTAATGTTTTATGCCGATTTTATTTTTGCTGTTGTTTTTTGCTTTTTGTTTTTTTAGCGATAATTAAATATTCGTCATTAGCGTCTACTACCCAGGAGGTCCTGGATATGACCTTAAACTATATCCAGTGGTGAGACCCCAGCTTGCGGGCTTTGGGGAGTGTGGAGCCACCCCTTAATTGCCATTGCTCCCAGGTCCACTCTGACCCGGAGTGGTAGTACCTGTTAGGGTCCCAACCATGTGTTAAATAGAAACCGACTTGAAAACAAAAATATACTCTACTAAATAAATCCGTATCTTTAGATTTGGCATTAAATAACCTGAAAAGGGTTGATATGCCGTAAAACAAAAACAACCAACCAACTACCCAGGAGATTAAGGAATTAGTTTTCCCTAAGAAAGATCGTCTATAGATCTTTGGATAAAAAAACAAACAATTATATATATACAGAGTGACTCCCCCCCCCCAAAAAAAAGCTAAATGGAGGCCATCTAGAACATATGCTGTAGAACGGAGAAAAAAAGGCCAAACACCCTTGTGTTTTGATGTGATGTTTTGAATATAATAAACTAGCTATGACGAAAGTTTCATTTCATTTGGACAAAACACTAAGAAACGGGACCTAATTAGAGTTGGGGGCCGTTTTTGCGGGGGGGGGCACCCTATATATATATATATATATATATATATATATATATATATATATATATATATATATATATATATAAAATAAAAGTTACAATAAGTTTACTAAGGTAATCAAAATGGTAAACTTAAAATATATTATAAATATTAAAGAGTTAATATTTACAAGTAAAATAAACTCAGCCAGATGTAAAAAGCTCAATAAAACCGAAAAGGAAATAGAGCTTATAATATGAACAAAAGATTAATAAAATATGTTAAAAGACATCTTGAAAAAGAGTTAAAAACATATTTAATTTTAAAAACGGAAGCACAAGATAAGTGGATAGTCCTATTCAAGATGTCTTTTAACATATTTTATTAATCATTTGTTCATATATATATATATATATATATATATATATATATATATATATATATATATATATATGAACAAATGATTAATAAAATATGTTAAAAGACATCTTGAAAAGGACTATCCACTTATATATATAATTGTTTTTTAAAATATAATTATCCACTGACACGTGTTTCGTCGTCTATAACTCATCAGAGTTGCTGAATCAAGCGAGATTCGAAGTCGGGACCTCCTGGTAAGAAGCCGAAACTCTTACCACTCGACCATCCCGCACGACTGTTTATATACATATATACAACTCATCAGTGCGGCTAGACAAACACCTTTCCCCAGCCGTGAATCGAAACTACAACCGTGGCGTTGATAGTCGACAGTTCTAAACATCGGGCTACGAATCAGTGCTGTAAACATTTCTCCTCGAGTGTGTTCTAAATCCACGCCCGCCCGTCGCAGACAGTGCTCAAACCATCATTTGTTTACAAACAAATAAATAATGGGCTTTGCTTAACTGCTTTAATATGCGTCGAGTGAAAATATATTTACAAAGTGCTTAACCCAAAGGGGCTTTATAAATTTATATATATATATATATATATATATATATATATATATATATATATATATATATATATATATATATATATACATGCAATGGTAGATAAACAAGTTGAGTGGATAAGTTTTGTCTAAGCCAAAATATTATATATACAGCAAAACAATTCTGCGAGTTCCTCGATGTCGTATATAATTTCCACAAGGGAAACCACCAAAAATAGACGTTCTCCAAAATCTACTAACTTTATTAGAATTACCAGCAGACAATAACAAATACGTTATGTTGAGAGCGTTAAAGAAATGATTGAGTTAGTAAAACGCTTAGCGTCAAAATATACACGTAGGCATTTTCATGACCATCAGCATAAAAAAAAACAACATTTATTTAGATGAATAACTTGCATATACATGATATGGGAATAGAACAACAACACAAGAATACATATATATATATATATATATATATATATATATATATATATATATATATGTATATATATATATATATAGTAATTGTCTGTATTTTTTTATATTTTTTTATATATTTTTTATATATATTTTATATATATATATATGTATATATATGTACGTATATATGTATATATATATGTATATGTATGTACATATATATGTATATATATATATATATATATATATATATATATATATATATATATATATATATATATATATAAGTAAATTCTTGGTACAGCAAAATGGAAGGAGAAATTTCAGAGGAAACATAATTTAATTTAAATACCAAAGAAACAAAAAAAAAAAAAACCGGCAGGTGAAATTATTAAAATTTCCTTAAGGCCTTATCGTCTGACCCTCTAAGAGGAAACGTCAGAATGATAAATTAAAAACTAAGAATCGAGTGAGGAAAGGGGGGAATTTGGTTTCAGTTGGAAGACCAGTGAGAAAAAAATATATATAATCTCACTGTTCAGGTGGTTTTAAATCAGTAAATATTTCCAACTGATGTTTCAGAATCTTTTGTCTACACAGGCTAGGTCGAGAGTTAATTATGACTAACGCCTCAATGATATTGAGATGATAGTTCGACCTAGCACTATATAAAACAGAAAACAACCAATCGGAATATTGATCAGAACACCTATTTATACTAATCAGGTGATTGCCGATGGCGGACTCATGAGCTTGGGAGTGCCCGGATGTTCTCGAAACCTGGTGTAGTCGAATATCCCGAGGGATGTGTTGGGATATTCTCATTTCCAATCTTTGGGATGTCTTGCCAACGTAGTCAGCTCCACACTGACAAACAAATTTATAAACAACAGAATTCTTTTGAATGGTTGGCAAAACATCTTTACGAAAAGAAGAGAAAAAGGTTCGAGTTGTGTAAACTACTCTAAGCATAGTAGCTGGAAAACAACGTTGAGTAGCAGAAGAAATCCTTTTAACAATATGAAGGCCAACAGGACCAAACCATGGTAATTTTAAATAAATGGGACAACGTGATGGACCAATACGTTTAACACTATTAAATGTAGCAATTTTACGTTCAATAGTAGTTTTTATTATATTTATGGGATATCCATTGCTAAGAAAAATATTTGTGATTTCACCAAGTTCCGTATCAAGACGGTTTTGTGAACAAATCATAAGTGCACGATGTGTAAGAGCGCTAATGAGGTTTATTTTTCTAGACTGAGGGGCAAAGGAAAACCAATTAAGATAGAGCCCTGTAAATGTAGGTTTTCTGTATACAGAGGTCTCAAACGTAGAACCAACTTTAGAAACACGAACATCGAGGAATGGGAGAGAGCCACAGTCCTCGACCTCCATAGTAAATTGTAACGATGGATGCAAGTTACAAAGAAGACGAAGAAACTGTTCAGCTTCACTCCGTGAGGGAAAGCATGCAAAAGTGTCATCAACGTAACGTGTATAGAATGTTGGCTTAGTAATTTTGGAAAATAATTCGTTTTCCAAAAATCCAACGAAAATGTTGGCTAGCGAAGGACCAAGAGGGCTACCCATAGATATCCCATCAATTTGCCGGTACATAATGTTGTTGAAACTGAAGGAGACTGATTTAGTGGCAAGTTCCATCAGTTCAACGAAAATTCGTTCAGGAAATTGTGGAGATTTTGAGGGGCCACGGTATAGATAGTCAGCACAAATACCAATGGTTTCATCCAAAGGTATATTAGTAAAAAGACTATTAATGTCAAAGGAAGCCAAGAACTCGGTATTCTTAGATAAAGATAATTTTTGTATATGTGACACGAATTGAAAAGAATCAGAGATACAATAGACCGAATAAAAAGAAAGCACAGGTTTAAGAAGATCAACCAACCATTTCCCAAGTTCGTGTTGTGCAGAACCCAACATAGATAAAATGGGTCGCAAAGGAATGTTAGGTTTATGAACCTTGGGTAAACCGTACATTCTAGGCCTTTGAGAGCCAATGGGTCGGATTCTATCATAAATCTTCTTAGAAATGAACCCGCTTTTATAAAGTTGAAGAAATCTTTTCTGGATTTTTATTTCCATACGAAAAGTGTCATCATGGCTTAAATCACTCAACCGGAGAAATTTATTTTTATCGTCCAAGATCTGTAACATTTTGGAGATATAATCCGTTTTGTTAAGTATAACAACGCCCGATCCTTTATCTGGGCGAGAAAGATAAATGTCGGAATTAGACCTAATTAATTTTGCCGCTTCAAAATGATTTTTCTGCCAAACAAAATCGCTAAATTTAGTATTTATGGCAGAAAACCTCCGACCTAATTCGCCCAACTGAATTTTAACACTAGTTAATTCATCAGTGGAGATAGGCGAATGGTGTTTTAATTGAGTATATAATAATTCAATTTCACTAAATATTGAAATTTTATCAACATAAAGGGGAGGAATACAAAATTGTAAGCCAGCAGATAAAACAAATTCTTCCGTATTGGACAAAACATAAGAAGAATGATTAAATATATGTTTATCCGAATTTATAATCCGAAACTTCTTAGTAATTAAATTTTTTAAATATTTATCATAAGAAGAAGTACATTTATTGCGGGTAAAATTATCGCCATTGGATAAAAACTTGGAAAAACGGAGTTTATCAAAGAAAGATAGTTCTTTCCAAACCATGGCCCAAAGTAAAAGGTGTTTACTACATAACAAATTATATGTATCGGAGTTAAATAGGATTTCGTCTTGTAAGAATACACGTTGAACTACCAATGTATCTCTACATTTAATTTTAGAAATACGATAACAGATATAACCGGGAGCTACATGATTTAGGCGGCAAGATTTAAGAAATTCCATCCTACACTTCAAAACGATTAACTTATTTTTAATACGTATAACTTTGTTTAACGTTTTGATAAATTGTGAGTTGTACCGACCTCGAAAATATGTAAGTAAATTCTTGGTACAACAAAATGGAAGGAGAATATATATGTATATATATATATATATATATATATATATATATATATATATATATATATGTATATATATATGAATATATATGCATATATATATGTATATATATGCATACAAGTGTGTATATATGTATATGTATGTGTATATATATGCATATATATGTGCGCATATATATGCATATATGTGTATATATCTGTATATATGCATATATATGTGTGTATATATATATATGTATATGTGTATATATGTGTATATGTATATATATGTATATGCATATATATACATATATATGTATATATAAGATATGTATATATGTGTATATATATGTATATACATATATACGTATGTATGTGTGTATATATACATACATATATATATGTATATATATATTGTATACATATAGATATACATTGATTGTGTGTGTATATATATATATATATATATATATATATATATATATATATATACTTCAGAATAATATGATGCGTAATGTCTACTGGTATGGAAATCCAGTGATTATTGGTTTTACAAAATATTATTGGCTGTAATATTCTATAAAGACAATCTCATCTTAATAAAAATTGCCCAATATTCCAGATAGAGTAAATAAATCATACTTTAGTAGTTTAAATTTTATGATGTGAAATGATTATTTTCAAATCAGTGAATTTTTATTATATGCAAGACAATGATGAGAATAATGGAAATGGGAAACAATAAACATAGAAAATCAAAATTAAATTGATTATGATTTTCTATGTTTATTGTTTTTGGCAAATTAGGTATAAACCATTTATAATATTTGCTAATATTTTCTACTCTGAGGAGATGGGTAGAGATCGATAACCTTTAAATTAAGGAAATATACTTATTGAAATTTTTTCTTTTCTCTTGCATATAATAAAAATTCTATGCCATAAAATTTAAATTACTAAATTTGGAGATATATATATATATATATATATATATATATATATATATATATATATATATATCCAAATTTAGTAATAAAAATAAAATTAATAAATCCTCATCTCAATAAATTTCAATTAAATAATATATACCATTTGGTACGGACCCGACCATGGAAGATCAGACAATTAAAAAAAAAATGAATTCATAAGAGCAAAAAATTGAACCTTGATCCCCTTTCAGAGCCCAGAGTTTATAGAGCGTTGCATCTCTACGGTTCCAGGTGAGAATTGTCTGAAGATAGCGGTTTCAATCCTACTCAAAGCCGGCCAGAGGCTTACTTGGTGAAAACGTGGTGAGACGATAACAACTATGGATGGCAGTAATTGCAGTGAATGCAGTTAGGAGATTTAGAGTTCCTATCCATCGCGGTTACCACCTGACGAAGGCCAGAGGAATAGTTGGCCGAAACGTCGTGAAACAACTATAAAAAGATGTGGATGATGGTCCGCAATAAATAAATATATAAATAAATAATACTCATCTCAATGAATTCCAATTAAATAATATACATTTGTTTCAGTTTCTAAACATTTATTATACATATTGAAATCAATGGCGTCTTGTTTATTGCCGGTTGAAATGAACGCTAATGCAAATTATTGCCGGTTGAAATGAACGCTAATGCAAATTAAAAAAAAAAAAAACAAGGCCGATAGCCATTAGTCGCGTGCTCTCGTGTAATGAATGAATGCGTGAATGTAGGATTGACATGAAATTCTTAAAGATAAACTAAAATGACCGAAAAATGGGCTGAAATGACTTAAACAAATAAAAAGTAAATGACTTAGAATGACTTTAATGAACTTAAGGATGAATAACCTTAAGAATGACTTGAATGCTTAAAAAATAATTGGAATCCTTCGAAAACAACTTGAATGACCTGGAGAATGACTTGAATGGCTTGGAGACTGACTGGTAGTAAAGTGGGTAATCATTTTACATTAAATTAATGCAGAAAATTGATCCCCCACTTTATATCACAAAGTTACAAACATAAGTATAGCATGTAGTAAGAACAGATACTACACTTTGATCTTAGCCAAAAGGCCAAGAAAAGGGGGTATTTATTTGCTCCCCCACCGAGCAAATTAGGCACAAGGCCGATTTTTTAATGTGAGGAGTGAAGGGGAAATGGGGACCAACGCCCCGGGGAGTAGAGGAGTTGGATAGTGACAATTGGTATGGACATTGACCAATAACTTATATGTGGGATTGGAATATATTTGCTCCCCCACACAGCAAATTAAGCACAAGGCCGATTTTTAATGTAAGAAGTAAAGGGGAAATGGGGACGAGCTCCCCGGGGAGTAGGGGAGCTGGATAGTGACAATTGGTATGAAGGGTTTCCCCTACATTGACCACGGTCTTATATGCTGGGTTGCCCGACATATGGTCTTTGCTTGTAGTATCTATCGGAATAGATACTACACTTTGATCGTTGCCAAAAGGCCAAGGAAAAGGTATTTATTTGCTCCCCCCACCGAGCAAATTAGGCACAACGCCGATTTTTAATGTGAGGAGTGAAGGGGAAAGGGGGGCAACTCCCTGTGGAGTAGAGGAGCGGGATAGTGACAATTGGTATGAAGAGTTGCCCATACATTGACTAAGGTATTATATGTGGGGGCAACCCCACATATGGTCTTTGCTTGCAGTATCTACCGGAACAGATTGTGTATTTATTTTCTTCCCCACTGAGCAATTAGGCACAAGGCCGTTTTTAATGTGAAGAGAGAGAGGGAGGTTGGAGGGAAAAGGAGACCAGCTCCCGATGGGTGAGAAATATGAGCTGGATAGTGACAATTAGTATGAAGGGTTGCCCCTACATTGACGAAGGTCTTATATGTGGGGTTGGTATTTATTTGCTCCTCCACCGAGCAAATTAGGCACAAGGCCGATTTTTAATGTGAGGAGTGAAGGGGGAATGGTGACCAACTCCCCGGGAAGTAGGGGAGCTGGGTAGTGACAATTGGTATGGAGAGTTGCCCGTACATTAACCAAGGTCTTACATATGGTCTTTGCTTGCAGTATCTGCCGGAACAGATACTACAAGGCCAAGAAAAGCTTAAAAAGCTAAGAACGGCATCTATTAACAACAGACCTTTGATCAGACCGACAGACCGACCGACCGACAGACCGACCGACGGAGTGACTTATAGAGTCGCTTGCACGCGACTAAACACAGTACACCATTCTTCTTCCACAAACTGTAAAGATGATTCACGTGAACTCTTTCGAACATTGTTGCAAGGAATGAACGCAGCCCAAAATACAAGTTTCCAGTTTTTTTGTTTTGTTTAGTTTTGTTTTGTTTTGTTCTATTGTTTTGTTTTGTTTTGTTTTGTTCTTTGCTTTTGTTT
Organism: Euprymna scolopes; assembly: GCF_053919585.1. NCBI lineage: Eukaryota > Metazoa > Mollusca > Cephalopoda > Sepiida > Sepiolidae > Euprymna > Euprymna scolopes. The sequence continues at coordinate 44,627,451 of NC_136521.1, forward strand.
TTTGGTTTTGGTTTTTTTTTTTTGTATTTTTTTTTGTTTTATTTTGTTTGTTTGTTTGTTTTTTTTTGTTTTATTTTGTTTGTTTGTTTGTTTGTTTGTTTTTTTCAACATTTTTCATCTTTATTTCACTACATTTTTTTTGTGTGTGTGTGACCAACAGCTGAGGGTCGCTTGAAATATGACAAATAAAATTATCAATATGTAGATAGTTATTTGTCCATTTAGACCAACGGTTCTCAACCGGGGTCCATGTGGAACCCTATGGTACTTGTAACGTTAATACCGGTTCAGTCTTCCTTCAAGATAAACTGTTAATATATGTTCTTTGGTTTTCTTTACATTATTGATATATAATATATGTTCCCAGTTTTTAATCTTATGGATGTCCTTTTAGCTGTTTGAGGTTGTCTATGCTGCACTCTACTTTCTGATTTTCTTTTTTTATACCTTTCGACGGTGATTGCTCTGTTGCTGATGTTATATCCAGCAGTATTGATAATGCACTACAACTTCATCCGTTAAGCTACATCTTTGTTTTCGATGACTCATCATTCTGACTGGCTCTCCAACTCAAAGTGCACATATCTTGCTGGTAAAATATGTCCTGATTTTTCTGTCTCATGACTTGTTCATAGTTGTCAGCTTCCCTTCACGTTTTGTCTGATAATGACCTTCATCAACCATCTATACTTGATCATTTTCTCACTTCTCTTCCTGAATGATGTTTTTTTTTACACAGTGGTCACCGCTTATCAAGGCCCGGAAGCCACTCAGGGATAAGGGTTATTGCAAGTACATTACGTTAGTGTGGAGATTTGATGAAGTGTTTACTTAAGGGGGCGGTTCATTAGGAATTTGTTGGACTTGAACACATCCAAGTTGTAGTTAGGGTGAAAAAAAATTGTATAGGGAATAGGAGAAAAAAAGAGGAACAATCTCAGCGAATACCCATAAGTTCAAAATTATCGGTATACTTACACAGAGATGGTTCGCGCAAATAAATTATATATATGTGTATTTCAGTCTAGCGCTTGAAAAATCAACAACAAAAACTATGTAAAGAGATAAAGGATAAAAACTAAACAGTAAATTGTCTATGACATTATAGCGTAATGGATTAGGGCGCTGGACTGAAATACATAAGTTCCGGGCGGGGTTCGAATCCCAACAACACTCAAACTACGCTGAGGAGGAGGAGTAGGGCTCCGAAACACGCGTTTACATAGATTACTGTTTTTTAAAATAATGAATATATACTAGAACAACATCCGTGATGAGACAAGCAAAGTCACTTTTTTGAACTGAACAGTTTTTTACCATCTCTACGCCTTCTCTGCAGAATAAGGCATTGCAAATGCGGCTCTTCAATTTTGATTCCAAACCGACCCGAACAATTACTCATCTAAATACTACGAAAATAATTACCAATATATCATTTAATGAGTAAATAATGACTTAAATAATAATTATACATCTATATATCGATTAAATAATTACCTATTTAAATACTGAGGAAATAATTACCTATATGAATACTGACTAAATAATTACCTATATAAATGACTGAACAAATAATTGCATTTCTAAATACTGAATAAATAATTAGCTAAATACTGATTAAATAATTACCTTATATATATACTGAATAAATAATTACCTATATAAATACTGAATTTAATAATTACCTGTATAAATACTTAAATAATTATCCATATAGATACTGAATAAATAATTACCTATATAAATACTAAATAAATGATTACCCATATAAATATTGAATAAATAATTACCTATATAAATACTGAATATATAATTGCATATATAAATACTGAATAAATAATTACCTATATAAATACTAAATAAATAATTACCTATATAAATACTGAATATATAATTGCATATATAAATACTGAATAAATAATTACTTATATAAATTCTGAATAAATTATTACCGATATAAATACCGGAGAAAAATAATTTCCTATCTAAATACTTAGGAAACTTAACTTAAGTAATCCGAGTTGGACGGATAATTCCACGTGATACAGCCGTAAGTACATGCATAATTGAAATATTCTTTCTTATATAGGAACTTCCTTACATTTAGCTCCCGTACATGTTTGGATTTCCAGATCAAAGAAGAGAATTGAAGAATATCATTTACGCCATTGTTTGCGGTTTTTCTTTTTATCGAAAGAAAAATGCAATCTCCAGAATCCAGTATTTTTTCCGTGGCCTTTAACTATGTCTTATAAAAAAAAAAATGAGAAAATACGTCTTTGATGCAGAATATATCCACAATTCCTTTATATTCCTTTCTTATAATGTCTTTGTATTTTTGGCGATTGATGCTAATTCAATATTTACCATTATCTCCTTGTGTTATTGACAGATTCTATTGGTACACCGAAAGCCGTTTATTATTATTATCAAATTCACTACTCGGATTTCTTTTTAACTCTTTTTCGCACCCAAAACAAGGTACATTGCTACCAGGACCTAAATGGACTACTATTTGAGATTGTGTCTAACAGATGACTGTGGGGAGTTGAGTAGCAAGATGTCTTTTCACATTACATTTACACATACAGATTAGTACAGTAAGAAAAGCAGGAAACAGGGAAGGAATTCCGAGGGGAGAAACGATAATAGTGAAAGGTTTTTTCCGCATCTAGGGACCTCAATAGTAAAGAGGTAAGATTTTGCTGCTTGCCGAATTGGTCGAGAGTATATACGCGATACCTTCATTAAGTTTCCAGACTTTTTGTACAGACATTTAAAATTGTCGTAGACTCGTGAAAATTCAGTATGTTATTGCTATACATCTTATGAGATGACTGACCAATTTTTATGATTTCAGGTTCAAATGAACAGCTACAGCAGGAATTGGAATACACTCTACTAAAGTCTGATTGTCACAGCTGGTGAATTCCAAAAATGCAATCTGGACGCGAGGACACGTTAGAAGAGCGATATGTAATAAAATTCTGTTTTAAACTTGAAAAAAAAAATTGTATAGAAATGTATGGAATGCTTCAGACTGCTTTTGGACCATCTTGCATGAATCGAGCATCAGTTTTTGAGTGGCATAAGAGATTCAAGGAAGTCATGGTGTCTGTAAGGGATGACGAGAAGTTTGGGAGGAGTAAGGAAGTCAGAACAACAGACTTGATTGGCCAAGTAAAGAATTTCAATGATAAGGACCACCGTGTGTCTATAGATACGGTATAATCACATTGGCACACCGGTTCCCGCAGAATCACCGAAGTTAAGCAACGTTGAGCCTGGTCATTACTAAATGAGTGACCATTTTGGACTTCCAGGTGCTGTATGTGCTCTCTGCTTATCTCGGTATTGTTTCCAGTCGTCCTAGTCTTCTCCTTGCCACTGAACTCAAACAGTGCCAATTCAGGAAAGGTCTGGTTTGAGACTGCGCAACCCTTGCCTTACAATTACACGCGTCTCTTCCCCTAGAGGGGTATCATTAGTCTTTCAAGACTGAATGGAGGCATCGATCGATCGATCGATTGTGTCTATAAATAATATGTTGACAGTTTGATGTCAGTGTGGGAACTATACACACAATTATTTGTGAAGAACTGAAGATGCAGAAGATTTGCGCGAATGCACTAGTCCACAACTTCATCCTTGTCACAGACTATTTGACCAAGATGGACATCAAGATAGTTCCTAACCCTCCCTATAGTCTATACCCTGTTCTTTGTGACTTTTGATCATTCCCTAAGCTCAAGGAAACCCTTAGAAACTGCCGAGGGTTATTTAAACGCTTGTACAGGAGGACTTCCACGAGGCATTCCAGAAGTTGTTGGAATGGAACAACAAGTGCATTGCAGCCGGAGGAGATTACTTCTAAGGGGATTAGAGTTTCATGTTATACGGCATAATCACGTTGACACACCGGTTCCCACTGGATAATTGAAGTTAAGCAACGTTGAGCCTGGTCAGTACTAAATGGGTGACCGTTTGGGACTTCCAGGTGCTTTATTGGCTTTAGTCGGTGAGAAGTAAGAAAGTTCCATAATATTGCAGGGCTTTAAAAGAAGCTACTGGAATAAGAATTTTTACAAGTTAATATGAATATAAGGTTATATTATTTTTTCAAACAAAGAAGTAACCGCTTTTTTATTTTACAAAGAAGTAACCGCTTTTTTTTACAAAGAAGTAACCGCTTTTTTATTTTTTACAAAGAAATAACCGCTTTTTTTTTTTTACAAAGAAGTAACCGCTTTTTTTTTTTTTACAAAGAAGTAACCGCTTTTTTTAATCCTTCAGACTTACGTAAGACTTTAACTCGGTTACTGCCATCATTAAAACTACTAACTTAGTAATGTGTAACCTGTCTATTATGTAGCGTTGTCCGGGGACCAACACGTTATAGCCTTAGTTGCAGAAGAGACAAAGAACAGAAATGAACTTGAAGTCAGATATTTTTCTTTTTTCTTGTTTTTTTTTTTTTTGTTTTGTTTTTTGTACAACGACATTTATTTCCTCATTCTTTCGTTATCGATGTCACGTGATCCTCTTCTCGAATGTCGTCCACGCCCCTAACGCAATTACGAACGTTATTCTCGTCTCTAACGTGATCTCGTTTTTTAAGTTATTATTTTTTCCTACAGGTGACGTCATTTGCATATATTTTCATACGCGTGTCCGCGCTATGTTACATTTATTTTTCTCTTAAACAATCATGTTTCTATTTGTGTTTACGTTGGACTTGAAGACGATCTTTTTTTAGTCAGCTGGAAAGCAGACAAACGGAAAACAGTTCCACGGGTGTGCAGTTTTAAGAAAAAAGCTCTGGTCATGGAATCTACGTCTTAGGGCAGTGCCAAGAGAGCAGTATTTTTATCGGTGCTCCTCAACTTGGTAGTTATTAGACTCGATAGTATTTTGTGAGGAAAAAAATGTAATTTGTCCTTTAGAATCGAAATAAATTGTTTCATGTCGAGGTTGTGTGTACGGAGAAATCATTTTGACAAAATCGTGAACCTGTTCAAATGCAAAAAACAACAAAATAATTATGAAATGTACCAAAAGACCATTTGAATAAAAACTATATATAACATCGCTGTTACGCTCGAACCGTGTTCGTTACAGTTCAAAACTCTCTTGGACCCGCACGCAGTCTGGTACTATCGAAAAGGAAAAGAAATTAATTAAATTCGACTCGGCTTTTCTTTCTGTTTTAGCAAAAGGCACTTATTACCATTCTTGATTTTTTGTTTGTTTTTTTGTTTGTTTTGTTTTTTGTTTTTTTGTTTTTTACTGTTCATTTCATTTGCCATGAGATTAACAAAACCCTGCCGTCTCGACACTAGCTTAAAAGTCTTTCCCAGCCACCACACGTTTTCACTCGGCATGCGCTTTTTTTCTCTCTCTTCTCAATCACACGCCGACCACAGCCAGCCATTTCTCGCCTTCGAATTTCATACGTCCATCTTTGCTTCTATCCGATCACGTCTTATCCTTTTTTTTTTTCTTGTTACGCAAACTTGTGCACATTTCCTAATTTGCATACGTGCTTTTTCGGCTACTGCTGCTAATATCTTCGCAAGCGAGCTATCTTACAGCTCCTGCTGATATTTTCCCGTGCGTTCACGCGCGCTCTGGTACATACAAACCTCATATAGACATCTGCTATAAAGAAACAACAAACATGATCAATTGTCAAAAAAGAAAACAAGTTAAAAGTATGATGTTTGAAAGGTCATTTTTGGCAAAAGGTTACACAGGTATATTCAAACTATTGAAAAGGCAATGTCCGAATAAAACGCCCTTGATATGTGGCTTCAGTGCCAATATCGTCCTAAGGAGAGGCGTTTCAGGTGGTCACAGTGGTTATTGTTAGAATTATATTCAGCTAGCGAGGGGTACCCGGCGTTGCCCGGATGTTTTTCGGGGTATGTGAAAAAACCCCGAAGCGTTGACAACGCGCAGTTGGAAAATAGTAAAGTGTTTTAAAACAAACAGGTGCACGTTTTTTATTGACGTGACGGCGATAGGTATTCAGCAGTTATTTTGTGCGGGACAGTTTTGAATAAATGGGTTTGTTTGTTTTTAAAAACCCGCTCCCTCGTCTCGAAATGAAAGCTACAGTCTGATATGACGAAGTCGACATTGAACAAACTGGCTCTGGGCCTGTGATTAGAATCGAGGTTCGCTTTTTTTATACCGAAAAGCGAATGTAACACGTGCCGATGCGGGAAATGTGGAATAATTAAGGTTTGAAAGTCAATAAAATTAAATAGAGAGGCGAGCTCCGTGGATAATTCGTAGATATTACAATTTATAGATGATATATAAAAGTTTTTAAAAGTTGTGAAGCGAGCAAGCGCTTGTTTGAAAGAAGCCTTTCGTGGACATCGAGGAAAAGCGAACATACATACATACATACATTTTCGCTTTTATATATATAGATTACAATTACAAATACAATAAAAGGTGATATTTATGTTAGTTTGAAGTTTGATATGTTCCAAAAAAACGGTTATTTTGGAGAATGTTTGTTTTTGTTTTTTTGAAGAAAATTAGTTAACAGAGATGAGGAGAAGTGTTTTCATTCTTTTCAGTAACTTTTTTTTTAGTTTTTCTCGTCGAATGTTTTTTTTTTTGTTTTATTTTTTGTTGTTGTTTTTTTTAGTGTTCATGTAGCCTCTCCTCAAGTAATAGTGGGCAATTTGCATAAAGTCACTTATGCAAATTGCCCTAAAAAGTCGTGTTTAGAATATTTCCAACATTATATAGTAACAACCGAAAAGAATATCGTTGTTAGTTGACGATTTGGGCATGAGAAAAATCAACTCATCGAATCCCCGTGAATCCCCCCTCCACATCAACGACCAACCATCTATCATCGTCACCAAAAAATAAAGATATATTGTTATATTTTCATGCATCAACGTATCGTCGTTCTTTTTAACCGCAGAAATAGAACAAAATTGCTTGTTACATTCTCCTCGCAAAAAAATTGGGCTCCCTCTACTGTGCTAGAAAATTACTCACATCTGAGAGTATGCTGTACCTCTACAAAGTCACCATTCGCCCAATGCACGCAGTATTGTTGCCACACATGGGCTGATGCATCCACCGCTAGTCCCTCTCTCTTACACAGTGTCCCAAAATAGAGTCTCGAATCTAATAGGTCCCACACTATCAACTAAGCTCCAACCTCTGTCCCCTCCCTGCAACGTTGCGTCCCTGTTCCTGTTTACAAGTACTTAAATGGAATGTGCTCTGATGAACTCACTGCATTTGTGTCCCCTCGGTATAAATATCTCCGACAAACCCTTTTACTAACTAAAATCACACCCTTTCAATGTAGAGCTCTCTAGATGCCGAAAAGCCTTCTATTTTAATAGCTTCTTGCTTGGACTGCTATACTTTGGAATTTCCTCCCTGTTTCCTTCCTCCATGACTGTACTAAAATGTGTACCATAATGCGTGACGGTTTTTCGTAGACAGCAGTCGCTGCAATGAAATAGAGAGAGGAGGAGTAGGAGGTAGCAGGACTGGTGAGATCACGCGGAGATAGCAGCAGCAGCGGCAAAAGACGCAGAGAACAGAGAGGAAAAGACGTGACGGCATGAACAGCAGGAAAGGACAGCAGACGACAACAAATTTCCGCTAGCCGGTGAAAACTCTGTGAAAATTGGTTATGTAAAAGGGAAAGCCTGGACAGGAAATAAAAGTGTCTCTCCCAAAAAAAAAAAAAAAAAGTGAGTTCAAACATTTGTTTTATTTGTTTGGCACTTCGATGGGGTCGACAGACAAGAAGAAGACGGGTATGAGAACACTTCTCCATAATATTACACATGCAGAAGTTTAAATAATATTACACATGCAGAAGTTTAAATTAATATAAACTGACATCTCGATCATCTCCTTACATAGTCTTCTGTTAGACATAGTTCCAGAGAGTAGCGCTTTACGTTCGTGTATTAATATGCTTTGTTTGGGATGAATAAGAATACAAAAATAAACTTTTTAATCGAAATTGCATGAGACAAGGCATCAAGCCACCGTGTGTAATAAGCTAAAACATAACACTTCAAGATCAAAACACTAACCAACATTAGATAGATTATATGAGATTGAATTAAAACAAAATACATGATGGTTTGAAATGAAATCGCTTCGAACAAGGCATGAAACCCCTTGATCCAAGAAGCTAAGAAATACCACTTCAATATTAAAGAGTCCTGGATATGACAAACTATATCTGATGGTGAGGCCATAACTTGCGGGCTTTGGGGAGTATGGAGCCACCCCTTAATTGCCATTGCTCCCAGGTCCACTCTGACCCGGAGTCGTAGTACTTGTTAGAGTCCCAACTATAGGCTAAATAGAAACCGACTTGAAAAAAAAATATACTCTATTGAAAGGGTTGATATGCCGTAAAACAAAAACAACCAACTGACCAACCAAGATTAAAGACAAGCCGACGATAATTGTTATATCAAGAGCTTCCTAATCTTTTTGTATTTTTCTTGCATTGGATTTTTATAGTGAAAATCGCTGGAGACAAGACATGAAGCCCCGATTGTAGTTGTTATGTTATGCTGTAGTTCTTTGGGGGGTTTTTAACCGTGTCGTCTATTTAATCTGTTAAATAGAGTTGCAAGTTCTTGACGAATGTATATAAGACAATCAGTTGCTTCACAAAAAAAGAACACTTTATAAAATAACCGGAATGACAATTTATTTTCTGTTCAATTCTTTCTCAATGTGCCATGGAGAGAGAGAGAGAGAGAGAGAGAGAGAGAGAGAGAGAGAGAGAGAGAGAGAGAGAGATGGGCATGGTGGAGTGTTGTAGGTGACACAAAATGGCAACTGGTCGTCTTGATGCCCTTCTCTCTAACTGACTTTTTCCTTGGTTGGTATTTGTTTTTATTTATAAAAACTTTAGATAGGAATTTCATTTTCCATGCCGCATTCCACTGGCCCTTATTAAATTCGTTCAAGGCCAAATTTCAATATAATTGTTTTCAAAACTTATTAGTTGAAGAATGTTGATTTCAAAGTTTCTGCTCACTTCTTGCAATTGTTATGACTTTTGATGACATTTCTTGGTTTGAAGACTTGTCAACAATATTTACGTGTGTGCATCCAGCTCTATATGCGTATGTGCACAACTAGCAATAATTCCGGCGTTGCTTGCCCGGAATACTATTCAACATGATCAGAAAGTCCAAGCAATCTCAGGCTAATTCATTTAGTGCGGACTATTATCCTCATCTTTTTTGTTTTTGTTTTTTTGTTTGTTTGTTTTTTGTTTTGTTTTGTTTTTTTTGTTTTTTGTTTTTGTTTTGTTTTTTGTTTCACAACGTTTCAACCAACTATTCCTCTGGCCTTCCTCAGGTGGTAACCTCAACGGGATAGGAACTCCGAATCTCCTAACTATTCACCTGGAACCGTAGAGATTCAACGTCTCTATCAACTGTGCCACGGGCCCCTAAGGGCGATCAAGGTTGGATTTTAGGTCTTATAAATCCACGTTTATTTATTATCTGATCTTCTATGGTCGGGCCCGTACCGAATGGTATATATATTATTTAATTGGAATTCGTTATTGAGATGAGTATTATTTATTAATTTATTTATTGTGGACTATTATCCTTATCTTTTTTAGTTGTTGTTTCAAAACGTTTCGACTAACTATTCCTCTGGCCTTCGTCAGGTGGTAACCGCGACGGGATAGGAACTCCGAATCTCCTAACTGCATTCTCAGCAATTACTGTCTTCCGTAGTTGTTGTCGTCTCACCACGTTTTTAGCCGGCTTTGGGTAAGATTGAAACCGTTATCTTCAGACAATGCTCACCCGGAACCGTAGAGATTCAATGTTTCTGTCCGCTGCGCCACTGTCCCCGAAGAAGGATCAAGGTTGGATTTTTTTGGACTTATAAATCCACGTTTATTTATTATCTGATCTTCTATGGTCAGGTGCGTACCGACTGGTATATATATATTATATACTCGTCTCAGTAATGAATTCCAATTAAATAATATATATAATCTCAGACTACTTCTGAACTGAAGACGGGTATTGCATTTAAAATAAAGGCAATACCAAGAGTGTAGTTTTTTTAATCGATGTTCCTTAAACTTGGTAGTTATAGGATTTGATAGGAAGTAGTTTCTGAGGAAAAACCATGTAATTGAAAAATCACAAAAAAAAATACCAATTCAAGGTAAAAAATTAAAAATTTAAAAAAAATTAAAAATTAAAAAAAAAAACGCACGTTAAGTGTGATATGAATAGATTCCAACCTAGTAATTATTCCCCTTTTGTCCGAAACATCGCTCATGGAATGTGAGAATCAAGGAAAAAATAAAGAAACATAAGATCCATTTTCTACTCTCCACAAGCATTTTAGTCTCTACTTTGGTCTTTCAAAATTGAAACAAATTGCTTACCGCTAGTCATGTTACAGGCCATCCTCGCATTGGATTAGACGATATTGTATAAAAGTATGTGCTGAGTTTTGGTGGCAGTGTGCGTTCTCGCGAGTGCAATTCGAAGTAACTCTTGATACTGAATTCTTCTATCTCTACCTACCTACTTCCGGTTTTCTGTCTTTTCCTCCAATGCTTTTTTTTAACCTCGTTTTCTTTTTCTTTTCTTTTTTTTTCCATAACGTTCGTTCTCAGGAATGATGGCGGTATTTACCGATTCTTTAGACTGTACCACTCGTTATTTAATTTCCTGTAGAAACTATGGCGGCCACCAGAAGTGGGGGCCCTTGACATTATTGGGGTATTATTTTATTATTTTTTTTTTTTTGTGTCATCTGGCCGCTACATGTCGCTCCATATATCCGCTCGGCGGCCGCTTTTGTGTTATGCCTCGCAGCAAAACCGTACCATCGCTTGACCAACACCCCCTCCTCCTGAGTGATTATAAAACTAGACACTCGGGGTGCGCTGGTCAATTATGATTTTTTATGCCGACATTATTATTCCCCACGTTTGATATTGCAAATACTTTATTACAAGCTTTAAACACATGTGTCCTCCGGACGCAAATAATACGTTCTGAATTTCTTTCTTTTTTTAATATCTTTTCTCGTAAATTAATATGCAGTGTTATTGCTTATACGTTGTGGGAAACAAATGTCACGTTGAATATAGGATGCTATTTATCCCCCCCTTCAACAGAGCGATGACATGATTGACACAAGGGTCGGTAAGTGAGATTTAAACAGCAAGCGGCTTAGAGGAATAGCACTCTGTATGGCCAAAATGTCTGAGCAGTCCTGCAGGTATTCATCGATAGGGGTGCCTTAGGCGATGAGCAATAAACTAACCCCTTTCTCAACAGGGTGAAAGCAAAACCTGGGAGGATAGACCTCCTAGAATTGCACAGGATCGTATTTCGGCGAATGTACAACAAAACGTACCCAAAAAATGGTTGCTTTGAATGGAAAGCTGTGTAATTTCAGAGGAGTTTCCAATGGGTAGCTAATCTGTACAAGTTATGGAGATGTAAAGACTTTTCGGTGGGTAGCTGATATGTACAAGTTCTGGAGACGAAAAATAGTTTTCGGTGGGTAGCTGATCTGTATAAGTCCTGAACTTTAAAATTTTGTAGGCAAAGAACAAAAATCTTTCTCGTGTGGACACAAAAAAATTGAGTGGAAATTCTAAAATATCCAATATTTTTATGGGGCAATTCCGGTTTCTGATTGGTTGCTAGTAGAACGTGTATCCATTTAATTGGTCAGTTCATACCACCAGTGTCTATAAATAGAAACTTCTAATTTTCTTTACTCATACTCGTTCATTATATCAAACCTATTGCAACAATAGACCTCCTAGAACTGCACGAAATTGTATCTCAGCAAACATGTGAACAAACCACCTCAACAATGACCTATACTTTGATGGCTTTGGTGGCCAAAGGAAATCACATAGTATAGAAGATGCTCCGATCCCAACGGTTTGTTCGGCGTCTTCTTCTACGGCAGAAATAGCTTGTTGTCACTTTCACGAGTACATAGTTGGCTTATTGGATAGTGATCTCTCGTTGTAAATATAGTGGTAGTTGTGATGTAGTAACCAAAGGTTATATTTGTTTCTTTTTCCTATAACCTGCAATAATTTAACAAATTAAAATAAAATCACTAATAGCGTATTTGCTCGATGATGTCATGCTTTGTGGTATTTTGTCGTTTTCTACATTGTGTGAGCTTTCTATCACCCGCTCACTAAGCGTTCGAACTCAGCTTACGTGTCAAAAAAAGCTAAATCTTTTTCTCTTCTTCTTTTCTTCGCCACGTCTTATTTCGGACTTCCTGCCAGTGACGTCATATCCTGATACATAGTCTGAATCATTGATATGATTTTTAATGAAATTTCCAACTCTCTCCTTTAGTGTTGGGACGATTAATCAAAATCGGAATCGGGAATCAGAAAAGTCGGAACTT
>NC_136521.1:44642394-44649894 GCF_053919585.1 Euprymna scolopes
GCCAATCCAACGTGGTGCGACATTTTCAGAAGTACATAGACATTAGCGGACAGCACTTTCGGCCTTACAATATGTAGATAAGTAAAAAAAGAAATGTGCTTTGAAAAGAAAAAAAAAAACAAGTACGTAATGAAATACCTACTTTCACTGTCTCATTCCTACATCGTTGCAGTCGATTAGAAATCGAGTGAATTTTAAGTGGACCATCCCATATTTTTGCATAAAGGTTTTTTTTTCTACTTGAGAGACTACAAAACAAATTCCACACTTTCATTTTTTTTTTTCATCGAGACCTTTTCAATGATACCCTTTAATAATATACAAAGGAAGCGCCAAATCGGATACAGTTTCACTAATATAGATGACAGGTTGAATTACCTAATGTATATGGATGACCTGAAACTTTTCGAAAAAAAAAAGGGAACTAGAGACGCTAATAGAGATACAACCGGAATCTTGAGTGTGAATTTGGTATGGTAAAGTACTCACTGCTAGTTATAACAAGAGGAAACTGGAAACAACGAAAGGTATGGAACTGCAGAATAAAGAAAAGGAGACAGCTATTGTGACACAAATATTTGGGAGTTTGGGAACCAGACCCCATTAAAAGCAATCGAAATGAAAGAGAAAAATGGAATTGCAGTTAAATGGGCTAGTAAATAGCAAAAATAAATAAACAAATAAATACCATCAACAAAAGTTCAGCTAGAATTCGTCACTGTCATCTTTCTCACCTTACAGCACGCGTTGTTTTTTGTTTTGTTTTTTTTTTACATGGAGGTCACCACTTATCAAGGCCCAGGAGCCACTCGGGGGTAAGGGTTATTGCATGTACAGTAATCAATGGGATAGTATCGTAGTAATCATTAGTATTGGAGATTTGATACAGTGTCTTACTTAAGCGGGCGATTCATCAGGAATTTGTTTATATTAGACTTGAAGACATCCAAGTTGTAGTCGGTGGGAAACAGGCAAACGGAACAGAGTTCCACAGGCGTGCACTTCTAAGAAAGAAGCTTTGTTCATGGAATCTACGTTTTGATTTAGGCACAAATAAAGAGTGCGGAAAATTACTGACAGTGGTTTCAGCTAGATGGGTGTTTTTTGTGAAAGATTGGCGAAGGGGGGCCAGAAATTCGAGCTCGGACGAGCACTTGCCATGGAAATAACGATAAAACAAAGACAGGCTCACAACGTCTCTTCTGTGGGAGAGAGGTTGCAGGGAAGAGAAAAAGATATCCACAACTAAGCCACGAAGTCTATTTTGTACTCTGTCAGGGCAGGATAGGCTGTTTTTAGCAGCTTCTGCCCAGATGTGGCAGCAGTACTCCATCCTTGGACGTACTTGGATTTTATACAGATAGAGAATTGCATCAGTAGTGAGATACTTTATGGAGCGGTAGAAGGATCCCATAATTTTCCCAGCGACCTTGGCAACAGACTTGATGTACGTGTTCCATTTCAGATCAAGAGTAAAGGTCAATCTCAGAAGCTTGTCAAAACATGGAGCCTCCCCTAGATGAGAGCCATCCATTTCAATTGATGCCAGATGAGGATCAGAGCGTTGATGATGTAAAGATAGGAGCTTGGTTTTAGATGCATTAAAAGTAACCAGCCACCTCTTCCCCCACTGTATCACGCGCTCAAGATCAGAGGAGAGACAATCAGAGAGAACTTTGTCATTTACGGTCTTTGGTGTGTTGCCATAGATGGTCGTGTCATCAGCATAGATGTCAACGAATGATTTAAGTATGTGTTTTGGGAGATCATTGATGTAGTTCAGGAAGAGAGTTGGGCCCAGGATGGAACCCTGAGGGACTCCAGCATTAATACTCTGGGCCTCTGATTTTTGTCCATCAACCATCGTGTGAGTCCACGAAACTACATCTTATAAATCCACGATCGCCATCTTCAATATCTCTCTCCCTCTCCATCTCTCTCTCTCTCTCTCTCTCTCTCTCTCTCTCTCTCTCTCTCTCAGATCCCACCTGTCGTACAGCCACATAATGCATACACACATGCGCGCTTTCTTCTTTGCTTATTACATTCAACTCTACAGGAATACCTCAGAAGTTTTACGGCATATCAACCTTTTTCGGGTAATTTAATGCTGAATCTAGTTATTTTGGAAATAGTTTTCATGTTGCATCCAGTTGGTTTGTAGAAGGATTTTATTCTTTAAGCCTTTTGTATCTTCAATTGCTATTTTGTAGTGTTTGGTTTGGTTGTTTTATAGTGGATTTTATCGTTTTATTTCTTCCCTGTCCTGCAGAACATGAATGGAGTTTGTAATGCGAGAGAGAAAAGGGTTAAAGTATTAATGTTTGGTACATTTTAAGTTAGGAAACCAGTCAGGAAGTTGGGGAGATGGAAAGAAGAAAAAGTGGGGAAAAGGTGGGTTGTTGGTTTTGAAGAACATACGTTTTGCAAAAGGAAGTAGAAAAACAAAAGGCATCAGTGTTAGGTACATTTCATCTCAGGTTGGTTGGTTGGTTGTTTTTGTTTTACGGCATATCAACCCTTTTCGGGTTATTTAATGCCGAATCCAAAGATTTTGAAGAAAATTTTTTTTAATAGAATATATTTGTTGTTTTCACGTCGGTTTCTATTCAACCCATGGTTGGGACCCTAACAGGTACTACCACTCCGGGTTACAGTGGACCTGGGAGCAATGGTAATTAAAGGGTGGCTCCACACTCCCCAAAGCCCACAAGCTGGGGCCTTACCACTGGATATAGTTTAAGTTCATATCCAGGACCCCCATTGAGGGACTTTTACCCTCTGCAGGGGGGGGGGGCAGTCGGCGTATTCTAATGCCCCACCGACAGGGCCATTCATCTCAGGACTAACTGCATAATATTTGGGAGTTTTGGAAGCAGACTCTATAAAACCAACAAAAATGAAAGAGAAAATTTGAAAAGGGTGCCTAGGAAGTACAAGAAAACTCTTAGAAACTAAACTATATAGTAGAAACGTAATAAAAAGCATAAACACGTGCGCAGTATTACTAGCAAGATACTCTTACTACTTTCACCGCCTTATTCCTGCATTCTTGCAGTCGACTAGTAACCAAGTGACTTTAAAGTGGACCATCCAATATTTTTGCATAAAAAAGGTTTATTTTTCTGCTTGATAGACCACAAAACAAATTCCACGATTTCACGTTTTTATCTTTTTAATATTCCATAAATTACGAAAAATGCTCCAACAGATTATTTGCTAAAATTATTTTAAATAAAAAAAAAAACAGCCACAATTACGTTCCCAGATATCGTGTTCCAAGATGGCGGTCTTTAATTTAAATTAATTTAAGTGAAGGGTTATCTACCTCGTATGCCATGCTAAATTGGTCGCATAACTCTTCCACATTAAAGCATATGATGACATTCGATCTTTCGATAAATTTTATTTTTACTTGTAACTAGCGGGACATGTGGAAATTCCACAGCAGACACTCGTATGTAATATATTGATGTTGGCATCTGTGGATGTTCAGTGTAAATAGAGACGCCTTGATATTATTGTAGCTCTTTTGTTAAAACTGCATAAGTATTTATCTAAGCTATTAGGGACACTCGGCGTAGCCGATCGTAAAATACGAGTAAATATTTAATATTTGTAGGTTTTGTATATATTATTATAGGGTCAATTTTGTATTGATTTTTATATATTATTGTGATTTAAAAACTAAAAAATATATCCATATGTCTTGAGTGCATCAGCTTGAATCGAAATTAAAACTTAAGAAAAAGATATATATATATATATATATAT
The DNA here is from genome assembly GCF_053919585.1 of Euprymna scolopes. Lineage (NCBI taxonomy): Eukaryota > Metazoa > Mollusca > Cephalopoda > Sepiida > Sepiolidae > Euprymna > Euprymna scolopes. Next base: position 44,646,169 of record NC_136521.1, read on the forward strand.
ATATATATATATATATATATATATAATTTGAGTTCCTTCAGCTATAATCGAAACCGAAACCAAAACTTATGAAGAATTCTTAGTAAAATTATTTATTAAAAAAAAATAGATGACTTTAATGCCACCAGCTACAATCGAAACGGAAACCAATTTTTTTTTTAAATCAATTTTCACACCAAACAAGGCACAGTGCCACTTTGAACTAGGGGGCTACTATCGGGGACATAATTTGCAGGGGCATTATGAAGGGAGATGAGTAGCAAGATGTTTGTTCACATTACACTTGAACTTCTGCATACCAGTACAGTTGGGAAAGCAGAATCCCGGAAGGGAGTTCCAAAGACCTGCAGTTCTGGGGAAGAAAATATTGGAGTAAAAGGCTTTTTTACACCCAGGGATCTCTACTGTGAAGGGGTGGAACTTAGTTGCTTGTCGGGTTTGTCAGGGGTAGTCACGTCGAGGAGGTACAATTGCTTGTAGTTCGTTAGAGCATTCACCATTAAAGTATTTGTAGAACAGGCAGAGGGATGCAGCATTTCCTCGATAGGACAGAGGCTGAAATATTCTTGGTAAAATTATTTATTACAAGAAATGGAAGGTCATGAAAATTAAACAATAATCACTAAGAAGAAAAAAAGATGTAAACGTGACAAACACACGCTATCAAGAATGAAATACAGATTGCAACCATAAAGGGAACATCTATTCTAAAACAAAACAAAACAAAAGTTGGATATAAATCCCAATCATCATGAAATAAAGTGTTAGCTCCGGGAGGAGTTAGCTCCCTTGATCTCTTAAATATTTATCTAGTAAAATATATTTTTAAAAAGGCTATCGTATTAATATATAGATTTTTTTTTTTTACCGGATTATTTTTCGTAATTTTAGAAATTCATACTAATTTCGCCATTATGTTTCTGAATTTTTTAGATCAAGATTCATTATTTGTATTATTTGGATTCTTCGGACTACTGTTCTCATCTTGAGTATTATTTTCACAACGTTTCGGCCGATGTAACCTCCGACCTTTTTTTCAGGTGTATCTTGTCAAACTGGGGAATGTTTCAGTCGAACTCGGTAATTTGGACGAAATTTTGAACGAAACTCTTTATTTATTTCATGCTCTTGTTCCGTCAGCCATGATTGGATAGAGGTCCTAAGTAATTCGCAGTTTTATTTTTCGGTCGCTCACGCTGAGAATTGAACCTTCAACCCTCAGGAGAATATCACTTTTACAATTAATCATTTCAAAGTACTCTAACCACTGCGCTACGGGTCCTTGCATTGTAAAAGTGACCTTTTCCTGAACGTTGAAGGTTCAATTCTCAGTGTGGGCGACGAAAAATTACATTTGCAGATTACTTAGGATCTCTATAAGTCGTGGCTGACAGAACGAGAGCATGCTACCTTCGTGAAGTAAATAAAGGTTTCCGTTCTAAATTGCGTCTAGATTACTAAGTTCGACAGAAACATTTCTAAGTTAAACAACATATACCTGAAGAAGATCTGAGGTTACATTGACCGAAACGTTGTGCAAATAACACTCACGATGAGAACAGTAGTCTATGAATCCAAATAATACGAATAATTTCGACATGTTGCATAGGTACGTAATAATGTCTTCACCTGAAATGCGATGGTTTAAAAAATCACCAATGAATATCAACACCGAAAATGGTGTTTGAAAAAAAAAAGCAAGTACATAACAAAGCACCCACTTTGTCTACCTTATTCTTGTTTACATTCTTCCAATTGACTAAGATTTGACGTCCTATATTTTTGCGAAAATAATCCCCCCTCCCCGCCCCTTTAATTAACATAAAACAAATTCCACGCCTTCCCTTTTTTCTTCGAGCTCTTTTCAAGGATATTCCTTGTTGAAAGGATCGTGAAAATTGGATTGGAAGACATTTATTTGAATTCAACTAAGCGGCTTTGCGATTAGCCAATGGCGAGAGATTAAAGCTATTCTGATTGGTTGAATAACGTGCAACGACTTGTGGAGATGTTGAATACAATTAGCGTTAGAGAAGACTGTTAGTTCTCTAATGCTCGTACCAAATATGCAAAGGAAATGTGCCATATATGCCACACGAAGACCTGTAGGATACGAGGTGTATATGTACAGTTACTTCAAACATGGATCCAAAAACATATTTGAGCGTGGAATATATATATATATATATATATATATATATATATATATATATATATATATATATATAATTGTAATTTTTATTTTATATATCTATTATATATATAAAAATGTAATTCTTGGTTCGTTCAAAGTGAATAAAACCATATTTCAACGTCACCAATTTAATTGAAATTTTCAGAAAATGTATCTGTAAAGTCAAGGAATGTTTGCATGTTATCAAAATAAATTAAGATCGCAAATTATAAAAAAATTAAATAAAATAAAAATATTTTTTGTAACTGCGAGACTGTCCGCCATTTCATTTCCGCTAGAAATGAGCCTTTCAACGTGCACCACACGTTGGCGACTTTCGAATTACAACATTTAACTATCTATTTAATAGATGGGTAAAAAAAAATCCCTATTTTTTAAATTATATATATATATATATATATATATTGTACTTTAACCTTACAATTGAATTAAAAAAAAACATATCATAAAACTTTAATTAAACTTGGAAATACGATTTAAAAAATAGCGCAGATCGGTAAGTGCACTAGCACCATTTGTTTATCTTAATTTTTTATTTTTAAAAGCTTTCCTGGCGAAGCCTACCTAAAATAAATTCTTAATTTCTTATGTTATTGGAAAAAAAAGAAGGTAAATATGAAGAATTACTCCACCCTCGAAAATTCCTTTAAAATTACCACTCTTATAGGATTTCGGGGTCGCTGAAAACGAAAATAATATCAAACGAGTAGTTTCCAAGATATGAAGAAATGTTAGTTTAAAAAAGTGAAGGATCACTTTTCCATAATAATTTAACGTAAAATGATCACCCACTTTGTGGCCACGATTTTTTTTTGGGGGGGAGGGGCTTTCTTTCTACCCTTGGAAAATCCTTTAAAATTACCTGTTTAAATTGGTTGGAGGGCCGCGGCCGCCAAAACACAGAAAAAAGCCCCTCTCTCATGTGGCCAGAAAGTGGGTGCTCATTCTAAATTAAATTTACATTGAAAAATGATCACCCACTTTTCGAAAAAGTAATTTTTTCATATGAAAACTTTCTTTTTGCGACAGCAACGGTTTGCAGATTCGTTTTTAGTACACTGAAATCTACAATAAAATATTTCGTTATATACGAACATGAGACAGGCCTTAAAGTAAAATAATACCGGATTTTGGAGGAAGATTTGCCGTTTAGTTGTATAATATCCTCAAACCAGGTAATGACTAAAAGGGACTCTTAAAAGTCGTCACCTGTATCGAGCAAAAGTTTAAAACCACTGATTATATGTCATCCTACGTCACAGTAACATATATTGAGTGAGTTCCTAACAGTATTTTGTATAGTTTTTTAGTTTAAACTCATTTTCCCAAAATTTCCCCAAACTTAACATGTTCGATACAGTCTGCCGCCATTTGTATTTTTCAAATATACCAATAAACACTGCATGTTTTTGAACCAATTAAACATTATACATCACATAAAAACACTACAATCTTATCCAGTTAGGTAGAACATTTACTTTTCTTGCCTTTGATAATATTTATTTGTTATATATTTATTTTTTGACAACTTC
>NC_136521.1:44652394-44679894 GCF_053919585.1 Euprymna scolopes
TAAAAATAAAGAAAGAAAGAAGCTTACTGTTCTGCCCCTGTCACATCGCCGTAGTGTTGCATCTATGTGGTTGGGTAATTCCACGAAATCTGCTCCCAAGAATGTTTGTGTTATGGAAATCGCTCCAGATAAGGTATGAAGCCACTTGACATAAGAAACAATATATACTACTTAAAGATTAAAAAAAAAAAAAAACTAGCCAACGTTAAGAGTTAGATCGATAAATTCCGACCCAGGCACTAGATGGATCGATTCCTACCAAAAAAAAAACAGTAATTCTTTCCTCTTTGTCAGAAATTTCACTCACAGAATGCAAGGACTAAAGGACAGAATAGAGAAAAACATTGTCCATTTTGATGAGCCGTCCCCTAAAGTAATCCAATTTACCAAATTTCCACTACTAATAATTACTTCGATATTGTCTCATTGACTACCATACACTCATTAACTCTTATCCTCGAGTGGCCCCAGGATCTAAATAAATGGTGACTCCTTTGTAAAAAAAAAATCTAATCTCCTTACTGACTACTTGTACTGTCTCAACGAAAATAGCCTACCAACTAGCAGCAAAATCCCGCCCTTTCATTATAGTGGCCCTTCGTGCTGGAATATTTTTTTATCTGATAGGTTAATCTCTTGGACATTTTGAAATTCTTTTTCACCTCACTGTTTCGTCGACCATAGCAACGTATATAAATGTTCATATAATGTGAACAAACATCTTGCTGCTCAAATCCCCATCCAGTTTTTTTTTTATTATTTTACTTGGGAGGTCATGACTTATCCACTCTAGGATAAAGGTTAAGTGTTAGATGGATGGTGAGACGAGATGATCAGTTATGGCGGAACTTGAGTAGGGCTTGATTATTCAAGATGGTAGCTGAACAGGAACTTATTCACATTAGATTTGAAAATGATCATGTTACAGTTAGTCGGGAAGCAGACCCACGGTATTGTGTTCTAGTTGTTAGAAAGAAACTCTGCTTATGGAATTTTCGTTTAAATTTAGGCACATATAGAGAGTAAGAGTAATTGTTACCTCGTATAAATAGATGACGAGGGAATCGTTCCAGGCAGGGCATGAAGTTCTTGATTTAACGAGCTATAAAAAATACCACTATAAGGTTAAAAACTAGCCAATAATAAATGTATTGGAGAGTAGTCGGGTAGAAGCAGTAAATTATCTGTTATCTTACTATTTATCTGTTTATCTAATTATCTGTGTATCTATCTATCTATCTATCTATATATATATATATATATATATATATATATATATATATATATATATATATATATATATTTAAAGTGATGGTTGTGTAGTTCCAACGAGAGAAAAAATGTATATTTAAAAGAGTGTAGCCATCAACAATTGTGGGTTTTTTTTAAAGGTTTTCATCATATTTTTATTTTAAAATATTTTTATAACGCGTTTCGAGCTTAGGGTGTGCTCTCTTCAGATGTTTTCGTAAAAAGCTTTTCTTTAAAATGGGAGTTTGTAGAGTTACCTCCGCTGATATTAAATATGTTTTTCAGAGTGATGTGTGGTCTCAGACATTCTGACTCCAACTGTAAGTGTTCAAAGTGTCGGGTCAAAGTTATATTCAAAGAGTGGCTTTTGGTCCATTTGGTGAAGGTTTTTATGGGTTTTTTAGGGTTCTTTTTAAAGACTTTCTTTCCCCATGTATAGCACACACTCACACACAATCACACACGCATACATATACATTCATGTACATGTACACATGCACACGCACACGCACGCAGGTACACACACATACACACACGCACATACATAGAAATATATGTAGGAGCATACATATATACATACCCACCCACACACTCACACACGTACTCGCACACATCCACCGCTAACAATTATTTTTATTTTGTTATTTTATATATATATATATATATATATATATATACTCTTTTTTTTTCCCCCAACCAAAACACGCATGTATATATGCGCTTAATCATTCAGACATACGTACACGCACCCACGCATTCACGAGCAAAAAATAATATCGAAAAAAGTTTAATCTCTTCCAAGATTGTCGCAAATAAATTTCTCCCAAGATGGCCGCAAATAAATCTCGTTTCAGTCAGGAAAAGTAACGAATTCGCAAAAAAAAAAAAAAAAACATTCAAAGAAAAAAGCTGGAAATATATACCTTTGCGTTTCTGAAGTTCATTTTATTTTTATTTATTTTTTTATCTTATTTTTATTCTATTTTATTTTTTATGGGTTTTATTATTCGTATTTTTTAGATTCTTCAGAATACTATCTTGTTGAATTCGGAAATTTTTCCCTCAAACTCAGAAATCTTTATGGCTTGTGGCGTAGTGGACAAAGTAATTGGTAAGATTCTGTTTAAAATTACACTCTATTGAAGGTTATAGGTTCAATCCTCTGTGCGGGTAACATTCAGAATACAATTGCGGATTAGTTAGGACTTCTACACAATCATGATTAATGGAACGAGAGCATACGACACTCAGGGATTAAATAAAGGGTCCGTTCAAAACTCCATGTGGATCTCCGAGTTCAACAAGATACACCTGAAATGTCAGAGTTACATTGACCAAAACGTTGTGAAAATAAAATTTACGACATGAAAAACAATCCAAATAATCCTTAATAATCCATAATAACCCATATTTATCCACATTAATCCATATTAATCCATAATAATCCATTCTGATCAATAATAACCTATATTAATCCATAATAATCCATAATAACACATATTAATCCATAATAATTCATAATAATCCATATTATTCCATAATAATCCATATTAATCCAAATTAATCCATAATAATCCATATTTATCATAATAATCCATTATAACCCATATTAATCCATAATAATCCATATTAATCCATAATAATCTATTATCACCCATATTAATCCATATTAATCTATAATAACCCATATTAATTCATAATAATCGATAATAACCCATACTAATCCATAATAATTCATAATAATCCATATTAATCCATAATAATCCATAATAATCTATATTAATCCATATTAATCCATAATAATCCATATTAACCATATTAATCCATATTAATCCATAATAATCCATATTAATCCATAATAATCCATTATAATCCATATTAATCGATAATTTATAATAACCCATATTAATCAATAATAATCCCTATTGATCCATAACAATCTATAATAATCCATCATAATTAATAATAACGCATTTTAATCCATAATAATCCATAATAATCTATATTAATCCATATTAATCCATAATAACCCATATTAATCAATAATAACCTATATTAATCCATAATAATCTGCAATAACCCATATTAATCTATAATAATCCATATTAACACATATTAATTCCTATTAATCCATAATAATCTATAGTAATCCATATTAATCCATATTAATCCATAATAACCCATATCAATCCATAATAATCCATTATAACCCATATTAATCCATAATAATTTATAATAACCCATATTGATCAATAATAATCCCTATTGATCCATAACAATCTATAATAATTCATAATAACCTATATCAATCCATAATAATCCATAATAATCTATAATAATTCATATTAATCTATAATAATCCATATTAACTCCTATATACTCATATTAATCTATAATAATCCGTAATAACTAATATTAATTCATAATAATTCATAATAATCAATAATAACCAACAATAATATATACTAACTCATAACAATCCATATTAATCCATAATAACCCATGATAATCCATATTTATCTATAATAATCCATAATTAATCAAATTATAATCCATATTTATCTATAATAATCCATATTAATCCATAATAATCCGAATAATTTACTCTTAACATTAATAACTTCTGGAATAATAAAACTCACAATCCAGATTTGGTAAAAATATACTTCGATCTTTGCCGGATTTGTCAATCAATTTCAATCACAAATGTTTTTGTTTTGTTTCAATGATATATGGTGATATTTTGGTGATCGCTTCATCAGTAAGCGACGTGATCGTGAATGGGTTTTGTATTCACCACATCTTAACCTCTAGATTTTTATCTGAGTGGGGTTATCTCAAAGATAATGTCAATAAAAAAATATACAGACTATTTTTGAACTGAACAGGACCATCACAGCCAAGAGAGTCTGTTAGGGTTGTTAAAAATTTGAAGCACCGTTTTCTAATTATGTACCCCCTCGCCAATCTTTCACGAAAAACACCCGTCTAGCTGAATCCACTGTGAAAAATTTCCCCCACTCTATATCTGTGCCTAAATCAAAACGCGGATTCCATGAACAAAGCTTCTTTCTTAGAACTGCACGCCTGTGGAACTCTGTTCCGTCTGCCTGCTTCCCACCGGACTACAACTTGGATGTGTTCAAGTCCAACGTTAACAAATTCCAAATGAACCGCCCCCTTTAGTAAACACTTCATCAAATCTCCACACTAACGTAATGTACTTGCAATAACCCTTATCCCTGAGTGGCTTCCGGGCCTTGATAAATGGTGATCACTGTGTAAAAAAAAAAAATATATATATATATATAAATCTATATAAATAAAACATTAGATATATGTATGTGTTAAGATATTTAACCGATAACATCTTAAACTATTTGTCACGTAACACTGAAATTAACAGGAACTGATAAACAAAAGGATGGTTTGATGGATGAATAATCCGTACAGAAATATGTCAACAAGTTGAAATGCAAAATATTCATTTCAACTTGCCGACATATGTGTATTATTTTTGCGCATGCGCAAATTCATTCGTAACTTGAAATGGTTTAATCTTAAATCTTTCTTATCTATCTGTCGATAGCTCAAGCGATAGAGAACGCGGGTAGGGCGCTAAATGCTTTGGTTTCGATTCTAGTTGATAGCATCCAGGCGACTATGGGGAGTTGAGCAGCGAAATGTCTGTTCACATTACATTCAAGCTTAAACAGTTTAGTACGGTTATGAAAGTAGGGAAACAGGGAAGGAATTCCGAAATCTGGCATACCAAGGAAATAAACTATTATAGTAGAAAGCTTTCCGGCATCTATGGATCTCAACAGTAAAGAGGCGGGATTTTAATGCTTGTTGAGTTAGTCGGATTATGTATGTCGAGGAGGGGGGGGGGGCACTAGTGCTATGAGTTCATCAGACCATATTTTAATAGTTTAATATATCTGAGAAATATGATAATAAATGAAAGGTATTAATCAAATCAATAAAACGTCTTTGTTTTATGATAGTCGCTCGAGACAAAGCATGAAGCCACTTCATGTAAGTATTTAAAAAAATAATATTTCAAGGTCAAAACCTACCCCATGATAAGTGCTAGATCGATAGATTCCAATCTTGACTGAATTTGACGACGCCTTCTGGAAGTGCTTCTCTTTGACACGCAACATCAAACTAACAGAGAAAGAGAAGCGAGGATCTTTTTCCACTTCCGTTTCGCGTGTCAAATGTCTGGAGCCGCAGTAAGAGAGCTTCCATTTGCATAATAGCATCGAGCGTGATCAATTTTCAACTTCACCTTCATACAGGCGCTACGAAAAGAAAATGAACGATTCAGAATTATGAATGGATTCAATCATAAACTCGAGTAAATCGATTAAACCAATCTTTGAACTAATACTAATCGAACGTTATTTAATCTGCTATGCTTCGACTTATTTTCTATCTCGTTTTGCAATGAACAGGTCAAATGATCGATCTCTTACTGTGACCAGAGTAGGAGAGTTCCTATTTGTTTAATGGCATCGAACGAGTGTAAAGTAGTAAGGGAACCAACACGTTATATGCTCTGTCGCAAGATAGACAAACAATAGAAAATAACTTTAACTTGATTTTTCTTTGTATAAGGTTGAGAAGGAAGTGCTTGCGGATTTTTGAATTTTGATTTGAAATTATGTTTTTTTAATTGGAATTATATTTTTTTTAATTGAAGTTATGTTTTTTCAAATAAGTTTTCGCTATAATATCGTTACTTTATATATCATTGTAAATAACGTTTTTTACTCTATCTAATCGTTTAAATTACAATTGTTTTAAAAACTACCATGTCTTCTTTTCAGGACGTTGAATACAATAAGGAAAAATGCAAATTTGCATAATTTTCTTATTTCAATTCAAGCTTGCCTGAAAAGCTATATAACAGTTCGCGATATCAACGAAGCGGTTTGTCCAGGAACCGCGACTAAACGCACAGCACACTGGTGATTTAAGAAATTTTGTGACGGCTACGAGAAGATGATGAGCGTAGTGATTGGCCATCAGATGTTGACAACGATTAATTAAGAACCTTTGTTGAAGCCAATCTACATAGAACTGCATGAGAACTTGCTTCTGAATTAAACGTAACGTATACAACGATTTCCAACCACTTGAGAAAGATTGGAAAGACAAAAAAGTGTATAAATGGGTGTCTCACGAATTGAACGACAACCAAAAGAAATCCCATTATGAAGTGTCATCTTCCTTTCTTTTACGCAACAAGAACAACCGGTTTCTTGACCAGGTTGTGACTTGCAATGAAAAGTGGGTTCTTTACGACAACCGGCGACGCTCAGCTCAGTGGTTAGACGCTGACGAAACTCCACGACACTTCCCGAAGCCAGAATTGCACCAAAAGTAGGTCATGCCGACTATTTGGTCTCGTCCATTACAGTTTTTTGTAATGCAGGCAATACTATTACGGTGGTGACGTACTGTCAAAAAATGAATGAAATGCATCAGAAACTTCGACAACAACACCCAGCATTAGTCAACAGCAAGGGCCCAATTCTCCTCCACAACAATGCCCGACAGCACGTAGTTAAACTGACTCCGCAGAAGTTGAACAGAATTTGGCTACGAAACTCTGCCTCATCCGCCATACTCACCAGACCTATCACCTACCGACTACCATTTTTTGAAGCATCTCGACAACTTGTGCGTGAGAAATGCTTCAAAAACCTAAGCGATATCAAAAACGCCTTCAGCGACTTCCTCGCCACTTCCCTTCCTTCCCCATCTTTCCTATTTATTTATTAACAGTCGAACTTAATAAAGAAGCAACAGAATAAAACAATTAGGGTACTTCATTGTAATATATATATATATATACATATATATATATATATATAATATTATAATATGATATATAATATTATAATATAATATATAATATATATATAATATATACATATAATACATATAATATATATAAGACATATAATATATATAATATAATATATAATATATATATATATATATATATATATATATATATATATATATATATAATCTGAGGTTATTTTTTCCGAATGTTAAGTAACCAATGAAGTTTAACGAGATTTATACAAGAGTGGTCAATACCGAAGTAGAACAGAACCTCCTGATATTAACTCTCTGTGACGAGGAACACCTGATATTTCCATTGCAAACTTTGCTTTCATGTAAGCTGTATCTCCTGACGCGTACTCGGTTTGTATATACCAATCGTAATGGGTAAAAAAATCTTTATCATAAATAAAATTTCTTATCATAAAAAAGATCTTCTTTTATAAATTTTGTAAATTTAGAAAAAAAAATTCAAGCGCAGTGAATGCCTTTTTTATTGTGTTCCAGGGCATATATTGTGAAGTGTGATAATTCTTCAGGTTCCAAATATCAAGTTTTCTCAGTTGGTCATTTATTACTTTTCAAAATGTATCCATTACAATATTGTTTCGTATTATGACTAACAAGTCTTCAAAATTATTATACTGCTGCATATTTAGTCACTTACTTTTCAGATGTTTACCTTAAAAACTTATAAAAACACTATTTGGAAAACTCACATGGTTCATGCTGTCGACACACTCTGCCGTTCCTTCATAGTTACGAAGATTATGCAGAGTACGTGACTAAACATGCAGCAATAACATAATTTTGCAGACTTGTTAGTCGCAATACGAAACAATATTGTAATGGATACCTTTTGAAAACTAATAAATAACCAATCGTTCACTCAATATGGATGTTACATCAATCAGGGAGTTAGGATAAGTAAACGCTTTATACCTAGGTATTTCGAAGCCTAATGCTTCTCATCAAAAGCGGAGAGAAGATGCTAGGTAACATATCAGAGCTGCGACATCTAGCGATAACTACATTAGAAGCGAAATAATGGTGCATGAGAGGAAAAGGGCAATGCATTAAAGTTGTGGAGGGATGGTGATAGGAGAACTGAACCCTAATTGATGTAACATCCATATTGAATACACGATTAAATCTATAGCATATTTATTGTCGTTTTTTATTCTTCGTATTCTATATAAGCTCCAAATCAATTTGCTGAGCTTTGCATTATCACGATAAGCCTCCTTTTAAAGAATCTCTCTATTTTAACTCGCCCCATATATATATTTATTTAAAAGAGTGTAGTTGCCAACATTTGTGGATTCATGAGATTTTTATTATTTTTTAAAATGATTTTAAAATATTTCCATAACGCGTCCAAGCTTTTATTAGCTCTCTTCAGATGTCTTTTTAGTTAAAAGTTTGTTTTTTTAGTTAAAAGTTTTTTTGTTTGTTTTTTTTTTTAGTTAAACGTATTTTACAGTGTGTCCCAAAAGAAGCTGACGGATTTTAGATTTGATTAACTTCCTTAATATTTTAGTTATGCTTACCAATTTTCATATGTAGGTAGATGAGCCCCTCCATGATTATTTGAGATATAGTACGATATCATAGTCTACTTATTTACAAAACTTAATCTTTCACAAGGTCTAATTTTAGTCATGAAAAATGATGTTACTCAAATGTCCACCATTTTCATTTTCACACTCTTGTGCTCTCTGCAGGGCATTGTCCAGCACATCACTTAATGTTTCAGAGTTTATGGCCCTAATTTCCTCCTCTATATTGTTTTTAAGGGCATTTATTGTGGCTGGTTTTATTGCATTGGGAGTAGGGGAATTTCTTGTGTTGAAGTTTCGTTGAAATTCTCTTTGAGTTTCTGATATTGACTCATTCAACCGAAAATACGACTCTACGATAAATATCCGCTCCTCGATAGTATACCGACTCATGATGTTCCTCTAGAGAGTCTGAAAAAATGAAAGGAAAATATAAAAAAATTTAGAAAGTTATGAAATTTTTTTAACCATCAGCTTCTTTTGGGACAGCCTGTAATTAAAAGTATGTATCTTGGTGAAAGGTTTTAGGAATTGGCTTTTGTATATCATTATAGTTCGTTTGGCACTGTATCAGTGTGCTCTTGAAAATGAGACTAGATCTGCAATGAATCTGGCTAGAGGTTCATTTCATGAGGTCAGTGGTCGGTCCATTTGACGTGTTCAGTGTTAGGATGGCTAGGAGATTTTTATGTTCATTTATGTTTGTGATTTTTTTTTCTTTTGATATGTGCTGTGTGTATAGGGGTGCATGGGTTAAAATTTGTGATTTTCTTTCTTTTTACATATGCGTGTGTACGTGCGTACCCGTGTGTATGCGTCTGTGTATGTAAGAGGAAAAGAAAGAGATGGAGATAGAGAGAAAGGTAGGGAGTGCGTATATGTGTGTTTGCGTATGTGCTTGCTTGTGTGGACGTGGTACGTGTGTGTGAGTGTTTTGACATGTTTAATTGTGATTCGTGTGTGTGAGTGTTTTGACATGTTTAATTTGATTCGTGTGTGTGGGTGTATACCTGTAGGCGTTGTGTTGGTGTGTGTGTTCTTATGTACTTGTCTCCCTACGAGGGCTTAGTTATGTACAAGATCGGCCCCCAATATAAACATGCATACATATATAAATAAAATAGAAAATAAGTGATAAATAACATTAAAAATAAAAATAAATATTTATGCATATATATATATATATATACACATACACACATATACATACACACAAATACACACACATATATGTTTTTTAAGATTGTCTAAGTCTAGAGAGATTTTCTAAACACATACACACATATAAATATATATAAATAAAGTAGAATAAAAAATAAATAATAAAGAGAAATAATAAGAATATATATGTATACACCCCCCACACACAGATATATATACACATATATATATACATATATATATATGCATAACCACACACACCCCATACACATCCACACACACCTATATATACACACACATGCATATACATACACACATATATACACACACATACGCATAAATACATATATATATATATATATATATATATATATATATATATATATATATATATATATATATATATATATATACACTAGCAGTTTCACCCGTGCTCAGGCCCTATGTACTGTTCATAAGGCTATGTGCATATGTATACATTAAAAAGTGTGAATATGTAAAGTAATGCCTTTCTGTATAAATAGTCTTCCTTTACTACCATAAAGAAAAGACAGACCGACATTTTCACTTTTAGAGATATATAGAGATAGATAGATAGATAGATAGATTGGATGCAATATATAGTAATGATTTAAAAAGTATATAAAAAAGACTCATGCGCCACCACCGAGAATCGAAACCAAAACGTTCAGCACATGATTTATTTTGCCTCTGCCGTAAATAACTGGGCTATGAAAACATGTTTACTGCAAGGCTAAAAATTAAAACATGAACCAATAGCTACTACGTTACGCATTCGTAATTCGACCTTCACCTGGCAAATTTCATTTTTTTAATTTTCACACTTTCGCACCGATTTTTCCGAGCAAAAACCCAAATATAAATTTTTGCATGGATTCAAATACCTTATATATGAAGTTTCATGTTTGTAGACCAAAAGCTATAGGAGGAGTTTGGTAGGCAAAATTTGTTGAACAAAAATATATACATATACATAAATATATATGGAAACAATTTTTTGTTTACTATAAACATTTTATGCAAATATTATGCAAGTCTAAATCATGTAGAATATCTGCATTAATATAATTACACGTAATAGTTAAAGATGATCATCCCATAAGAAAACCGAAGTAACTAATAGGGAATTAATTAAAATGAATGTTTAAAAGAATATGCAAATTAGCTAGATCTTTTGGTAGTGAATGCAGTTCCACAACCCATATATAAGAAAATTGTATTTTCTTTTTAAATAAATAGAAAAGACGGTTTTTAATATGAATATCAATACATACAAAAGAAAAACGAATTTATAGGAGTATATATATATATATATATATATATATATATATATATATATATAGGGTTAAGCACTTTGTAAATATATTTTCACCCGATGCGTATTTAAATAATTAAGCAAAGCCGACTATAAATTTGTTTGTTAACAAATGATGGTTTGAGCACTGTAACAAATGATGGTTTGAGCACTGTAACAAATGATGGTTTGAGCACTGTGAGCGACGGATTTAATACACACATGAGGAGAACCACTGACAGCAGTGATCCGTGATTAGAACTGTCGACTGTCAACTCGACGGTTGTAGGTTCGATCCACGGCTGGGGAAAGGTGTATGTCTAGCCGCACTGACAAGTTGCGATACAACGAAACAGTACTGTATGTGGATCACGCACGCACACACACACACACACACACACACGTATATATATACATATATATATATAAATTGTGTACAGAAAGTTGTTAGTTGAGACAGATCATTGGTACCGTCGGTTTCAAGCCCGATAATAAGGCCCGTTTAAGGTATCCTTATCAAGCTCTCTTCAGCCAATATTCGTCTCTGACAACTTTCTGTACACAAAATATAAATACGTTCTTAAAATTTTGATTTTCCTTTTAATTGAGCACTCTGCTGGAATTCTTTTTCCAAAAAAACTAATCATATATAAAGTAAAGATTTAGAAGGTTGTCACAATGCGAGGAATGAAATATAGTCGTTGGTAAAAGTAGACGAGAACAAGTGGCGATTTACAAATCAATAAGTACATACATATATGTTTATATATATACATATATTTATTCAGTTGTGTTAGGTAAAATGTCTTACTTGTTATGTCTGCGACAATATCCATTATTAATTTCGGAAAAAAAATCCCTTTTCAAATGGTGGACGTAACAGATCGATTCAAACCATGCTAAGTTTGAGAAATCAGTACTATATTTGATGTGAGCGTGTTTGCCCGTGCAGAGCATGCGTGTGTGTGTGTGCTTTATCGTGCTTGTTTTGATTCGTAGGGGTGTAAGCGTATTTTGGGTTTTGCTTAATTCTATGTGTTGTTATTGGGATGTTATGATATATATATATATATATATATATAATATATAAAGCTGTGTGTGTGTGTGTGTGTGTGTGTGTGTGTGTGTGTGTGTGTGTGTGTGTGTGTGTGTGTGGTCACGAATAGGCTCCTATATGGTTGACTATTTTAAAAACCTGATTGCATATAATGATAGAAGATGTATCGAGACACAGGAATGGGTATGGTTGATCTGGCAGAACGGTGGGTCATTAAAATTGTGGGGTCTGCGAAGTATGGAAATAAAAAATTTCAAATTTAAAAAAAAACGTTTACAAGTGTTTTGGATATAGATGTACATAAGTATACTTTGATAAGTATGTTTTAACTTAAATAGGGATGGTATAATAAAATTGTGGGGTCTACGTTCGCGCCTGGCCTCCATGGAATGGAAATAGGCACAAACTTTAATAAAAACTTTTCATATCTATCTGCGTAAGTATACTTTGATAATTATGTTTCAGTTTGAAGAAATATGGTATAATAAAATTATGGGGTGTTCGTTCGCGCCTGACCTCCATAGAATGGAAATATGTCACAAAGTTTAACAAGGTTTTTTAATATAGATCCATAGAATATTATGATAAGTGTTTCAGTGTGAACAGGTATGGTATAATAAATTATGGGGTTTATCGATTTTATTTTTACTTTCATCATATTTTGCTTTGGTTTTGATACCCCCAAATTCGAAGCTATCTCTTTACAACCCTTCCTTTTCATAACCTATCATACTTTTATAAATCAGAGTCAATTTTCTGTAGGTTGTTTTTGAACCCAGTCAACAACGGGTACTTTTGCTAATATATATATATATATATATGTATATATATATATATATATATATATATATATATATATATATATATATATATATATATATATATAAGCCCAAATGAGGGCGAAACTCGAGTCTCGGACTTCCGGTTCGTTGACTGTCATGGCTCTTGTGAGCTGCGACGTTGTTTGGCTGTGGAATTTATTATATATATATATATATATATATATATATATATATATATATATATATATATATATATATATATATATATATATATGTATGTATGTATGTATCGATTTATATGATTAATATGATAGGCTATATTTTACAAGAAAGGAAAAATAAGCAAAATAAAAGAAAATAGATAAGAAAGTAAACTTAAAAAAATAAGAAAAAGAAAAGCCTAAAATAATTCTAAGAAAGACAATGTGTGGTTTTAATCTTACATTGGAAAAACAATCGTTTCCATTTTTTGAAACTCAAATGTGCCGCCATTTTCTTTTTTAGCTTGCATCTTTCGTCCTTTTTTTTTTTTTTTTTCTCTTCTTCAAATGCCGCCTATCTTATCGCTTCCGTCACGGACCGCGGGCGATTCTACCTTTTTCGTTCTGATTTTCATCTCAAAGTAAAAACTCACAGTTTTGCTCATTTAAAGGTTTCGTTCAGTCGTTTCGTGTCGCTTACCATCTGACCTTATCGGTGGATGTGGGGCTTCCTTCGAAGGGCGGCTTTCAATGCTTCCAATTTATTCAGTCCGGCAATTGTTCAGCTTTCTTCTTTCATGTGAAACCTTTCCTTCGGCGTTTTTTATTTTATTATTATGCGTTGCTTTCTCCCCCCCCCTCCTCCCCCCCTCTCTCTCTCTCTCTCTCAGACACACACCCACACACACACACACAACTATACACACGCATTCTTACATCTGTCTTTTTTTTAAGTAGCTCTCTCTCTCTCTCTCTCTTTCTCTCTCTCTCTCTCTCTCTCTCTCTCTCTCTCTCTCTCTTTCACACACTCTCTCTCTCTCTCACTCTCTCTCCTTATATATATATATATGTATATATATATATATATATTTATATGTGTGTGTGTCTGTGTGTGTGTCTGTGTGCGCGCGCGGGTGTGTGTGTGTGTGTGTGTGTGTGTGTGTGTGTGTGTGTGTGTGTGTGTGTGTGTGTGTGTGTGTGTACGAGGTGCCTTCCAGACTTTTTTCGTATGAGCACTTTTGTTGATAGTACACACATGAAACTCTAGTCCCTTTCAAAGTAATCTCCTCCGGCTGCAATGCAATAGTTGTACCATTCCAACAACTTCTGGAAAGCCCCATGGAGGTCCTCTTGTTTGAGCGTGTCAATGACTCTCGACACAGCCTCTTTCATCTCCTCAATTGTCATAACGACAGCCTCTAAGGTTTTCTTTAAGCTTAGGAAATAACCAAGTGTGACAGGGAGCAAGATCTGGATATAACGGAGTGTGAGGAACTGTCTTGATGTTTACTTTGGCAACTAGTCAGTGTCAAGGATGGGGGTGTGAACTGATCTTCTGTCAGCACCCTTGGGATAAACTTCGCGTTTAAACTATAGAAAGAAAAAAAAAACCTCAGAAATTAATAATGGAACTACGTTCACTGTTATTCGAACGTGTTATAAAAGTATGTACCCATTAAAATCTTTATATATATATATATATATATATATATATATATATATATATATATATATATATATACTAGCATGAGCAAAAAAAAAACAAAAAAAAACGGTCAATTATTTTAACTTTGACCCCTTTTATGACCCTCTAACATTTATTGCTTTGGGCTCAAATCAAGTTATTAAGTTAGATCCATGTCCAAGGAACCTATATATAAAATTTCAACTGTTTAGACCAAAAATTATCGGAGGAATTTGGTAGAGTTCTCAAAGGTTAAATCGTTGACCTTTGACCCCTTTACAGGAAAATTTCTGGCCAAAAACCGATCACATAGATTTTCCCAAATCTCAGTATCCTGTATATCAAATTTCGAGTCTGTAGACTAAAAATTGACAGAATTATTGCGTAGGGAGATGTACACAGACACACAGACACACAGGCAGACACACAGACACGTTCACCTTTATATATATATATATATATATATATATATATATATATATATATATATATATATATATATATAAAGTGAACGTGTCAGTCTGTGTGTCTGTGTGCCTTTCTGTGTACATTTCCCTTAGCAATAACTCTGCCAATTTTCAGTCTGCAGGCTCGAAATTTGATATACAGAGTACTGAGATTTGGGAAAATCTTTGTAATCGGTTTTCGGCCAGAAATTTGGGTCAGCGTTCAACGATAGTACCTTTGAGAACTCTACCAAATTCCTCCGATAATTTTTGGTCTAAACACTTGAAATTAAGGATATAGGTTCGTTAGACATGGATCTAACTTAATAACTTGATTTGAGCCCAAACAATAAATGTTAAGGGGTCATAATAGAGGTTTAAGCTTAAAAAATAATTGACTTCTACAGTCTCTACCAAATTACTGAGACAATTTCTCGTCTAAACATTTGAAATTTTACATATAGGGTATTCAGAGATAGGGCAAGCTTTTTAATCGGTTTGGGTCGAAAATGTGAGCTACCAATATATAAATGTATGTATGTATGCTTACATATTTTTTTTATTGGTTTTCGGCCAGAAACTTGGCTGTCAAGGGGTCAAAGTTAGCGATTTACCTTTAAAACTCTACCAAACTCCTCCGCCAATCTAAACACTTGAAATTTTAGATGTATGTAACATGGACATGGATAAAAATTTTTAATTTGATTTGGGCCCAGAACCATAAATGTTAAGGAATCAGAATTGAGGTCAAATTTTTTTTTTTTAATTGACCTCTGCGGTCTCTACCGAATTACTGAGCCAATTTTTGGTCTAAACATTTGAAATTTTAGATAAAGTGTATTCAGACATAGGACAAGTTTTTAATAAGCTTTTGGCCAAACATTTGCCTGCCAAAGGGTCAAAGTTTAACAGATTTTACCTTTGTGGTCTCTAGCAAACTATTCAGCCAATTTTTGGTCTAAACATTTGAAATTTTACGTAAAGGAATTCAGAGATACAGCAAGCTTTTTAATCCGTTTTGGGGCGAAATTTTGTCTGCCAAGATGTCCAAGTTGAAAGAGTTGACCTTTGCAGACTCTACCAAACTCCTCCGCCAATTTTTGGTCTAAACAGTTTAAATTTTAGATGTAGGTTACCTGGACATAAGTCAAACTTTTAAATGTATATATATATATATATATATATATATATATATATATATATATATATATATATATATATGCACATAAAGTTATGAACAGTACATAGGGCCCGAGCAAAGCCGGGCATAAATGCTTGTATATATATATATATATATATATATATATATATATATATATATATATATATATATATATATTGGACTAAATATATTGTAATGATTTAAAGGTTTTTAAAAAAATGACTCGTGCGCTACCACCGAGAATCGAAACCAAATCATTTAGCTTACGATTTACTTTTTCCTTGACGTTAATGCCTGAGCTATGAAGACATGTTTGCTGCAAGGCTAAAAATTAAAACATGAACGAATAGCTATTACGTTAAGCATGTATATTTGTCATGTCGTCGTTCGCCCTTACCTGGCAAATTCCATTTCTTTAATTTTCACACTTTTTCACCGATTTTCCCCGGCTAAAACCCAAATATAAAGTTTGGCATGGGTTTGAATACCCTTTATCTATGTCTGTAGACCAAAAGTCGACAGTGGTATTTTATAGGCAACATTTTTAATCAAAAATAAATATATATATATATATATATATATATATATATATATATATATATACATATATATACATATATATATATATATACATATATATATATATATATATATATATATATATATATATATACGCATCCACAAATATATATAAAAAGATGTTTGTGTTTACTATAAACATTTTACGCAAATAATACGCAAGTATAAATCATGTAGAATATCTGCATGAATATAATTACACGTAATCGTTAACTAAAGATGCTCATTCCATATAAGAAAACCAAAAAAATAATAGGGAATTAATTAAAATAAATGTTTAAAAGAATATGCAAATTAGTTAGATCTTTTGCAGATGAATGCAATTCCATATGTAACAACGTTGTATTTTCTTTTGAAATAAATAAAAAAACGGTTCGCCTTTTTTCTTCTTGGATCCCGGATCAAGAGTTTTTGTCTGTTATCAAAGTGCAGTATCTGTTCCGGCAGATACTGCACTTAAGATAATTTGTACCAGTCAATGGAGGGGAAACCCTCTATACTGGGACAATTATTATTTTTGGTAACCAGAGTGCCCCCTTTTTGCCTACTTTTAGGGGAGCTGGTTTTTACCTCACATTAAAAACGGCCTTGTGCCTAATTTGCTCAGTGGGGGAGCAAATAAATACCATCTGTTCCGGCAGATACTGCACTTAAGATAATTTGTACCAGTCAATGGAGGGGAAACCCTCTATACTGGGACAATTATTTTTGGTAACCAGAGTGACCCCTTTTAGGGGAGCTGGTTTTTACCTCACATTAAAACGGCCTTGTGCCTAATTTGCTCAGTGGGGGAGCAAATAAATACCATCTGTTCTGGAGATGCTGCACTTAAGATAATTTGTACCAGTCAATGGAGGGGAAACCCTCTATACTGGGACAATTATTATTTTTGGTAACCAGAGTGCCCCCTTTTTGCCTACTTTTAGGGGAGCTGGTTTTTACCTCACATTAAAAACGGCCTTGTGCCTAATTTGCTCAGTGGGGGAGCAAATAAATACCATCTGTTCCGGCAGATACTGCAAGCAAAGACCAGATGTGGGGGCAACCCCACATACCTGACCTTTAACCAGCTCCCATTTCCCACCTCTCGGGAGCTGGTCCCCTTTTTCCCTTCACTCCTCACATTAAAAATTGGCCTTGTGCCTAATTTGCTCGGTGGGGGAGCAAATAAATACCATCTGTCCGGCAGATGCTGCACTTAAGATGGTTTGTACCAGTCAATGGAGGGGAAACCCTCTATACTGGGACAATTATTATTTTTGGTAACCAGAGTGCCCCCTTTTTGCCTACTTTTAGGGGAGCTGGTTTTTACCTCACATTAAAAACGGCCTTGTGCCTAATTTGCTCAGTGGGGGAGCAAATAAATACCATCTGTTCCGGCAGATACTGCAAGCAAAGACCAGATGTGGGGGCAACCCCACATACCTGACCTTTAACCAGCTCCCATTTCCCACCTCTCGGGAGCTGGTCCCCTTTTTCCCTTCCCCCTCCCTTCACTCCTCACATTAAAAATTGGCCTTGTGCCTAATTTGCTCGGTGGGGGAGCAAATAAATACCATCTGTTCCGGCAGATTCTGCAAGCAAAGACCATATGTGGGGGTAACTCCACATATAAGACCTTGGTCAATGTAGGGGCAACCCTTCATACCAACAGTTACTATCCAGCTCCCATTTCCCACCTCTCGGGAACTGATCCCCCTTTTCCCTCCCCTTCCCTCTCTCTCCACATTAAAAAACGGCCTTGTGCCTAATTTGCTCAGTGGGGAAGCAAATAAATACATACTGCAAGCAAAGACCATATGTGAGGGCAACCCCACAAATAAGACCTTGGTCAATGTAGGGGCAATCCTTCATACCAATTGTCACTATCCAACTCCCCTACTCCCCATTTAATCCCCATTTCCCCTTCAGTCCTCACATTAAAAATCGGCCTTCTGCCTAATTTGCTCGATGGGGAAGCAAATAAATACCAACCCCACATATCAGACCATTGTTCTTGAGCTATCAGTTTTGGTCCATGTAGGGGAAACCCTTAATACCAATTGTCACTATCCAGTTCCTTCATCACTCTCCATATTAAAAAAACGACCTTGTGCCTAATTTGCTCAGAGGGGAAGTAAATAAATAACTAAATAGAAAAAAGGTCTTTGGTCTTCTGGCAGGGATCAAAGTGTGGTATCTGTTCTGATGCTACACGTAAGTTAATTTGTCCTTGGTTAATAGAAGCCTTTATACAGAGACAAGTATTATTTTTGGCTACTTCCAGTGTGCCCCTTTTTGGGGAGCTAGTTTTACCCTACCTTAAAAACGCACCTTGTCACATTTTGCTTTCGTGGGAAAGCAAAATATATGCCAATAGAAAAAATATTAGTACGCAAAAAATATCAGTACGCAAAAAATATTAGTACGCAAAAAATATTAGTACGCAAAAAATATCAGTACGCAAAAAAAAAATTATAGGAGAATATATATATATATATACGAAATCTGGACTAATTAAATATCATATTTAAGCGTATTTTACGACCGGGCAAAGTCACCCCCCCCTATCTGTGTCTGTTTGTCTCCATATTTTAAACTATATCCTCCGAAACTAAAGGTCGCAGAGCGGCACTAGGGGGCCTCCAATGATTAGATTTTTACGGGCAGTTCTTTTATGAGTCTTTCGTCGGTTAAAATTGTTTTAAAGGGTTAAAATTGAAAAAGATCGTTATTCATTTTGTATATTCATCTTAGTTTATTGTTAATACTTATCAATTCATATACCTGTCACGTTGGTACAGTCGTGACGTTACCAGCTTAGAATGCTACAGTTTTGCTTTTGGTTTCGATTCTTGCTAATAGCATTCAAATACTATTTTTTTTTTCTTTTTTACTTTTGAAATCACAGCTCTTACGAAATCTGGATAAATTAAAATATCATATTTAAGCGTATTTTACGACCAGACAAAGCTGAGCGCCCCATCTCCCGCTAGTAATGCATAAATAGAATTCAGCATCATAGTGAGATGAAACTAACCATCCAATAAGAAATCATAAAAATGAATCAGTCATTAATAAACGCTTGTATGTGCTCTCCGCTTATCTCGGCATTTGTTTCCAGTCGTCCTGCACTTCACTTGCCACTGGTATTTAACAATGTCGACTCAGGAGATGTGTGGTTGGAGATTGCGCACCTTCTTACCACAAAAATCTAATGCGCAGGTGGGTATACATAGTCTATCAAAGACTGAAGGAGCCTGTTATTTATACAGGGTGTCCATAAAGTCCGTGTGCAATTTTAAAATGAATTGTTCCAAAATCCAATCCGTTTTGCATGTTATTTCTATTGCAATCACATAGAATTATAAATATTTTAAGGCGCACACGGACTTTATGGACACGCTATATATATATATATATATATATATATATATATATATATATATATATATATATATATATATATATTTAATTAAATTTTGATTTTTAAATTTTTAAAAATTTTTTAAATTTTTAAATTATAAATCACATTACTTAATATTGAATTAGCTCTAGGACATTTAACTATCGAGCTTATTATATATCTAAATTACAACGAGCATTTCCTGTATTTTAATTAAACTAGTAATTTCACTATTACATTAAAATACACTTAGCTCTTTAGACTATTATTCTAATCTCCTTTAAATTATTAGCTCCCTATAACAGGTTGAGTTTATATACGTAATTGTAGATATGTTTCATAAGAAGGACATACAATTATCAACTAAATGCATCCCCATACCCCCTAAAGACACCTTTATAACCAGCTTAATTACAAGTATAAATACATTTATAAGGAACTTGAGATGGAAAGCCTACCATTTTGATAATTACCAAAGTGAAACCACAGAACCAATACACCACCAACCTGGAGAAATAAAAGAAACCATCCTCAGACAAGACAATGAAGAAAGAAAAGCAGCGAAATACTACAGACTAAAAACATACAAAAACCCTAAGAGAAACATAGACACTGAAAATTTTGAAAATGACTTAATCAACCTGATTAAAAATATTAAATTTAAGAAAAATAAAAAATATATCACTCCAACACTTAAAAAAATAAATAAATTTTCAAAATCTATTTCTACAAGCCACCAAAATAAACTCATAGTACCGGCAGATAAAACTGGAAATTTCTACACAATGGACTATATACAATATAAAAATCTAATATATAAAGAACTTAATAAAAATTATAAAACTACTAATAAATCAGCACTAAATAAAATAAATAATGATGCAAAAAACATTTTAACTAAACTTAAAATAGATAAATACACAGAAATAACGGTACCAGGTACCCCGAGATTTACTTTAAAAGACCACAAACACAGCTTCAATATCAACCCTACTATTAGACTCATTTGCCCCTCGAAATCAGATATAGGACTGGTTAGTAAAAACATATTAGATAGAATTATCCCCAAAATTAAATCCATAATAAAATACCCACTATGGCAATCTTCAAACCAAGTAATCGACTGGTTTTCTAATATTCAAAATAAAAATAATATTAAATTTCTTTCTTTTGACATTGAATCATATTACAAATCTATATCACCTATCCTACTTAATAAATCTCTATTAATGGCACGAAAATTAACTAATATAACCCAAGACGAAACTAAACTAATACTTATAGCTAGACAGTCTCTAATAACATTTGATAATAAATATTGGACCAGGAAAAATACCCCTAACCACTTCAACATTTTAATGGGATCGACGGACTCGACTCAGGTCACTGATCTAGTTGGCCTTTTCCTTTTAAATGAAATACATTGTATACTCCATAAACAATTCAAACTTGAAGGAGGGCTATATAGAGATGATGCACTTTTCATAACGAATTCTACTAATAAAAATTATGAAAATGCAATTAAAGCTCTACATAAATTATTTAAAAATTATGGACTTAGTATAAAAATCGACCCTAATAAAAAAATTGTTAATTTCTTAGACATAACCTTAAATCTTGAAAATTCTACCTTTGAACCATACCATAAACCTAACCAATCACTTCTATATGTCCACAATCAATCAAACCACCCTAAATCAATATTAAAATCAATAGTTCCCAATATCGCTCTAAGAATTTCTAGACTGTCTTCTACTAAATCAATATTTACCAAAAATGAAAAATACTATAATGAAGCCCTTAAAAACTCTGGATATAATTCACAAATTAAATTCATAAATGAAAATGATAGAAACATAAACTGCATTAAAAATAAACCTATTAAGAGCGTAATAACATATAATATGGCAATGTCTTCCCGTATACGAGTTAAGAAAAATAACCAGGAGACAAAAAAGATAAAACCAAACTACAAATATTAGATAATAATATAAATAAACAACAAACTAAAACCCGCAAACGTAAGAATAGACACAAGGAGATCCTATGGTTCAACCCCCCGTATTCCAAAAACCTAGAAACAAACATAGCTAGAGAATTTTTTAAAATATTAGATAAGAACTTTAAAGCCCCCCCCCCATAGATATAATAAGATTTTCAATAAGAACACAATTAAAGTCTCTTACTCTACTATGCCTAACCTTCATCAGAAAATAATTAGCTCTAATAATAATAAAATTAATAAACTACAAAATGCAACTATACAAAATACATCGGACTGTAACTGTAGAAGAAAAAATAAATGTCCCCGACAAGGCTCATGTAAAATTAAAAATGTTATCTATAGCTGCACAGTATCAAAAACTCCAAATATACAAGAACCTATCAACAGCCATAACTCAACTACCAGATTAAATAATAACACCAACTTAAATCAATCTACCGATCAATTATTAACCAACCCACCACATTATAATCCAACAATAGACCTAACGGAAAATAATCATAATAATCAAGAGGTAATATATATTGGTTCCACATCTGGCCCAATAAAACATAGAATTTCAACGCACAAACATTCTTTTAAAAATAACTCTCTATCAAACCAAACTACTCTATCCAACTATATTTGGCAACTAAAAAATAGCAATATTTCTTTCAACTTAAAATGGCAAATAATTGAGACTTGCAAATCATATAAACCAGGAGATAAATTTTGTACATTATGTACAAAAGAAACCCTAAAAATTTTAAAATATGAAGATATAAAAAGCACAACCAAACTAGTAAATTCAAGACACGAGCTTCTATCATGTAATCATAAACGTTGGTTTAAATTTAATAAATATAAACCGCCTTAAATCATTAAAAATTACTCATTAGTAAAAATAGATTACTTTTTTTTTTTTTTTTTTTTAATAAATTAAGTTAAACCAATTACCGCCCTTAGACTCGTAAATCAAATAATAAATAAAGCCATGACAATTATCTCCCCTTAAAAACTTGCAAAATAAATACTCTCTCTCTCTATAGATATTAACTGTAGCGTCTTTAAATCAAAATACGCTAATGGAAACAATTTACTGCACGAGCGTCGCCCTTTTAAAATTCATCATTCAATAAAATAAAAAGCTATAACAAACATCTAAATGACTACTTTAAATACAGTTCCTGATTTCAAAAAAAGAAAAACTAAAAGGTAATTATATATCTATATATTTTTAAATCAAATTTATTATGTAAATTCAAAAAATATATATATTTTTTCTACTCATTTCTATCTCTAACCTATACCAATTTTCTTATTAATTTTCTTATAAATTTTAAATCCAAACCTTTTACTTCAATTTTTCAGATTCATCTGCCTTACTTTTAATGCTAGGTTTATTTTTGGTGTCTTTTCAATTCAATAGAAATCCTCCTAAATTTGCTGATGAGGAGACCGTGCTTACCAAAAAAACTATGTATAATTGTTCTACGTGACTTCATGTATACCACAAATAAAAAGCACGGATTTCCGAAACGATCGTACAGATAATTGACTTTGTTGTTGTTCCTTCTTATGAAACTGATTTTTAATTTAATTAAATTTTGATTTTTAAATTTTTAAAAAAATTTTAAATTTTTAAATTATAAATCACATTACTTAATATATATATATATATATATATATATATATATATATATATATATATATATATATATATATATATATATATGTATATATATATATATGATGAAAATAATGGAAATAGTATTCCGACAAAATAGAGAAATAAAAAGGAACAAACCGTATTATGTGTTCATCAACGTTTCGTCTTCATTTCGAGACTTCTTCTCGAAATAAAGACGAAACGTTGATCAACACATAATACGGTGTGTTCCTTTTTATTTCTCTCTCTCTCTCTCTCTCTCTATATATATATATATATATATATATATATATATATATATATATATATATATATACTCGGGTTTTTTATATTCAAAAGTAATGGACTAATGAATTCAACGAGGTTGTGAGATAGTGCTCAATAAAAAGAGCTGATAATACTTGCTTATTGTTATATAAACATGCTCACATCCCGCTGCTACAAATAGCCACTTTTGAATAGTCAAGTCGCTGCCTGATGATATCTGTTGTTTGATTGAAACAAGTGGCTATTTGTAGCAGCGGGATGTGAGCATGTTTATATAACAATAAACAAGTATATATATATATATATATATATATATATATATATATATATATATATATATATATATATATATATATATATAAATTTACATGGTCGCGACACTGAACGTGCTAATGTTTAGACAGTTGGTTGGTTAAAACCACAAGTCAGGCGACTTATTGAGAACTCTTAATGACCTCGTAAAATTAATGAATTATCTCTCTTGAATACCTATTGCTTGGTATATATACCCGAGAATCTTGACTTTCCCGTCCTTTAATTTATTTTTATTTCGGACTATTATTCTCATCTTTATTAGTTGTTGTTTTTCATCTTTTATTGGTTTTGTTTATTCACAACGTTTCGGTCAACTATTCCTCTGGCCTTCGTCAGGTGGTAACCGCGACGGATAGGAACTTTGAATCTTCTAACTGCATTCTCAGCCATCACTGCCATCCGTATTATTATTATTATTATTATTATTATTATTATTATTATTATTATTATTATTATTATTATTATTATTAATATTATTATTATTAATATTATTATTAATGATATTATTATCATTAATATTATTAATATTATTTTTAATAATAATATTATTATTAATATTATTATTATTAATATTAATATTATTATCATTATTATTACTATTATTATTATTATTAATATTATTATTATCATTATTATCATTATTATTATAATTATTAATATTATTATTATTACTATTATTATTATTATTATTAATATTATTAATATTATTATTATTATTAATATTATTATTACTATTAATATTATTAATATTATTATTAATATTGTTATTAATATTATTAATATTATTATTATTATTATTATTAATATTATTATTATCATTATTACTATTATTATTATTGTTATTATTACTATTATTATTATTATTATTATTATTATTATTATTATTATTATTATTATTATTCGAAAACAAGGTTACAGCAAAGCGTGGTAACTCTCATATACTTGTCTAGGTTTATAGACTGGCCTTTCGGCTGGGCTCCAATCTATGGTCCCTCCTCGCCAAACTTTCACAAGAAACACCCGTCTAGCAGAAAACACTATCACTAATTTCCCCCACTCTTTATCTGTGCCTAAACCTAAATGTAGATTCCATGAACAAATCTTCTTTCTTAGAACTGCACGCCTGTGGAATTGTCTTCTGTTTTCTTTCTTTCCAGCTGACTACGATATGGTTGTCTTCAAGTCTAACGTAAACAAGTTTTTGATGAGTCGTTCCATATAAGTTAACAAATTTACCGAATTTCCATTACTAATGATTACTATATTGTCCAATTTCTACTGTACACTCTTTAACCCTTATCCTCGAGTGGTCTCTTGGCCTTGATAATGTGGTGATGTCTATGTAAAAAAAGCGAAATTGCGTTAATTTGGTAATTTGAAGCAGTTTGGCCTTTTAAAATTGTATTTGGTCATTTTTTTCAAAGGTAACGTACAGACTAACAAGCAGAATGTTATATAGATTGTAAGTGCTCGACTGAGCCTCAATCTACGGTGCCTGCTATAAAACTTTCGCAACAAATACTCGTCTACCTGCAACAATTGCAAAAAATGTCATTCACCCTCTATCTGTGCCTAAAACTAAACGAAAATTTCACGATCAGAGTTTCTTTCCTAGAAAGTAAATGTACTGTTTCTGGCAGAAGCGTGACGACCGACGGACAGAGGCTACCATACAAATGCTTGGACGCATTCGAAATCAAAGATTGGAATATGAATAATTGAATTTCTGATTTTCAACGTTGAAATAACAGAAAGGAGAAAAGGGCCTTTTGATGTGAAATATTTGATGAATTAAAATAGAAACAAAAATTTCCTTATGCTCATAGTCATTGGAATACGCCCATCTTTTGTTGCTGCTCAAGAAACTCGAGTGCGCTTAATTTGAAGATAGATAGATAGATAGATAGATAGCATAGCATAGTCATACGCGCGCGCGTGCGTGCGTGCGTGCGTGCGTGTGTGTGTGTGTGTGTGTGTGTGTGTGTGTGTGTGTGTGTGTGTGTGTGTGTGTGTGTGTTTAAGAAGTTTGATAGCAATTAAGGATACTGGGACGGTGAAATGATGTGACACATGCGCAAAAAACAAAAAAAAAATACAACCGAAGACAGCGTTTTAATTACAAATACTCATATGTCTATTTTTTTTTTCTAAAGATCTGATAAAAATCAGTAAATATGGCTTTACTTTTACATATAACCAGGATGGAATAAAGTTTTGATGGAATAAAGTTTTGATAGTTTCGAGAATAAATTTCTCTTTCTCAATAAGAATACAAACCAAAAGTGAGTAACAACGAATACAAATCCAAGACGCAGGTAAATAGGAGATATTTAATTGATTAATTAATTAACTAGCGAGACCTGTGAAATTTCCACACGGGTGCTGATTTATATGTAATATATTGATGTTGGCATTCTGTAGATATTAAGCGTAAATGGAAACGCTCTGATATTATGGTAGCTCTTTTGTTAAAACTGCAAAATCCAAGCTAGCAGTGACACCCGGCGGAGCGAGGTCGTAAAATACGCTTAAATATGATATTTTAATTCTTGTAGATTTCGTATATATTATTATAGAGTTAATGTTTTATCGATTTTTATATATTATAAAGTTGTGATTTCAAAAATAAAAAATATATATCTATATGACTTGAGTTCATCAGCTTGAATCGAAACCAAATCCCAAACTTTTGCCGAATTCCCCCTACCAGTGGACATTCAGTAGGGTTCCAGCAGTTACATTCTTTTCCGTTGTTAGTAATATATATATATATATATATATATATATATATATATATATATATATATATATATAAAGTAACAGTATTAAAACGAAAACTTATTTGAAAATACATCATTTGAAATCAAAGTTTAAATTTCCGCAATAACTTTCTTTTCAACCTAATATTTGCGCATGTGTTTAATTATGAAAAATATTAATATGAAATATAGGTATGTAATTATTAATAACAAATTAATAATTAAATTAGCAAAAAAATCACTATAACATCATTCCATCTGTCACCAAACATAAATGCTACA
>NC_136521.1:44684894-44709894 GCF_053919585.1 Euprymna scolopes
AATGTTGCATCCCTCTGCCTGTTTTACAAGTATTTTAATGGAAAGTGCTCCGACGAACTTCAAGCCCTTGTATTCCCTCGATGTAAATACCCCCGACAAATCTGACAAGTAACTAAATCCCACCCCTACACAGTAAATATCTCTAGATACCGGAAAGCCTTCTACACTAATGGTTTCCACCACCCCCTAGAATTGCTAGACTTTGGAATTCCTTCTGGGTCTCTGCTTCCTTGACTGTATCGAAATGCAGAAGTTCAAATGTAATTTGAACAGACATCTTGCTGCCCAGCTCCCTACATAGTATCCCTACAAATTATGTCCCAGATAGTAGCCCTCTATATCAAAGTGGCACTGTGCCTCGTTTGGGGTGAAAATGCAATAATAATAAAAATGTATATCCGAATTCGGGTATCTTCGTTAAGATGAGTTAACTTGATGAACTGGGCTAAGGAGGATTTTCCTGATTGGATTGTCTTCTCTTGGTTTCCCTCCAGGGTGATGACTTTGTTTTGTTTTGTTTTTGTTTTTTGTTTTTTTGTTTTTTGTTTTTTCTGGAGGAGATTTGTTAAGAGGTTGAGAAAGTTTGAGCATCCAGGAATGAATTTGCGATAAAAAAAAAAAAAAAAAAGCTTATCATCTTCAAGAAGCGTTGCAGTTGCTTAATAGATGTGTGTATTTATTTGCTTCCCCACTGAGCAAATTAGGCACAAGGCCGTTTTTTAATGTGGAGAGACAGGGAGGATGAAGGAAAAAAAGGGACCAGCTCCCGATGGGTGGGAAATGGGAACTGGATAGTGACAATTGGTATGAAGGGTTTCCCCTACATTGACCAAGGTCTTATATGTGGGGTCGCCCCTACATATGGTCTTTGCTTGCAGTATCTGCCGGAACAGATACCACACTTTGAGGTATTTATTTGCTCCCCCACTGAGCAAATTAGGCACAAGGCCGATTTTTAAAGTGAGGGGTGAAGGGGAAATGGGGACCAACTCCCTGGAGAGTAGGGGAGCTGGATAGTGACAATTGGTCAATGAAGGGTTGCCCCTTCATTGACCAAGGTCTTATATGTGGGGTTGCCCCCAGATACGGTCTTTGCTTGCAGTATCTGCCGGAAAAGATGCCACACTTTGATCTTGTCGCCCGAGGCCACAGAGGGCCGGGTGGGCAGTGAGCAGTTGTTTAATAGATGTGGGCATCGGGGAATCCTATATGGCTTTTATCTTATCAGGTACCGTAAGCTGGGGTGACTTTATCTACCCGGGGCCACTTTGAGTCATTAATAAAAAATAATAATACGTAATATATAATTTGTGCTTTGTAAAACATAATTTGCAAGTCCTATACGATTTCATAATTTTACAGACACATTGTAGTGCAGCAGCAAATATTTACTGCGGAGTTATTTACGCATTATTTTTTTTTGTTTCTTGTTATTACTCGCTCAAAATCACCCTGGGTGGCCAGAGTCACCCTAGCTTAAGACTAAAACAACCAAAAGAAATCTAATTTATAAAACTCACTATGTCTCTCTCCATATTTTCGAATTCTATCTTTTCCGAAACTAAAAGTCGCAGAGCGGCGCTATTGGCCTCAAATGATTCGATATTTTTATGGACCGTTCTTTTATGGGTCGTTAGTCGGTTAAAATAATTTTTAAGTGGTCAAAAGAAAGGATCAAAATTGTAAAAATCGTTATACATTTTGTACATTTATCTTAGTTTATTTTTAATCAATTCATATGCGTGTCACGTTGGTAAAGTGGTAACGTCACCAGCTTTGAAAGCTAAAGTCTTGCTTTTGGTTTCGATTCTAGCTGATGGCACCCAAATACTTTTTTTTTACTTTTGAAATCACGACTCTATAATAATATATACGAAATCTGGACAAATTAAAATATCATATTTAAGCGTATTTTACGACAGGGCAAAGCTGGGCGTTTCATCCCTTCCCTTGCTAGTGAATTGAAACATGTGTTGAGAACATTGCCAAGGCTGCTGCAAACACTGTTAGAAATTCACTCAATATATGTTACCCTGACATAGGCGGACATATATTCGTTGGGTTTCTGACAGTATTTTATGTAATTATTTAGTTTGAACTCATTTTCCCAAACTTACCGTATTCAACAGCGAGCACACCGCCATTTTTCTTTTCCGAATATACTGATAAACACTGCATGATTTTTGAACCGATTACACATTTTAAAGTGAGTAAAACCACTAAAAACTTTAGCAGATTGGTAGAAGAGTAACTTATCCTGCCTTTGGTAACATTTATTTGTTATATATTTGTTTGGGTTTTTTTTTACCACTTTTTCAAATCTATGTGTATAGTAACACAAACCCAAAAATTTTATATATAGTAAATTATGAAAATATATATGGCAATTAAGCTGCAATTTAACATATCGCCGTATTTTAGCCTGACGATTCCATACGAGGATGAAACAAGGAAGACATACTCACATGTCTCTTGTTTTTGTCTAGATTGAATCACTATGACAGTGAACCGCACAAGCGTTAAGTTAAATACGCATTTCAATTGTTAACGACGCATTTCGATTGTCCGCGCAATGCCAGTTATGACGAGGGTGAAGAAAGGGCCGAATCAACGTTCGAATTTCCTCTCTCGTCTAAACCATATTAATTCGAGAAAACAATCATCCGTTTCTTTCAATTAACACGACACACATCTTTTTATTTTATCTTCAAACGACCAGCGCTCATGAAGGGCCTCCTACGTCCTCATTAAAGTCGCTTACGGAATCCACGGTGTCGACGGCGATCCGCGGAGCTAAAATAGAATTAATGTCAATGCGTGAATGGTGAACGGACAATGCGTTGAATAGAGTTTTTTTTTTTTTTAATTATTTATACAAAAATTACTTTTTTTTCTTTTTTTTTTTTTTTTTTAGAAACTAAACTGAATTTTAAAATGTAAGGAATACAAAAAAGATGAATCCGAAAACATAAAACGTATTGTCTCGTCTATTCAGTTAGAAAAGGAGACGAAAGATTTAATTTGTTTTAACTTTACTAACAAAGCAAACAAAAAAATAAAATTCTTTCATAGCTGCGTCTTTGCGTTACGATGAGACGCATCGTTCGTCGGGCGTCTTGCACGGATCTTCTTTTACTTTTTTTTTTACAAGGGTGTCACCACTTATCAAAGCCTAAAGGCAACTCGAGCATAAGGGTTAATGAATGTAAGGTGGTAGTTTAGTAATCGTTAATGGTGTAGATTGGGTAGCATTTAAATTATTTAAGGAGACGGCTCAACAAGAACTTGTTTACATTGGACTTGAAGGCTGCCATGTTGTAATCGGCCGGAAAGTAGGCCAGTGGAACAGTGCTCCACAGGCGGGCGGTTTTAGGAAAGAAGCGTCCCCTTAAATAATTTAAATTCTATCCAATCTACACCAGTAACGATGACTAAACTACCACCTTATATTCATTAACCCTTATTCTCGAGTGGCCTTTAGGTCTTGATAAGTGGTGACTCCCTTGTAAAAAAAAAAAAAAGTAAAAGCCGGATCCATACAACACGCCTGACGGACGATGCATCTCATCGTAACGCAAAGACATAGATATAAAAGAATCTACTGTTTCTGTTTTGTTTTGTTTTGTTTTTTGTTTTTTGTTTTGTTTTTGTTTTTTTTTGTTTTGTTTTTTTTGGAGGGGTGGGTTTTTTGTTTTGTTTTTGTTTTGTTTTTGTTGTTTTGTTTTTTTTTTTGTTTTTTTTTGTTTTTTTTTTTTGCTTTGTTGGTAAAGTTACAACAAAGAATCTTACTTCATTGGTGTCCTCCTTGACTTAGCAACATGAATTGGAACAAATACTTTGAGGACATTGTCAAGACTGCTGCAAATAAAATGTTTCTTCCCTCAGACTGCTAGACTTTGGAATTCCCTCCCTGTTTTCTACTTCCCTAACTGTACTAACCTGCAAAAGTTTAAATGTAATTGTGAACAGACATCTCGCTGCTCAACTCCCGTCAGTTCCCTGTTATACACAGTCCCAAATAGTATCCCCTTGCGTCTAAGTAGCAAATATGCCTTGGGATGGGGTGAAAAAGTTGTTGTTTTTTTTTGGGGGGGGTGGAAGGAAAAAGATTTAGTCTTAGTAGCAATAAATGTAAATAAATTTACGGCCACATTTCACTACAAACCATTCCCTTGTATATGTGTGCATTCGATTTTCTTTCTTATTTTTAATAATACTAGCAGTGTGACCCGACTTTGCCCGGGATTGAATGATGATCAACGAATGTTCTATATTCCTATATTTTTATTGTCATCGAAATCAGTGAAATCGTTCATTTTTCAATCAAATTGATTGATTACCTGCGAACCTATCGTGGTGCACATAGAGGAAGCTTCACAGACCTCTCGAAGGTACTTAGTTCACAATATATTGTAGTCTACATTGCACTGTGGAGAACGGTTGGTTTTATAAAATTATTACTTGAATTAAAAATTAAAGTTTAAAATGCAAATGTTAAGTATCAGCAAAAATTTTCTTTTGTGGAGGCCCGATGTGACTATCTCATTTCTTGATGTTTATATAGGTTTATGGAAGGCTAATTATTTGCTTATACGAGCCTGAAATTTTCAGTGGCGCATATGTAGCAATACCTATCTATCTATCTATCTATCTATCTAGCTTGTTCCAATCAAATCTTTGTATGTATGTATGTATGTATGTATGTATACATACATACATACATACATACATACATACATACATATGTTGTATATATGTGTATTGGGGTGGAGAGGGCTCCCGTAAGCCGTGGTGAAGGCAACCTTTCTAGGAGAAGCAAATCTCTGATTTAAAAAACCATAAAGCGGAAGACCAGTACCCGCATTAAGCTGGTCTGCAGTTTAATTTGTTGCTGGCTATCTTGCTCTTGCTTGTTGCTGGATCTCAACATTTTGAACCGAGAGAGAGACTTAGCTGTCGTACAAAGCTAAGACTCTGTAACATCATATTTGTATAGATACTCCCTCAGGCATTTGGGCTCATGGATTTTAAATGTCTGAGGAGTGGCACTCGTCTGACAAGACGTTGCAATCATCATGTATGTATGTATGTATGTATGTATGTATGTATGTGTGTATGTGGGCCAAGGTTCTTTTAACCAAAGGCTGAGGGTGAGGTAACCCTGACAAAAACCTCCAGAGGAGCTTAGGCCCTCTAAGCTGCGGCATACATGACTCACTGGCGTGTGGAATATACTCTGGTGCTCAGCATCCTAAGTCCCAGTTAGAGATATAGTCATTGAACTTTTGGTTATCGATGACCTTTCATTTTATTTTATATTGTACTAGTATGATAACCCGACGTTGCCCGGAACTGAATAATGATCAACGAATGTTTCGAACTCCCATAATTTTATTGTCGTCGAAATCAATGAAATAGCACATTTTAAATCAAATCGATTTATTGTCTACTCTAATTGGAGATCATCGGGATGCATCTTGAGGAAGATTCATATGCCTCTCGCAAGTGACTTAATTCATGATACATTGTAGTTTACATTGCACTGTAGAGAACCTACTGTTGATTTTATAAAATTACTTTTTATATATAATGACTTGAATTAAAGTTTAAAATGCAAAAGTCAAGTATCATGGATCAATAGTGTTCTAAACCGAAACACTGATTTAGAACGCGCCCCTGTCGTATCAAAGGATCTACTGTTGATTTTTTATGTCGAGCCTTTCGGCTTGTGTGGTAATAAAACTTCTCAAATGCATTTGTAATGTTAGGCTGTGTAAGGTGTTAACTTTGGTTAAAATCGCCTGTTATTTTTTTCCCCATCGGATTATTTCGATTATCGGTTATCGATACTTATCGAAGACATTCCAATACAAAACCTATCCAAGAACACCGCCAAGCACATAAAGAACATTCGTGTGACATTTCATAAAAATCGGCTCTACCGTTTTCGAGTCCATAGGAAACGAACTTTCTATAATAGTAGAGATGGAGAATCGTTTTCATTTTTATGAATGCTTTGAATAAAAACAACAAAATAGGTTTGATAATTTTATTTCTTCTTTCTTTGCGGTGTATTCACGAATATACCTATGGCGGCGAAAAGAAATTCAAACCAGGGCCCGATGGATGTGTCGGAAGTCACGTATACGTTGGTCGAGCGGCCAGTCTGGGTTGGAATAACAGACGAGCGGTCACGTGACGAAAAGAAAAAGCTCGCGTGTTCCCGACCGTTAAAGGTGCTTTTTAGACTGACCTCATCTTGGACTCGTGCTCGTGGCACGATTTATCTTCGCGCCAAAGAAACGCTTTTTGTTATTTGCATGTTAAATTTAAATGGCTATATGGTAGAGATTGACAGTTGCCGCCACGGAGGAAGAGAAACACAAATGACTAAGCAAAACAGGATTAAGTTGCGACTTTCCTTCGCAAATGAAAAAAAAATAAATAAATAAATAAATAAATAAATAAATAAAGCAGTCTGTGAACGAGTTTGAGCCCGGTGACAGGTCAATAACTATTTAGTTTGAATGATATATTTTTAAGGCATCAGTATTGTTCAGGGTATACTCTTTCGGGCAACTAATCATGTTTTGTAAAGGGTGGTACGATAAAATTTTCGCCCTTGAAAAAAAAATAAGATTCCATTTCCGTTTAGTGAAAACCGCTTCTACTAATTGGCCAGTTGTGTACAAATCCCAAGGGCGATAGGGGCCTTCTATCATGTCTGAACGACACAATGTTCAATGAGCGAGATCGGAGATGCGCCGCTGTACAGCTCATGCTCTCTCCTGATCCAAGTTATGACAATAAAACGATTGCCAGCACCTTCGAAATGCAAATCCGGACAGTTCAACTCTTGAGGACACACCTCAACGAAGTTTCCGGCCACGGTTAGGGTTCTTGGTGTGGTTTCAAATGAGTGTCACATCATGCCACCTCACATCTTTGAAGTCAGCTTGAAAGTCAACACCAAAGTGTAACTGGATGTGCTGAAGGGTGTGGTGATCCCCAGGTGCAATTAGGTGGCCGCTGGCAGACCCTGTGTGTGGCAGCAGGACTCGGCGCCAGTCTACAAGTCCAAGAAGACCCTCTCTTGGCTTCAAAAGGAGTTCTACGACTTTGTACCTTTCTGTCACTGCCCTCTCCTTCCTTGACATGGACCCACTGGATTACTTCGTTTCGTCATATGTCGAGAACATCACCAACATGACCTCCCACAGCACCAAAGTCATCCTGATCGCTGCCATCCCTTATTCACCGAGCTCCTGCCGGCGCTTGTGAAAAAGGTATGCTCCCGGTTCCGGACTCGTATCGAGGCGATGATTGAGGCTGAAGGCGGCTACATTGAATGGATGTCAGCTCTACTACATAATCAAGTTACCTGAATTGATTTTTTTCAATAAAAATTTTAAAATAAAGCTGTAGTGTTGTTTTCTTTAGGGCGACAATCTTATCGTTCCGCCCTGGAATTGAGGTTGGGTTCTTAAATTTCAATAGAAGGACCACACTAATCCTTATGTTCCTGCATTTTCTTTTTTTTTTTTTTTTTTTTATTAATTCTTTTTTTTTTTTTATGAGGACATGATAAAATGTATTATTTCCATTTTTCGAACAATCGAAAATTGCTGGCCCGATTTTTATGAAATGTCACACTAATGTTCTTTATGTGCCTGGCAGTGTTCTTGGATAGGTTTTGTATTGGAATGTCTTCGATAAGTATCGATAATCGATAATCGAAATAATCCGGTGAAAGAAAGAACAGGCGATTTTGACGAAAGTTAACACCTTACACAGCCTAACATCACAAACGCATTTGAGAAGTTTTATTAGCATACAAGCCGAAAAGCTCCATATATAAAATCAACAGTAGGTTCTTTGATATGAGAGGGGCGCGTTATATATATGTGTGTGTGTGTGTGTGTGTGTGTGTGTGTGTGTGTGTGTGTATGATATATATATATATGTGTGTGTGCGTGTGTATATATACATATATATATAACCAAAAAATGACTATATATATATATATATATATATATATATATATATCCAAAAAAAAACGTATTAGTCATATACCAATTAAATCAGAGTCATTATTAATTAACTTATACACGAAAAAAAATCCGTCGCAGTCGCATAATAAAATATATATTGTGATCCATCGTATAATAAAATATATGTTG
This sequence comes from Euprymna scolopes, assembly GCF_053919585.1. Taxonomy (NCBI): domain Eukaryota; kingdom Metazoa; phylum Mollusca; class Cephalopoda; order Sepiida; family Sepiolidae; genus Euprymna; species Euprymna scolopes. The sequence continues at coordinate 44,693,075 of NC_136521.1, forward strand.
TGATATATTCTTTGTTATTGTGAGATTATAATATATATATATATATATATATATATATATATATATATATATATATATATATATATATATATATATATATATATATATATATATATATATTACTTAAATAGCTTCCTCATCCATCTTTTACATGTGAGATCGCACCGAACACTTTCTTAACAAGTTCATACAATAACTAGTAGACCGTCTAGCGTTGTCTTGCGTTACCGGGCGTTGCCCGGACGTAAGATACGCGTAAATATAATATTTTAATTCATGCCGATTAAATATTTAGTATTATAGAGGCAATTCTCTATCGATTATTATATTGAGCCTAATATATAGTAGTAAGATCAATATATATATATATATATATATATATATATATATATATATATAGTCATCCACATATAGTACTGTTTCGCAGATCGTCAGTTCGGCTAGACAAGTAACTGCTTCAAGCCAGGATCGCCTAAACGACAGAAGTATTCTGTTTCAAATTAAAATAACGTAATAAAAAAACTCAATATACTGGATAGAGCAATAAAAACTATAAAAAGTATATATCTACTATTATATAAAATGAAGTGCACGCGTGTGTGTGTGTGTGTGAGAGAGAGAGAGAGAGAGTTCCCTATTGACTCGGAAACGTCTGGTACTTGATGTATCCTGGAGTGTTTTTACGTTGGTTTTGTATCGGAATTCGATTAAAAAAAAGGAACCGCAATTTTGACCCAAGTTAACTTTTTTGTACAATATAACATCACAAGTGCATTTGCGAAGTGTTATCGCCGCACAAGCAGAAAGGCCCTACATATAAAATTAATTGTAGATTCTTTTTTTGTAAGATAGGGGCGCGTTCGAAATGAATGTTTCATTTCAGAGCACTGTTAAACGATGATACTTACTCTTGCATTTGAAATTTTAGTTCAAGCCATTATTTACAGATAATTTTATAAAATCAACAGTGGGTTCTTTACAGTGCAATATAGACTACAATTTATGCGGGAAAGTATGTGAAGCTTCGTCCCTGTACACTTCCGGGGGGGGGGGCTCACTAACTAGAGCAGGCTACGAGTCAATTTGATTTAAAAATGGTCGATTTCGCCGATTTCGATGACAATAAAAGTATGAGAGAATGGAACATTTATTGGTCTTTATTCAATCCCGGGCAACGTTTCCTCTTTATTTCGAGACTTGCTCTGAAATAAAGACGAAACGTTGATGAACACATAACTCGGTTTGTTCCTTTTTTATTCCTCTATTTCCACGGAATACTATTTCCATTATTCTCATCATTCATATATATATATATATATATATATATATAAAGCTGAACGTCTCTGTGTGTGTGTGTGTGTGTGTGTGTGTGTGTGTGTGTGTGTGTGTGTGTGTGTGTGTGTGTGTGTGTGTGTGTGTGTGTCTGGTTTCCTTCTACAGTTTAATAGATTTTGAGGCCACTTAATGTTTAAAATCTGAAATTTCTCAATTCTAATTTTATTTATTGCGGACTATTATCCTCGTCTTTTTCTTAGTTGTTTCACGACGTTTCGGCCAACTATTCCTCTGGCCTTCGTCAGACGGTAACCGCGACGGGGTAGGAAACCCTGAATCTCCTGACTGCATACACTGAAATTACTGCCTACCTGACGAGTGAAAGAGGAATAGTTGGCCGAAACGTCGTGAAAGAAAGATGAGGATAATAGTCCGCAATAAATAAAATTAATAAATAATACTCAATAATGAATCCAATTAAATAATATATACTCAAATTTCTCATTTAGACATAATCTACACGGATCTAAATTTCTACATGTACTGGACTGTCAAATGATTCCCCACAAGACTACTGGCAAGTGCCAGCATTCTTTAAGCTTCCAGTAATATGTCGCTAGTCCTGTTTGTATTCGCCGTGATTTTTGTTTTTTATTGAATGCGCTTTTATATATATATATTTTTTTACATGGTGGTCACCACTTATCAAGGGCTAGAAGACACTCGGGGATAAGGGTTATTGCGTGTACAATAATCAATGGAATAGTATCATAGTAATCGTTAGTATTGGATATTTGATAAAGTGTTTTAGGGGGCGGTTCATCAGGAATTTGTTTATGTTGGACTTGAAGACATCCAAGTTGTAGTCAGGTGGGAAACAGGCAAACGGAAGAGAGTTCCACAGGCGTGCACTTCTGAGAAAGAAGCTTTGTTCATGGAATCTACGTTTTGATTTAGGCACAGATAAAGAGTGGGAAAATTTATTGACAGTGGATGCAGCTAGACGGGTGTTTGTCGTGAAAGATTGGCGAAGGGGGGGCAGAAATTGGAGCTCAGACGAGCATTTGCCATGGAAATAATGATAAAACAAAGACAGGCTCGCAACGTTTCTTCTATGGGAGAGGGGTTGCAGTGAAGAGAAAAGGGCATCCCCCACTAAGCCACGAAGTCTATTTTGTACTCTGTCAGGGCAGGATAGGCTGTTTTTTTTTTTCAGCAGCTCCTGCCCAGATGTGGCAGCAGTACTCCATCCTTGGACGTACTTGGCTTTTATATAGAGAATTGCATCAGTAATCTTAATATTTGGTTTTGAAATCTAGATAGGCAATACCTATTTAATACTTTTTGTTATTCAAGATTCGTTTAGTCGGTGTTGTGACTTGGTAAGCAATGCTTTTCGTTGCTTGCCAATCCTTACAATTTTCTACGGGGATGAAACTCGGGAAATTATGTGTAGCTTAATAGAAATACATTTTCATAACTAGTTTTTCATAGATAGATAGATAGATAGATAGATAGATAGATAGATAGATAGATAGATAGATAGATAGATAGATAGATAGATAGAAAACATTGTTTAAAGACTATGACGCATATATATTAAGTCTCCATTATAAAAAGGGGCAAAGGTCATCGCATCAAATAAATTAGAAACGACATCCTGATCTTTAGCAGAAGACGACGAAAAAATGGCTTCAATCTCCGGGTATGGATGGAGGGGGCGTGTAGTGGCTGATCTTAATGGTCGAAAGATCGTCTTAAAGATTTTGATGTTTGATTTGTTCGATAGCAAAACTAACCGATCTATTTGCAACGCGCACTCCATCCTAACCCGAGACGCATGGACACGCACGCCTTCACCGCCTCTCGCCCTGCACTTGACCCTATCCCCCACGCCCCAACAGTCATCTAAGCCATGTGTTATTCTCGTACAGGATCCGTTTTCTTTATTACTGAACTCATCTCGATGACGCTTGATCCCGATTGTTTTCTTCAAAACCGGAAATGCGGCCATTATTAAGGCGTAAAAACGACGGTGAGAAGAGTTTATTTATGGATCTGTATATAGGCGTGGGTATGTGTGTACGCAATTATGTGTATGAGGTGGTTATAAGTGTAGGAAAGTGGGTATATACGTATGTGTGCTTAAAAGATATATATATATATATATATATATATATATATATATATATATATATATATACTAGCAGGGGTGTCCGGCGTTGCCCGGGTATTTGGGGGTATATGTTGAGCAAAGAAAAAAGCGGTCAATTTTTTTTAACTTTTACCCCTATTATGGCCCCTTAAAATTTATTGTTTTGGGCTCAAATTAAGTTATTAAGTTAGATCCATGTCCAAGGAACCTATATCTAAAATTTCAAGTGTTTAGACCGAAAATTGTCGGAGGAGTTTTGTAGAGTTCTCAAAGGTTAAATCGTTGAACTTTGACCCCTTAATTGACAAATTTCTGGCCGAAAACCGATCACATCAATTTTTCCAAATCTCTGTACCCTGTATATCAAATTTCGAGTTTGTAGACTTAAAATTGACAGAGTTATTGTGTGGGGAAATGTACACACTCAGACACACAGATACACAGACAGACAGACACTTTCACTTTATATATATATATATATATATATATATATATATATATATATATATAGAGAGAGAGAGAGAGAGAGAGAGAGAGAGAGAGAGAGAGAAAGAGAGAGAGAAAGAGAGAGAGAGAGTTGATGAAAAGAATGAAAATAGTATTCCGACGAAATAGAGAAATAAGAAGGGACAAAGCGAGTTATGTGTTCATCAACGTTTCGTCTTTATTTCGAGACTTCCTCTGGATGAATGAAATCAAGAAAACGAAAACATCAGTACAAATATTTGAAAATTTTCTTGCGAAAAGTGTGACACCTTTCCATTTCAGCAACGGAAAAAGACGTTGGAAATTCGAAAAAGGGAACAGGTTGCGTTGTTAAAGAGATCTTTAATGACGTCATATAGCCGTTAATGTGATTTGAAAAAAAATATGACGCAGTTAATCTTCTTTCTGGAAAAAATATGTCTTTTAAAATTCAAATATAGGTGTGCAACTTAAATAAAATGAGTGTTTTTTTTTTAATTATGTAATTTATTGATTGTGATTATATGTATTAATTATTATATTACGTTTCCATGGTGTGAGAGGTTTAACCTGTGGCTACAATTAAATTATGTTCTTTTAATAGAAGTTTATTTATTAATGGCGCTACATTATAGAAAACTCCACGTTGTTTAATTGTGCTTGAATTTGCGATAAGCGCTGATTCAAGAATTCTCTGGCGCGGTTTATTTGAAATAAATTTAACTATTTTTGCTTGTTTGAAGTCAAAGGTACGATCATGCTGCAAGCCTTTTTTTTAATTTACGATGGGTTTCACCAATATATCTATGATGGCAATTTTGACAAGAAACAGTGTATATGCATGTATTGGAAACTGTTTTTCTTTTGTTTGTTTTCTTTTTTTTTTCTTTTTTTTTTTTTGAGATGTTTAGTTATTTTTAATATTTATTTCATGGTTTGTGATGTGGTTTGTATGACTGGAATTCCTAGTTTGCTTAGTGTGTTGCAAATTATTGTATTACTAGCATTTCAGCCCGGCGTTGCCCGGGTGTTTGGAGGTGTATGTTGCGCAAAAAAAAAAAAAAAAAGAAGCGGTCATTTTTTTTAAGTTTGACCCCTATTATTTAACATTTATTGTTTGGGACTCAAATCAAGTTATTAAGTTAAATCCATGTCCAAGGACGCTATATTTAAAATTTCAAGTGTTTAGACCAAAAATTGTCGGAGGAGTTTGGTAGAGTTCTCAAAGGTCAAATCGTTAAACTTTGACCCGTTGACAGCCATATTTCTGACTGAAAACCGATTACAAAGATTTCCCTAAATCTCAGTATCCTGTATATCAAATTTCGAATCTGTAGACTGAAAATTGACAGAGTTATTGCGTAGGAAAATGTACACAGACACAGACACATAGACACACACACACACACACATGTTCACTTTTATATTTATATATATATATATATATATATATATATATATATATATATATATATATATATATATATATATATATATAAGAGAAAGAAAATTAAAACTGTAAGTTTAAATTTACAGTTAAAATTTAGTGTTTGACTGAATACTCCAACAAACAATTTTAAAGTCCTTATTCCAATCATCAAATTATATTTGTAGCAATGCTAGAATACTTATTGGCTGCTTATTTTTTGCGTTTTTTGTTTTTTGTTTTTGTTTTTGTGGGGGGTTTTTGTTTGTTTTTTCAAACATTTTTTTACAGAAATCTTTGGAAAATGATTCGTGCATTTCAATTTTTTTTTTTTTTCGACAATTTATTACCTATTTTTTTTTTTTTTTTTTCAAACAGATTCGTTCGTTAAAATATTATTTTAATTTAATTTATTTTCATTATTTTAAACATTTTTAATAACACTTTCCTTGTGGGTCCGATCTCATTCCGATTGTTTTCTTCAAAACCGGAAATGCGGCCATTATTAAGGCGTAAAAACGACGGTGAAAAGATTTTATTTATGGACCTGTATATAGGGGTGGGTATGGGTAGTGAGCCCATAATTAATCAAGCTCTAGCCCATAACCTTACAGCTGCTAAACTTCTGACCGACAATCAATATGAATTTAGGCAAGTCCGTTCCCCAGCTGATATTCTAACTGTAATCTCTGGACGTATATACCGTTCACTGGACAAAGCAGGAGAGGGTAGAGCGGTAGCCCTCGATATATTTAAAGCTTTTGACATGGTATGGCACGATAGTTTTCTAAAGAAAATCAGATCATATGGTATCACTGAAAGAATACATAGCGTAATTAAATTCTTCTTAAGTAAGAGAAAAATCCAGGTTGTCCTCGACAGTCGTACATCCAAACAATATAACATAAATGCGGGAGTACCTCAGGGGTCTATACTAAGACCTTTATTATTCCTGATATTCATAAATGACCTCCTTGATAAAATTGTTTCTGAGATGGGTATATTTGCTGATGACACCACTCTCTATAACAGGCACGAGGGAAAAACAAATAAACACATATCTAAGGAAATGGCGGAAACACTAGATGAAGAGCTCCAATCTGTAGTGGAATGGGGACATAAATGGATGCTCATATTCAATGCTGCCAAGACTAAGCTTGTTTCCTTCAATAATTACAGGAAACCTTCTCTACAACCAATAGCAATGGCCAAAAACACATTACCTGAAAGTACTTCTTTTAAACTCCTCGGCCTAACGTTCACAGGGAACAGGAACTGGAATAGATACATTGAGAGCATTACCAAGGCTGCTGTAAAGAAGGTTGGCTCCCTCTACCGTGCTAGAAAACTACTTACATCTGAAAGTATCCAACATAAGGCCACCATTCGCCCATGTATGGAGTACTGTTGTCACATTTGGGCTGGTGCATCTGCTACTTGTCTCTCACTTCTGGACAGGATTCAAAAGAGAGTCGTCAACCTGATAGGTCCTGAACTGTAATCTAAGTTTCAGCCTCTGTCCCATCAACGAAATGTTGCATCCTTCTGCCTTTTCTACAAGTACTTTAATGATGAATGTTCTGACGAACTACAAGCACTTGTACCCGCTCGACATAAATACCCCCGACAAACCCGACAAGCAGCTAACTCCCACATCTACACAGTAGAGATCCCTAGGTGTAAGGAAGCCTTCTACTCCAATAGTTTTTCCCCTCATAACTGCTAGACTTTGGAACTCCTTTCCAGGATTCTACTTTCCCAAGTGTACTGACATGCAGAAGTTCAAGTGTAATGTGAACAGACATCTTGCTACTCATCTCCCTTCATAATATCCCTGCAACTTATGTCCCGATAGTAGCACCCTACTTCAAAGTCGCACTGTGCATTGTTTGAGGCGAAAATTTAATTTAAAAAAATTTTTTTAATACTTTATTTCATGCATTGTATTATTAAAACTAATTTCGTTCCTATATCCGTATTTCGAAATTTTAAGTTTCCATATGACGTCAGCATCAGTTCACCATGTTGTTTATTCAATCTACGAAAGAGCCATGTTGCCGACTTAGCAAATGTAGTCGAAGTTGGCTTCGTTGCTAAGTTCGAATCTCCCGACTGGCAGAAATTGTCACCCTACACTGATAATTGCGTAAACATGAAACACTTGTGTCTGTAGGTACAAAACAATAATTATTATTTTATTATAAATATAATTCCGTCTTTGTTATCTACTTTCTCGCCTATTTATTTTTCCTACTCTCTATCAGAGTACTCCCCCATTTATTCTATTTGCTTTCCCTACCGATAAATACCTTTAGCATTTTCTCCTATTAGCATACACTTATACTTTTTTATAATTTTTTCATTTCTAATCTAGATTTATTAAGTCAGTTTTGGTTTTGGGATCTGTATAATTCTCGCTTTTTCCCTCTTCCGAGGAGAAGCATTTAACTTCGAAATGCCATGGTCTAACACTTTATCCTTTTCTTCCTCGTTAATCTTATGGTGATATAATAAATATCTATGGAACTTGCATTTCTCATATTTATCTATTATATAAATTGCTCCTCTTAACTGGAGCTTTTACTATTTTGATGGTTTGCTTTGCTTAAAGATTATATCTTTTCATGTTTGTATATATACTAGGATGGGTGCCCGGCGTTGCCCGGGAGTTTGGAGGTGTGTGTGTTGAGCAAGGAAAAAACAGTGGTAGTAGGAAGGCAGGCTCGACCCCGTACCGCAAAGGAGGAAAAGAACGGGAAAAAATGTGACGTCTTTGCTGTTACGACTACCGCCAAATCGGAAGTGATGTAGGCTTAAATTAAGGCTAGACAATCGAAAAGAGGGGATGGCTTTCAAAAATATCGGTGAAAAAAGCGATCCCTCCCTGTAGAAAAATTCCCAGTTGAGGGTGAAGATATTAATGTTTTTAGCCAATTTTTCGGTATTTGTCGTCTGAAGAGTCGAGCTTCAAAACAATACTGATCTTGCAAAAATTATTCGCCTCTGTCGAAAGTTTTAGACAGACATGCAAACATACATACATACATTTATATATTATCAGCTCAAATTTTCGACCCAAACCGACTAAAAAACTTGCCTTATCTATGAATACCCTTTATGTAAAATTTCAAATGTTTAGACCAGAAACTGTCTGAGTAATTTGGTAGAGACCGCAGAGTTTATTACTTTTGGGCTCAAATCAAGTTATTAAGTTAGATCCATGTCCAAGGAACCTATATCTAAAATTTCAATTGTTTAGACCCAAAATTGTCGGAGGAGTTTGGTAGAGTTCTCAAAGGTCAAATCGTTGAACTTTGACTCATTAACAGCCAAATTTCTGGCCGAAAACGAATTATAAAAGATTTTCCCAAAGCTCAGAATCCTGTATATCAAATTTCGAGTCTGTAGACTGAAAATGAACATAGTTATTGTGTAGGGAAATGTACACAGACAGCCACACACACAGACAGACAAACAGACACTTTCACTTTTATATATATATATATATATATATATATATATATATATATATATATATATATATATATATAGGAAGTTTATTACTGTGAGTCCAGAATGAGTTTACATATTGTTTCAGCTAGAGGAAGATTTTTTTTTTTTGCATCAACGATCACACATATATATATATATATATATATATATATATATATATATATATATATATATATGCATGTGTGTGTGTACACATAGGTATATTTATATATATATATATATATAAAGAAAGGGAAGGAAAACGTCTACCTTAAACCACTAACCTAGTTCTAAAACAGATCCTTTGTTCGATAAAATGCATGCCCATTGGCTGATAGGAAGGGGCGCGGTGGATACTAGAAAGCTGATTAGCTAACTAGAAATTCTCAACATATATAAAAACAAGAAGCAACCACAGAATTCGCGCATAAGCCTGACGAATCCTATAGTGGATGAAACGCAGAATATTCAGTGTAGCTTAATCGCCATATATATTTTATAAATTACTAACTAGCTCTACCTAGGTATTGAGCACTTTTGAAGTAAATAAGTTTACGCATAAATCTATACTTTCGTATATTAGGTTTATGTGAGTAAATGAAGTAGTTATATATATATATATATATATATATATATATATATATATATATATATATATATATAGTAAGTAATTTATAAAATATATATGGCGATTAAGCTACACTGAATATTCGGCGTTTCATACACTCTAGGATTCGTCAGGCTTATGCGCGAATTCTGTGGTTGTTTCTCGTTTTTATATGGTCCTCTTCTGTTGAGGATTTTAGTTAGCCAATCAGCTTTCTATATCCACCGCGCCCCTTCCTATCAGCCAATGGGCATGCATGAATATACATAAACGATCACACACACACACACAATGTGTGTGTGTGTGTGTGCTATATATATATATATGTATGTATGTATATATATGTGCTATATATATATGTATATATATGTGCATATATGTGTGTACACATATGTATACACATATGTATATACACATATGTATATTTATATATATATAAAAAGGAGGAAAACGTCTGCCTTAAACCACTAACCTAGTTCTAAAACAGATCCTTTGTTCGATAAAATGCATGCCCATTGGCTGATAGGAAGGGGCGCGGTGAATACTAGAAAGCTGATTGGCTAACTAAAATCCTACTAACTAGCTCTACCTACGTATTGAGCACTTTTGAAGTAAATACTTAAAGTTTACGCATAAATCTATACTTTCGTATATTAATTTTATGTGTGTAAATGAAGTAGCTATATATATATATATATATATATATATATATATATATATATATATATATATATATATATATATATATATATATAAAAATAAAAATTACAATTAAATTTACCAAAATGATCCAAGATGGTAAAATTAAAGTATATTATAAATATTAAAGAATTAATATTTATAAAATTATCTCAGTCAGATGTAAAAGCTCGATAAAACGAAATAGGAAATAGAGCTTATAAATGAGTTAAAAACATATTTAATCTGAAAAGGAAACACTAGATAAATGGATAGTCCTTATCTGCGGAGTTTCGACGAAATACTTTTCTTCTCATCAGCGGGTAGGAATTAGCAAAATGCGGGATTTGTTTTCAAGTAAGATCTTTGACTTACATGTTGTTTCATCAAATACTTCTGCATGCAAAATCCGATCCCGCATTTTGCTAATTCCTACCCTCTGATGAGAAGAAAAGTATTTCGTCGAAACTCCGCGGATTAAGGACTATTCATTTATCTAGTGTTTCCTTTACAGATTAAATATGCTTTTAACTCATTTCAAAGTGTTTTTAAGATATTTTATTAACTTTTTGCTCATATATATATATATATATATATATATATATATATACATACATACATATATATATATATATATATATATATATATATATATATATATATATATATATATATATATACGAGCAAACAGTTAATAAAACATATTAAAACATACTTTGAAAAAGAGTTAAAAACATTTTGTTTTTAAACTCTTTTTCAAAGTGTTTTTTAACATGTTTTATTAACTGTTTGCTCGTATTATAACCTCTATCTCCTATTTGGTTTTATCGAGCTTTTACATCTGGCTGAGATAACTTTATAAATATTAATTCTTTAATATTTATAATATACTTAAATTTTACCATCTTGGATCATTTTGGTAAATCTAATTGTAATTTTTATTTTATTTTATATATATATATATATATATATATATATATATATATATATATATATATATATATATATATTTATATATATATGTGTGTGTGTGTGTGTGTGTGTGTGTGTGTGTGTGTGTGTGTGGAAATATTCTTTAATCACGCATATTGTCTTTTTATATATAACAATCCTTATTCAAGAAGCTCAACGTAATTACAGTGCACATAATAGATTCACTGATTGATATAAAAATTAGTGATTAGATTTGGTACTATAAAACAGATACTGTCAAGAATTGTAAGTGTCAATTGAATTAAAGGAATAAATTGTAAGATAGTCAAAATCATGAAATTTGGAATATAAACTTTTGTCATTCATTCGAGACTTTTGATTCTTACCGATCAGTTGTCTGGAATATTAGCATGTTCAGTGTAGCAATGTTTATCTATATAAATAAAAAATAAAATCTCTCTCTCTCTCTCTCTCTCTCTCTCTCTCTCTCTCTCTCTCTCTCTCTCTCTCTCTCTGTATATATATATATATATATATATATATATATATATATATATATATATGATGCTTAAATGACTGGCCTCAAATAAGACAAAATAAGACCAGAGATTTATCGTCGCCTGACGATGTCTTTTAAGACTGAAACTGTATGTGGCGACTTATGATAATTTTTCTTACCTAAATTGAGTAAAATAATTTATATATATATATATATATATATATATATATATATATATATATATATATATATATATATATATATATATATATAAAGAGAGAGAGGGGACAGTATTAGAGAAATAGCAATAGTGTCCAATTCAGTGTGCTAGAACAATGAATACTATAGAACAATGAATACTATACATTAGTTAGACCATCCGTCAGTGCCTTCGGTTTTATGGAAACATAGGAAACTCAGCATGCAATGTGAAAGATGCCAAATTGTACCGATTTTCTTATCTTTTTGTTTTTGCTCGGGATCTTTCAACAGATGCCAATCATTCACCCGTTCAACCATTACAACCAAGAGATCTCTTTTAAGATTCTAACCGTCTCTTTAAATGCAACTGATTGCATCTCTCTTGCGTTTGTTTAATCGGATATATTCGCAAGCTAGTTTTTGAAATTCTTTTTCATGAGTCCGTTTTTTAAGGGGGGGTACTTGGAAGTCACCGCTGATTAAGGCCCAAAGGCCACTTTAAGATAAGGGTTAATGAGTGTAAAATGGATGGTGAAAATTGATTTTATTATATAAGAGGACGGTTCAACAAGAATTTATTTACATTAGACTTGAACAGACCAAGTTATAATCACCTGGGAAGCAGTCCTACAGTATTGTGTTGGACAGACGGACAGTTCTAAGAAAAACATTATGCAATTCTCGTTTAGTTTTAGGCAAAGCTCGAGAGTGGGGTAATTGTTGAGAGTTGTTGTTGTTAGACGAGTGTTTGCTGTGAATGTTTTACAAGCAGGAACCATAGATTAAAGCTCAGCCGAGCACCTGCCATAAAAGTAATGATAGAGCAACGTTTCTTGCCCACTAGATTTCGAAGACAGTTTTGTACCCTGTCTAGGCAGGAAAGTGTTCTTAACAGCTCCTCCACAAATTTGACAACAGTAATAATTACTACAAAAACGTAAATCTTCCTAAGATTCCCATTTCCTTTTTATATACAAAGGAGTCACCTCACTCGAGGATAATGGTTAATAAATGTACACTAATCAATGGGACAATATCGTAGTAATTGTTAATTGTAGAAATTTGGTTATTGGGATTACTTAAGGAGACGGCTCATCAAGTATTTGTTTACGTTGCAGTTGAATACGACCATATTGTTGTCAGTTGGAAAGCAGTAAAAACGGAACAGAGTTCCATAGGTGTGCAGTTCTAAGAAATAAGCCTTGTTCAAGGAATCTGCGTTAAGGTTTAGACACAGATTTAGAATGGGAAAATTATTGATAGTGGTCCCCCCTCGCCAATCTTTCACGAAAAACACCCGTCTAGCTGAATCCACTGTGAAAAATTTTCCCCACTCTATATCTGTGCCTAAATCAAAACGTGGATTCCATGAACAAAGCTTCTTTCTTAGAACTGCACACCTGTGGAACTTTGTTCCGTCTGCCTGCTTCCCACCAGACTACAACTTGGATGTCTTCAAGTCCAATGTTAACAAATTCCTAATGAACCACCCCTTTAAGTAAACACTTCATCAAGTCTCCACACTAACGTAATGTACTTGCAATAACCCTTATCCCTGCGTGGCTTCCGGGCCTTGATAAGTCGTGACCACTGTGTAGTAAAAAAAAAAAAAGATGAGTGTTTTTCGTGAAAGTTTGAGAGGGGGTGCATAGATTGGAGCTCAGACTAGCACTTGCCATGAAAATAACGATACAGCAGAGACAGGCTTGCAACGTCTCTTTTGTGGAAAAGAAGTTGCAGGGAAGAGAAATTGGCATCCCTCCACTAAGATACAAAGGCTATTTTGAACTCTGTCAAGGCAGGTTAAAGTGCTTCTAGCAGCCCATGCCCAGATGTGGTAACAGTACTCCATCCATGGACGTACCTGGCGCTTATACAGGTAGAACATTTCCATGCTGCTCACGTGCGTGTGTGTGTTGGAAATCATGTGCTTTGAAAGGGACATCGAACACACACACACACACACACACACACACAAACGGCAAACGATGGAAGTGTTCGAATTGAGATTTGTGACAATGAAGCTGGTGACAAGTCCATCGATCATGGCGTAAGATATGTTGACCGAATGACGTTTTTGCAGGCGAAGAAAAGTGACGGGAGAGGAAATTGGGGAGGGAGCAGCGTTTAACGCGATGGCGGAAAAAAGTGCCATTTTGGAGCAAATTTCCACTGCGAATAGCGGAGTCGAGTGTCAGTTGCCCGGGTCACCCTCAACCTTGTTGTTCCGCACTCAAGTGTTTCTAAAACACGACCTGCGCTGGGAGGGGCAACCACTTGATGTTGGCCGTTACTTTTTTTTTTTTTTTTTCTTTGTTCGTTTGTTTGTTTTAACCGAATGCTTACCGTTCTTCGCTTAAAACGACGGAGGCAACTTAGAAAGTCTTTTATCCGCAGACATTTTTAATTGTGGCAACCAATCGATTATTCGATTAACAGAAAAGGAATTGCAATAAAATATGTTCATCAGATGTTAGGAATTAAAAAAAGGGAGAGAGAGAAAATGTGGCAGAAAGCAAGAGAAAATAAGTTTATTGGTTAACAAAGATATAGGAAATAGGGTTGGTGGAAAGACAATAGATAGGCAGTTGTTCACCAAGGAAGACAAAAAGAAGCTGACATGGGACTGTTAGTCAAGTTGTGTCAAATAACTAAACAATGGATGTAGATATATTTAGAGTTGAGTTGCGGGCATTTTAGGGGGTTGCTACGAATTTACGACACTAGGAACGGTTTGTGAACAGTCTGGAGTTTACGACAGTCGCGAGTTGGTCTCAGCTGAAAGCAACTAATCGCTTGAACTAGGTAGAGAGGGGGTTGGGAGATTGAGATGAGCTGACATTGATTGACGAACTCAGCCTCGACATAAAAATTAAAATATGAATATCAACGCGCAAACACGCACACATGAACACACACGCAAACACACACGCACACATGAACACACACGCAAACGCGCATGCCCACATGAACACATTCGCACACACACGCACACACATCCACACGAACACACATCCACACGAACACATACACACACGCACACACACGCACACGCACGCACACACACACACGCACGCACACGCTTACACACACATACACACCCACGCACTCACACGCACACACTTACGCAAACACGCACGCACACGTACACGCACACGCACGTGCGCACACAAACATGCACACACGCATATACGCATACAGACACACGCACACACGCACACAAACACGCACGCACACACGTACGCGCACACACAAGCATGCACACACGCACACACGTACACACAAATATACACACACGCACACACACACACACGTAGAGTGCAACTAATATATACAGAACGTATCGTAGTTGTTGGATTTTATTTTTATACTAGTCAGTTAATGACGGCTTAGATCCAGGAAATAGCCGAAACAACAAAAAATGCATTTAAAATTACAAATCCATTAAAAATGAAGTTATTAGCGACAGTCTGTTAATCTCTATGGTCTTTAAAGGTTTGCTGAGTGATTTTAAGCCGTTTACCACAGTGGTGACTCAGAAAGAAACCCCCATGACTTTTAGTCAATTCAAGGTATGATTTGGAAGTTACACGGAAACTGAGAAAATGATCACAGAAAAAAAAAACGAATCTACAAATATCATGAAATTTAAAAATGCCCACTCAAAAATACCAAAATTAAATTTTACCTTTACCTCGAATAAAAACCGCAACTGTTCCAAAAACAATTTTTCTCCTAAGAAATGGACGAATATTATTTGCTATAATTCTGGGTGACGCAATCACAAGAGCTTCCAATGTAGATACAATAATTTCAAAGGGGGCTTTATTAAAAATGTGGAGAGCTCCGTTAGCGAACATACATTTTTATTTTCATCTACATTTGACGTTTCAACAAACAGTAACAACTTTCTGGTCGCTTATAATACAACGGCACGTGTAATCACGGAGGAATCGAATTTTATTAATTTCGATCCCAACTTTAACCATAAGAGTCACTTTGTAGAGCTAGCCGACAATAGCCAAGTAAACAATATCAGTTTGAAGAGAGGTGATGCTAAAATCTCACTAAGGAATAATAAAGCTGAACTTTGTTCCTATATTATGGAAAACGCTATTCTAATCCCGAAATTTAAACAAAATATATTTTCTGTAAAAGCCGGCACTAAACAAGATGCAAATATAAACTTAAACCCCAATAAGTCAAAACTGGTGTACCCGAATGGAACTGTATTCGATATTAAAGAAAATGGAAGACTATGTTATTTAAACAGTGTAGTCCCATCAAAAACCGCCTGCCATGATTTACAAACATGGCATAAAATTATTACGCACTCAAATATTCCAGATATTAAAAAGTTACCGAATGTGGTTGACGGAATGAAAATAAAAACTTCAAAAATCTTTAGAGTATTTTTTGGAGGATTTGTTGTCGATCATACATGGGGAACTTGGATTCAATGGTCCAAAAGGTCCGTGCACCATATGTGCCATCGCTTTTACGTGAAGGTCAGGGTCTTCCTCATGTTAGGGAACGCTACATATCTGCAAAAATCCTTTGTTCTGGTTGAACTTTGTTCTCTCGGGGCATGCCAGGTGAGGATGTATGCATTTGGCAGTTCTTTTTTTGGTAGTCAATGTTGTACAGAAAAGCCCTCAACCTGACAAATCCTCCTTTTTTTAATAAATACCATTAGTTTTTTAGCTTCTGTCTAACGACCCTGGTAACAATATCTGGACGAACCTGAGGTACTTGCCACCGAAGAAAATTTTCTGTAAATTCCATCCATTTTGGATTTGTCGTGAAAGTGATGAAGAGATTGGTTCAGCCCATTTGCCGAACGTAAGCCATGGCATCACTTTGACGCTCAAACATATATCAAGGATCTCCTGTGTAAATTGCCGGAAGGACCACTCATTGACCAATCTGTTCTGGATTTCCATCCTCCATAAGAATTGAATCTCTCAAGTGGCCATAATTGTCCGCTCACAGTGTCTGTTGCCCCCGCCTCAGGAACTGTAAACGTTCTGTTTCAATCTTGCAATACACATCCATCAGCCATTGTTGAAACCGTCTTCGGTACTGGAAA
>NC_136521.1:44714894-44719894 GCF_053919585.1 Euprymna scolopes
ACACACCTCCAAACACCCGGGCAATGCCGGGTACCCCTCGCTAGTAAATCATAAAAGTCTCTCCTTCATGATTGCGATATATAAATTCTGAACCCCTCACCAAAGAATCATGATATATATCTATATAATTATAAAAATCAAATGACCTTGTAACGATATATGTAACCCACTTTCCGGTTTACGACAGCCGGTTGCACATGCGCTCATGACCTACGCACTGAAATATTAAGGTTATTATTTCGAAATTATTATTTAACATGGGAAGAGTGGGTTTTAAAATAACTTAAACGTATTACAGAAATGAACGATGTAAAAAAAAAAAAGCAGACAGTATTAACAATTGTTTATTTGGATAATTTATACGTGAAAAAAAACAAAAAAAGAACAATTGGGACACTGAAATATTAACGTTATTATTTCGAAATTATTATTTAACATGGGAAGAGTGCGGTTTAAAATAACTTAAACATAATACAGAAATGAACGATGTAAAAAAAAAAGCAGACATATCAAAATTTGAATTTAACTATAATAAGTATTATGGTATCTGTTCAGTGCACATTTACCTATAAGTATGGCTAACCACTTATAATTCAGTAGCTGTAAAAGAATTTTTTCAAAAATAATCAATTATAATAAACAGAACGACTCATAGAAATCTATCTATATATTTTTTTTTTTTCATTTTAATATACTTTCAAAGAAATGTTTCTGTTATGTCAAAAAAAAACTTTTTTTTTTGCATCACAAATGTCACGCTCATACATGAATTCCATAGCTAATATAACATACTGACCCAACGGGTCACGTGTAGTCTATTATATATATATATATATATATATATATATATATATATATATATATATATATATATGATTGCTTCTTCTAGGCAGAAGTTTGCCATCTCTTCGGTTAAGTGTTGTGAGGCTGTGTCCACGTAGGTGACTTTTTAAACCAGCTTTAGTCCAGCATGAAATTACACATATGTGACATAAAAACTTTCCTTCTTGTAAAAGTGATCACATGATAATATCGTGAATCCGCGAATGTTGTGTCAGGCCACTTTTAGATTTGCAGATTAGATCACAAATATGACAACTTAGTGTTGCCGGGTAAGCTGTAGAAGCCTCCTCATAAGACTGTTGTTCCTCTCTTTGATTGTGTGATGTCAGATGATTTACAAAACCAGTTTTTGAGAAAAAGTATCCAGCACATACAGTGGACTTCAGTTCCTGTTGTAATTTCTCTGACATTAAATTTTTGTCCTGCTTTCTTAAAACATGTTTAAAGACAGCAAGGTCTACACTTTGCTCCTCAAAAATCAACTTTTTCTGATGGTTTTTCTCCACATTGATTGACCTTTCGCTTTCCCAGTTATGTGCATCCATCTCAAGTATTTTCAAGTTGTTTTTCAGAGAATTCTTAAACCTTTTTCTTGCTTTATGTTGTGGTCTTTTACCTCCATCTATCTCACCATAAAACAGTTGTTTAGGAAGTCTTTTATCCTCCATCCTAACCAAGTGTCCAGTCCAGCGCATCTGAGTTTGAATTATTTTCATTTCAATACTATTACTATTTGATCGTTCAAGAACTACAGTGTCAGGTGTTTGAGTCCTCCAGTTAATATTAAGTATTCTCCAAATACAACTTTGGTGAAACCTTTCCAATAACTTGAGATTCCTTCTATATGTTGTCCAAGTCTCTGACCAATATAGAAATGTAGCGATAAAGCATGCTTTGTAAACACTTAGTTTTGTTTTTGATGAGATTCCCCGTTCTGAACACACACGTTTCTCCAGTTTGCCAAAAGCAGAACTGGCTTTGGCTTTTCTGTGATTTATCTCAGCATCAAGCGCACAGTCCTTACTCAATGTGCATCCCAGATATAAAAAATTGTCTGTGACATTTAACTTCTTACCATCAACCAAGATGTTTGGTTCAACATATGGCATTCCTATAGGAGGGAAATACATAACGTATGTTTTCTTGAGGCTGATGGTAAGTCTGAAAACTCTACAAACCTCTAATACCTTGTCCATAATCATTTGTGTGTCTGCTTCTGAATGTGTAACAAAGTCTGCATCATCTGCATCATCTGCATCATCTGCACATAAAAGTTCAAGAACAAGGTTCTGAAAAGTTTTAGACTTTGCGTTGAGACGTCGAAGGTTAAAAAGTTTACCTGATGTGCGAAACCGAAACTTCATCCCAATGTCGCAATTGTTAAAAGCATGCAGCAGCATCACATTAAAAAAATATATGGAAAATAATGTTGGAACAAATATACCACCTTGTTTCACACCGGTTTCAACTGAAATTGGATCAGACAGAGATCCATTAAAGTTAACTCGAGCTTTCATATTATGGTGTAACTACTGAAGCAACTCCACAAAATTAGTAGGACAGCCTAGTTTCCTAAGAATCTTCCAGAATGCATTGCGATTAATGGTATCAAAAGCTTTTGTCAGATCGACAAAAATTCGATACAAAGGCACTCGCTGCTCCATTTCTCCATTAACTATCACACAGAGAATATCATGTCCATTGTGCTGCGGGCATATCTAAAACCATATTGATTCTCTGAGATGATAGAAGGACAAATCTATTCCAGCAAACGATTTAACAACACCTTTACTAAAACCTTTCCCACTGCTTCAAGCATGCTAATACCTCTATAATCACCACACTCAGATTTTGACCCCTTTTTTCTTTATAAACTGGGATCAATATTGCATCAATCCAATCTTGAGAATTAGCATTGCCATGTCAAAGAGCAAGGATGAGTACATGGACTGCATTGATGACATCATCACTTCCAAATAGCAATAATTCAAGAGGTATCCCATCATGCTTTTCCCTTATTAATCTCTGCCAATGTTCTTTCGGTCTCATCAATGCTGGGATCAGCCATCATCTCATCAACGACCTCCTTTTGAGGAAGATTATCAATAACTATATCGTTTACTGCAGACGGATTATCAAAAAGATCCCGAAGATGTTCTGTCCACCGTTCCATGATCCCCTCAACATTGTTGAAAAGAGCAGAACTATCTTTGGATTTCACAGGTACAAATGTTGGAGGCTGTTGCCCAAAACCTTGTTTGGTTTTTTAATACATATCTTTTGAATTTTTTGCGGTCATAATTTGTCTGGATGTCTGCTGACAATTCGGCCCATCACTTGTTCTTCGTTCGAGTTATAATTTTGCTTCTTTATACACTTTTTCTGCAGTTATTTTAACTGATTCGTTAGAACACAAACATATCTCATGTACCTTCTTCTTCTCTTCTGGTGATTGGTGATTATAGAATCATTTTCGTCAAACCAATTCCTATATTTGGTTTTCTTAAAGCCAAGAATTTCAGCTCCTTTGCTATATATTTTGAATCGTTCCCAAGTTCCATCAAATGAGATATCAAGACATGAAGTACTAAAAGTTTCACGCATTTCCTTATTTTGTAACTTTGAAGAAATCAATGCGTTTCGGCACTTTTACTCTATTGACTCTGACCTTTTTTCTTTACACACAACTTAAGTTTAGCACGAACGCGTTTGTGATCAGTGTCACAGTCTGCACCCCACTTACAGCACACATATCCTGAAGATCACGCTTGCGCATGATGACATAATCAAGAATATGACCATGTTATGATCTAGGGTGTATCCAAGTTACCTTGTGAATGGGGTTTTGTTGGTGGAAGGTGTTACATACTGCAAGATTATGTTTGGTACACAACTGTAAAAGAAGAATTCCATTATCGTTTGCCTTACCAAAACCATATTTTCCTAAGACATTCCAGGTGTTGTGATCGCTTTCAACCCGTGCATTAAAGTCTCCAAGCAACAAAATCTTATCTGCTTTTGGTATCTCATTGATACAATACACTAGATTTTGGTAAAACCCCATTTTGACATCCTGTCTACTATCAAAAGTAGGGGCATATACTAAGATAACTGACACATAACGATTACAAGATAAAGGTGCCCTCAGGAACATGATACGATCCATAATTCCACAAGGTTGTTTTAACTGAGATGTGATTTTGTCCTGATGTTGTATATATTGGATAAGATTATATATTATAAAACGTGTCATATGTTATATATTGGGTGAGAGATATTGTTCTTATAATGGACAGATTATAAACGTATAAATTGCATGTATTATTGTTTAGGCAGGGAATATGATATCGACATATAAACTGAGTCATCATATTGTATCAGAGAGTTATCATATGGGTATATATTACAGTTCATATATAAGAAGAATAATATGTGCTTCATACTTTTTTTTTTTTTGAAGAGTTCTTCTATCTTCCTGCTGAGCTCTGTGATGAAACATAAAATGACCAACACCATCCAATTGAGATATCTGTTCTTCCTTCTTTTGTGAAACCACAGAACAACACTTTATATTTTTATAATATAAATTTATTTCTGTTGTTTCAAATGGTCTTCACAAAGAGTCTGCTTACGTTTCTACATGCTTGTTCTTACAGCCCGCTTCCTAGCTAGAAGTACGTCTATTCACCTGCATGACTAGACTCCAATTCCCCCATCTGTTCACTCTCGTGATCAAACTCCAACTCTTCGACTCTAAACTTCTCGACCTCTTGACCTCAGCTCTGGTGACGTAACCAATTAAAAGACACGTCTCTTTAACGTGACCTCCTTGTTACGTACGCCTGTTCAAGGTTATTTTGTTTATATTTAACCTAGCTAATTTATGTAAACATCTTCAGCTAAAACCCATTGCTAAACTTTATTCTATAAACAATAAATAACGCCCAATATAAACTATTTTAAGAATATCATTGAATAGATAGATAGATAGATAGATAGATAGATAGATAGATAGATAGATAGATAGATAGACAGATAACTTTTTTTTTTTTTTTTTTTTTTACATGGGTGTCACCACTTATCAAGGCCCAGAGGCCACTCAAGGATAAGGGTTAATAGGTATACATTAGTCATTGTGATTTTAGCATAGTAAACAG
>NC_136521.1:44722394-44914894 GCF_053919585.1 Euprymna scolopes
GCTAACGAGGAGGTGGAGGCACCATGTTTTGGGCGGGAATCATTGGGGATAAGTTGGTTGGACCATTCCGAGTTCCAGAGGGTGTAAAGCTTACCAGCAATGCGTACACAGCCTTTTTGGATAATCATTTGTCACCATGGTTAGATGACCTACCATTGTCACGTCGCTTTCAGATGATTTTTATATATGACAATGAACCATCCCATTCTGTTTGGGGCGACTGCAGCCTTCCTTGAATCTATGGGATTTGTTGGAGAAACTCTCATGACTTGACCACGTGTTCTCCAGACCTTAACCCCATTGAATATCTCTGCTCAATATTAAAAAGAGGAGTTTATGAGAGAGGAGAGCAATTTACTTCAAAGGATGCCTTGTGGAGAAACATAGTTGATGTTGCTAGAGCCATAACTCCTTTTATGATCAAAGAATTGATTTCTCAGGAGACAAAAGATTGTTTTAAGTTATTTTTAAAAAAATGGTGGATATATCGATAAATAATTAATTTATATGAGGCTTATACCTAGGATATGTTTTTGTTTATTATTCTTTGACAGAAAAATATAATAAAAAGTAAAGTTCGCAAGATATGGCATTGTATTTTTGCTCTAAAACAACATTTTAAGAGGCCTGCAATAAAGGGATGGACAGTGGAAATTCCTCGATAAAGAATAAAATGTTATAACTTTGTGAATATCGACTGAATTTGAATAAAAATTTTGAAAATAACTAACCTTAAAGCAGTCGTATGGTGATGTAATTTTCATTTTGTTGTGCCGTATATTTAGTAAAATATTGATATTTTACTAATCTGCAATAAAGCGATTGACACAATTTATATGTACATTGTGCGGTCCACTCTTTGATACTGTCAGTATAGCAGGGTGACTCGGTTGCCCAAGACTGGATAGATGCCATCCTGATTATGTTGTGCAAAGAAAGGGTACAAGGTCTGTTTGTGGAAATTATCGAGGTGTCTCGCTGCTGACTGCGGTTGGAAAGGTATTTGCATGGCTCTTGATAAACCAATTGGAGAAGTATATCTGCACTGATATTCTTCTGGAGTCCCAGTCTGGTTTTGGAGGTGGACACTTAACCGTGGCTATGGTGTTTTCTGCTAGATAGCTTTTAGAAAAGTGTATTGAACAGCATATGCCTCTCTGCCAGGTGTTTGTGGACTTAACCAAAACGTTTGATACAGTCAACCGTGAGGCTCTCTGGAAAGTGCTGGGAAAATTTGGCTGTACACCTGTTTTTACAGAAAAGTTTAAGCAACTTCATCACAGTATGAAAGGTTGTGTCAATTTCAATGGTCGGCTATCAGAAGGCTTCCCCATTTATAATGGAGTGAAACAGAGTGATATACCTGCACCAACATGTTTTTCGCTCTTATTGCTATGTCTTGGTATGCTTTCTGTGACTGTGATACGGGTTTTTATAATAGATTCCAAACGACTCGTTAGTGATGCTTTTGTTTGTGATGTGTTTGTTTGTAATGTTTTTTTTGTTTGTGATGTGTTTGTTTGTAATGTTTTTTTTGTTTGTGATGTGTTTGTTTGTAATGTTTTTGTTTTTGTTTGTGATGTTTTTGTTTGTGATGTTTTTGTTTGCAATGTTTTTTTTGTTTGTGATGTTTTTGTTTGTAATGTTTTTTTTTGTGATGTTTTTGTTTGTAATGTTTTTTTTGTTTGTGATGTGTTTGTTTGTAATGTTTTTTTTTTGTGATGTTTTTGTTTGTAATGTTTTTTTTTGTGATGTTTTTGTTTGTGATGTTTTTGTTTGCAATGTTTTTTTTGTTTGTGATGTTTTTGTTTGCAATGTTTTTTTTGTTTGTGATGTTTTTGTTTGTAATGTTTTTTTTTGTTTGTGATGTTTTTGTTTGTGATGTGTTTGTTTGCAATGTTTTTGTTTTTGTTTGTAATGTTTTTGTTTTTGTTTGTGATGTTTTTGTTTGTGATGTTTTTGTTTGCAATGTTTTTTTTGTTTGTGATGTTTTTGTTTGTAATGTTGTTTTTTTTGTGATGTTTTTGTTTGTAATGTTTTTTTTGTTTGTGATGTGTTTGTTTGTAATGTTTTTTTTGTTTGTGATGTGTTTGTTTGTAATGTTTGTTTTTTGTGATGTTTTTGTTTGTGATGTTTTTGTTTGCAATGTTTTTTTTGTTTGTGATGTTTTTGTTTGCAATGTTTTTTTTGTTTGTGATGTTTTTGTTTGTAATGTTTTTTTTTTGTTTGTGATGTTTTTGTTTGTGATGTGTTTGTTTGCAATGTTTTTGTTTTTGTTTGTGATGTGTTTGTTTGTAATGTTTTTTTTTGTTTGTGATGTGTTTGTTTGTAATGTTTTTTTTTGTTTGTGATGTTTTTGTTTGTGATGTGTTTGTTTGCAATGTTTTTGTTTTTGTTTGTGATGTTTTTGTGATGTTTTTGTTTGTGATGTGTTTGTTTGTGATGTTTTTGTTTTTGTTTGTGATGTTTTTTTGTTTGTGATGTTTTTATTTGTGATGTTTTTTGTTTGTGATGTTTTTGTTTGTGATGTGTTTGTTTGTGATGTTTTTGTTTTTGTTTGTGATGTTTTTTTGTTTGTGATGTTTTTATTTGTGATGTTTTTTGTTTGTGATGTTTTTGTTTGTGATGTTTTTGTTTTTGTTTGTGATGTTTTTTTGTTTGTGATGTTTTTATTTGTGATGTTTTTTGTTTGTGATGTTTTTTCGTTTGTGATGTTTTTTTGTTTATGATATTTTTGTTTTTGTTTGTGATGTTTTTGTAATGTTTTTGCATATGGTGTTTTTGTTTGTGATATTTTTTGTTTGTGATGTTTTTTGTGATGTTTTTTATTTGTATGCTGATGATGTTGAAATTGCTTTATTTCCATCTTGTATTCAACGTTCTGAAAAGAAGAGAAATTGTTTTAAAACGATTGTAATTTCACTGTTATTATAATGAAAACTTATTCGAAAATACATCATTTGAAATCAAAATTAAAAATTCCGCAAGAACTTTCTTCTCAACCCAATATCTAATTAGTACAGCTAAAATTCATGAAATATAAATAATCAATAAAATGATTATCATATGTAAGAGAGATAATGCAGTATACTTATGAAGTGAAATTGCAGCAGCCTTGGCAATGTCCTCAATTCATTTGTTCCGATTTATGTTGCCTGCAGATGTTAAGCCGAGGAGTTTGAAAGATGAGCTCTCATGTATGGTGTAATGGCAATTTGTGATTTAGAAGTTTTTTTTGTTTGTTTGTTTCTTTTTTGTTTTTTGTTTTTTTAGTTGTCAAAGTATAGAAGCTTAGTTTTAGTAGCATTAACTGTAATCAACAATTGACGGCCATATTCCACCACAGACTGAAAATCTGTTTCGAATTTAAACTAATTTCTACGTTATTTCTAAAGTGCGTAAAAATGTTTTCACTTGAAATGCATTTGCTTCAAAATCCACTGTTCTGAACAAGCACCTTAAGATGAGATATTTATTTCGGTGCTTCTTGTAGAGGACTAGGATATATAAATCCTAATCCCGTTACAAAAGAAAAATAATGAAATGAATGGAATGAACGAAACAAAAACTCAATTGTTGGATAAGATAAACGTGTCGTTTATTTATTGTTGAAAAGTGAATGTTTTAGGTGTAATACGTGTTCATGTCCACGTTCGGGTGTAACCATTGTTTGTTGCGGGACTGGTGGTGTAGAAAGAAAAAGGAAATGTGTGTTCATCTCACGTTCAGGTCACTATCGGTTGTTCGCACGTGGGAAGAGAAGTGAGTGATGTAGTGGAAATGAGAATGATAGTCCAGCGTGTAGATAAAGACAAAGGATAGAGAGTTGACATCAGTTAAACTGCGCGCCATGTTAGCAGTCAGCTACACGAAGGTATTCTCAGGGATAAGTTGTATATATATAGAGAGAAAGAGTGAGAATGTCAATCCAGTTCATGTAGAGAGAAAGCATATAAAGTGTACGTACTGTTTGTTAGCCTTTTGTCCCATATAGTAGCAAGTGACGTGAGGCACGCGCGTGAGTGCGCCTGCCGAAAAGGCACGCTGTCGGTCCATTGACCGCCCAGCTCGGAAGCCGAATTAAAAAGGGTAGGAAACAGCTTGTCTCTTGCTTTTATAGTTGTTTCCAGTGGTCTTTTGCGCATGTGTGGATTTCCTTTGAAAGGGGAAGTGACGTTGTCCATGTGTGCGCGTATGTGAGTACATGTGTGTACGTTAGCATGTGTGTGTATACACGTGAATGTGAGTGTATATACGCGAACGTGAATATATCTACTTGTGTGTACATGCGCGCGTATGTTTGTGCGCGCGTATGTATATGACAATATATCTTGAGATGTGAACGCATGTTTTTGTGTGAGACTAGAAAAGGCTCGTGCATTCTACACTTTTGGGAGAAGATTTTGTAGCTGATAAATGGAGTTTTAAGATACAAAAAAAAAAAACAATGGTTTCAACTGATTTTTTTTTTTTTTAATTTTAATAAGTTACAATGGTAGCTTTCAAATTATGCAGTCGGAATTATCTAAATATTACGGAATTATATATAAAAAAAATCTTTAATCGTGTAGCAGGTGAAAAATTGCCGCCATCTTTTTTTAATTCGAACGGAAAATTACCTCCCTCTTTAACTCTCTTGTATTTTACGGTTGTTTTTATCAAATTCTATTTTTTAGTTTTTTTTTTTTTTAATAAAACTTTTCTACTTTATCGATTTCCGTAATTTTGTGATAAAATAATCTTAAAAATACGAGGAATACGTAGATACCATTATTTTCATGAGAAATTTAGTTTTACGATTTCCGAAAATCTCGTCCCAATTCTGTAGAAGCA
This sequence comes from Euprymna scolopes, assembly GCF_053919585.1. Taxonomy (NCBI): domain Eukaryota; kingdom Metazoa; phylum Mollusca; class Cephalopoda; order Sepiida; family Sepiolidae; genus Euprymna; species Euprymna scolopes. The sequence goes on from NC_136521.1 coordinate 44,727,228, forward strand.
CCGTTATTTCTCTTATTTTGCCATCTTAACGTAAAAAAAAAAAATTAATTAAAAAAATAAAAAACGGTTCAACTTTTTAACCACTATAAAAATTTACTCCCTAAGATTAGATTTTTTTATGAAAGGGAAGTAACTTTTAAATAAACGTGAAAGGGTTATTTCCCTTGTTTTACGTAAAATTAAGCATATTTTATATTTTCTTTAAAAAAAAGTTGGGGGTTATTTTTTTTTTTATTATTATTTTTTTTTAAGAAATAAGAAGGCATAATAACTGTTTAATGTTGTTATAGCTCAATCAGCCAAAAGCGCTTTCACAATATTTACTATATGGGTTTGTATTACTGTACACATAGATTCGAAAAAGTTGTCAAAAAAACAAATATATAACAAATAAATGTTATCAAAGGCAAGATAAGTTACTTTTCTACCAAACTGGATACATTTTTTTGTTGTTTTTATTCAATGTAACATGTTTATTCAGCTCGAAAAACATACAGTGTTTACCGATGCATTGGAAAATTCAAAATGGCGCCCGACACTCCCTTTAACATGGTAAGTTTGGGAAAAGGTGTTATAAATAATAAACTAGACAAAATACTATTAAAAAAAAACACCGAATATATGTCAACTTATGTCACGGTAACATATAATGAGCGAATTTCTAACAGTATTTTGTCTAGTTTATTATTTATAACATCTTTTCCTGAACTTACCGTGTTAAAGAGAGTGTCGGGCGCCATTTTGAATTTTCCAATATATCGGTAAACACTGTATGCTTTTCGAGCTGAATAAACATGTTACATTAAATAAAAACACGAAAAATATATCCAGTTAGGTAGAAAAGTAACTTATCTTGCCTTTGATAACATTTATTTGTTATATATTTGTTTTTTGACAACTTTTTCGAATCTATGTGTACAGTAATACAAACCCTACTATATTTTGTAAACGTAAAGATTAGATGAGTGTTAATATTTTCGAAAAGGCGATATAAATGTGTGTGTAGATGGCTAATAAATTATGGGCCTTCTTGCAGTTTGGATAAACCAAAATATCAGGAAAATATTGGGACACATTTGGGGCTACACCGCTTGTAAAAATGTAATTTGATTGGCTATTAAAAATGACGTAATTATTGTAAAAGAATTTTTAAAATTAAATTGAAACAATATTGAAATTGACGTAATACAATGAAATTGAAACAATATTAGAAAACAGAATTTTTTTGTTTATTAAATGATTTTTATTAACTACAGAATTATTTTTTTATTAAATGATTTGGTGCTTATGCATGTTTGATACCGTGCTATTTTTATTTTTTTTTTTCGGTACTTGTTTATTTTAATCAAGACACTAAAAATGAAAATATTAAAAAAAAAAAAAAAAACGTTTTATTGTACGTAACCGTTATGGAATAAAGTTTTCATACAAAAAAAATCAATTAATTTGATCAACCATTTTTTTTTTTTTTTTTTTTTACAGTGGAAAATCAAATTTTAATGAGATATCAATTGATCGCCACCATCTTGCCTATTAAAGGAGACGGGATGTCTTTAAACGAAAAAAAATGATTAACAAAGGACAAAATGAAAAAGTGATTTAAAAATATGGCACTTGTACAGTTTAATCAAGACATTAAAAAATGAAAATGTCGAAAAAAAAAAAAAAAGGTTATATTGCACGTATCCGTTATGGAACGAAGTTCTCCGAAAAAAAAATTTCACTTAATTTAATCAAGTAGTTTTTTTTTTTTTACAGCGAAAAAACAATTTGTTATGATACCGAGCAAAAGGTTCGATTTTTAGGAAGAAAAGCTAGAATTAAAGATGGGGAGGGAGTGTCGGCGCTTTACATGGAGTTATCTCCCCGTGGCGTGTTCAGCAAATTTCACAATAGCTGACTTCAACACGCTCTCATAAGAACGTGTTTTTCTGCTGTAAATAAAAAAAACTACTCGATCAAATTAAATTAAATTTTTTTTCAGAGATCTTCAGTCCAAAACGGATACGTACAATATAACCTTTCATTTTAATTTATTTATTGCAGACTATTGTTCTCATCTTTATTAGTTGTTGTTTCATGATGTTTCGACCAACTATTCCTCTGGCCTTCGTCGGGTGGTAACCACGACGGATAGGAACTTCAAATCTCCTAACTGCAATCACTGCCATCCATAGTTGTTGTCCATGGCACAGTTGATAGAGACGCTGAATCTCCACGGTTCCAGATGAGCATTGTCTGAAGATAGCGGTTTCAATCCTACCCAAAGCGTGCCAGAGGCTTACTTGGCCAAAACGTGGTGAGACGACAACAACTATGGATGGCAGTGATTGCTGAGAATGCAGTTAGGAGATACGGAGTTCCTATCCGTCGCGGTTACCACGAAGACCAGAGGAATAGTTGGCCGAAACGTCGTGAAACAGCAACTAATAAAGATGAGAATAATAGTCCGCAATAAATAAATTAATATGAATAATACTCATCTCAATAATGAATTCCAATTAAAAATAATAAATATAACCTTTTTTCGATATTTTCATTTTTGAATGTCTTGATTAAACTGTACAAGTACCTAAACCGACATAAAAACTCTGTAAAATAAGTGAAAGAAAAAACTAAACTAAAATAGTTATCTAGGTATTTTTTCTGTCTATGTTTCAAAATAATCTCGTCAAATTTTGACAAACTTTAAGCGGTGATATGAGTTATCTCCCCTAGCGCCCCCCCCCCTCGACTCTTTACTGCGAAATAAACAAGATGGCCACGACACAATCAATCTCATTAAAGCATTTCTACACTGACGCCTTAGAAACTTAAAAACTGTATAAAATAATAATTGCTAACTAGCGGGACTTGTGGAAATTCCACAGGGGACTCATTCATATGTAGTATATGTTGCCATTTTGTAGATGATCAACGTAAATGGAGATGCTCTGATATTATTGTAGCTCTTTTCTTAAAACTGCAAAAGTATTTATCCAAGCTAGCACAAACACCGGCAAAGCCCGGTCGTAAAGTACACTTAAATATGATACAGGGTGACCCCAAAAAAAAAGAAAGAGGCCATCTAGAACACATGCTGTAGAACGAAGAAAAAAAGAAAAAAAGGCCAAAGACCCTAGTTTTTTGATGTGATGTTTTGAATATAATAAATTAGTTATGACCAAAGTTTCATTTCATTCGGACAAAACAGTAAGAAACGGGGCCTAATTAGAACTGGGGCCCGTTTTTATGAGTCACCCTGTATTTTAATTCTTGTAGATTTCATGTATATTATTATGCAGTTAATGTTCTGTCGATTTTTATATATTATAAAGTTGCGATTTCAAAAATAAAAAATATATATTCTATACGACTTGGGTCATTAGCTTGAATCGAAACGGAAATAAAAACTTATGAAAAAGTATATATATAACTTGAGTTCCTTCAGCCATAATCGAAACCAAAACCAAAACTTATGAAGAATTCTTGATATTCTTGCTGCCTCTCATTGGCTGCTCTCCCAAACTCCTGAGCCTTATAGAGTCATTTCATGATGGTATGATGAGCACCATGCAATTCCACGGAGACATTTCTGCTGAGTTTGGTGTAAAAAGCAGCGTCAAACAGGGATGTGTGTTTACCCCTATGCTATTTGGCATTTTCTTTGCCCTTCTCCTGAGACATGCTTTCAATTCATCAGAAGACGTTTACCTTTGCTCCAGATCAGATGACCGCCTCTTCAACATCAACAACCTTTGCTCCAGGACCAAAGTCCAACAAGTTACCATCAGGAGTTTATTGTTTGCTGATGATGCGGTGGTAGCATCTCACACTAAAGAAGGACTTCAAAGACTCGTGGTTAGGTTTTCCAATGCTTGCAAAGAATTCAGTCTCACCATCAGCCTAAAGAAAACCCAGGTCATGAGTCAAAGAACCTCATCATCTCCCATCTATGAATGGGCAGTGCTTAGATGAAGTCCATCAATTCCAATATCTCGGGTCTACAGTCTCAAACAACTTATCTCTTGATGTAGAACTCAGCAAACGCATCGGAAAGGTATCGACCACTCTTGCAAAATTTATTATTCGGGTGTGGGAAAATAAACATCTCACCATCTCCAAAAAAATGCTCGTTTACAGGGCCTGTGTCATCAACAACTTTCGGTATCGCAGCGAAGCATGTACAACCTACAACCACAAAGAACGGAAACTGGACACATTTCACATGTGTAGTCAGCGGTGAATTCTTGGAATTTCTTGGAAAGACAAAATTACAAACAATGCTGTGTTTGCAAGGACTAGTATCTTCTTCATTTTTGCCCTGTTTCGCCAAAGACGCCAATACCGGATAGACCATGTGTACCACATGGACAATGGGAGCATCCAAAAAGACATTCTTTACAGTGAACTCACTACTGGCAAAAGGAAAATTGGTTGTCTTCACTTCCACTATGTCGATGTGTGCAAATATGATATGAAAGCATGTGATATTTATCCTACCAGCTCGGGGGATGGGGGGTTCTTTTTTTTAACAGATAAGTAAAACGCAAAGCCATTTTAATATTCATCAAATTTTGTTTTTTAATTAATGTAAAATGATCTTCTAAAAAAATTGTTTTCATAATATGAAAAAAATTTAACTTAAAAAAAAAAAAAATACATGTGATGTTACTCATTCAAACACGGTAGTTGATGTTGCCCCCCCCCCTCATCCGGCCATTATTATTAATGTTTTTTGTTTTGTTTCTTTTTTGCGAGTTTTCACTTTTGAGAAAAGTATGGTGTCGACCCCCCCCCACACCCTGCCATTATTATTAATGTTTATTTTTGCTTTTTATTTTTGCGAATTTTCACTTTGAGAAAAGTACAGTGTCGACCCCCTCCCCCCCGGTCATTATTTTTCTTTTTAATTATTTGTTTACAACAGTTTTCAAGGTGCTTTTTTCAAGTTAAATTCAATTTTTTTTTTTATTAGATTGTGGGATGAAACTATAGAATAGTTGTAAAATAATAATAATAATGGCTGGGGGGGTGCTGAAGGAGACAAAGTCTAAAAAAAAAAAATATTGATTTCTTTTTTTAATATTTTTTTTATAATCTTGTAGCTTAGTGCCCAATCAATAATAATCCACAAAAATAGCTGAAAAAAAGACGAAAAGGAAAATGTTTGTAGAAGAAAGGAGGGGGGGTAGATTGTTAAGGTCTACCTGAACAAATTAACACTAAATAGAGATTATCAAAACATTACTTTAATATTTCGTGTTTATTTATCAATAAATTATTATTATATTATTTTATTATATCATTTTAATGACTATATGCCGTGACTGATAATGTGGCCCAAAACAAAAGATTGAACGTAAAAACGGATTATTTGAGAACATTGCAAAGGCTGCTCAAAGGTGTTTTCCCCTTTACCGTGCTAGAAAACTACTTACATCTCAAGGTATCCTGTACCTCTACAAAGCCATCATTTGGCCAGTTATGGAATATTGCTGCCACATATGGGATGGTGCATCCACTCCTTGCGTCTCCCTCTTAGATAGGATCCAAAAAAGACTACCCAATCTAATAGATCCTTCTCTATCTGCCAAGCTATTGTTGCATAAAATAATCCCGGACAATGCCTGATAACTAGGGCTAGGACAACAGCATATTCTTTTCACTGTTTTGATTCCCGAGTGTGTATCCGTTGATATCTTATATGCTTTTATATAGAGTGATACGGTTCTCTGTTGAATAATTGTGTGTAACTGTGTCGAATATATACTCGTTTTTCAAAACAATGAAAAGAATATGCTGTTGTCATGGCCCTACTAATAAATCCCGGGCGATGCCTGATAACCATGCAAGTTAAAATAGATTAGTTTGTTAAGATTAAAAATTGTTCTTGAGATAAATGTTCATATTGGAATAAACTAGAAGAGTCAATGTGTAAATAAATAATATAGACAAATTGTTTTTGGAATAACAACAATTTAAAAATAGCTTAACCCCGAAACAAATCTGCCATAAAGGTGAATTTAAGGTGACGTGTATATTAGGAGGATGTATAATATTTTACCCTGGGAAAATTGTGGGGCTTGACCCCCGGGGTGTTTTAGGGGTAAAAAACATCCCTTTTGGAGCTGATTTTTATTTTTCTCCAAAAATTCATACTTGCATCTAAGTAGTAGTTTTGAATGGTACCGAATTCAAATCAATGCGTTGTCATGAAACGGTGTCATTTGGCTATTTTACCCTAATGTTTTACATGAAGCCAGGGGTTTAAATGGGGAAAATAGCCAAAATCAGTGGGGGATCATATAGCTTTTAGCTTCTTATATTATATTATTATATGATATTGTATTATATTATTATGTGATTTGATGTGATTTAGAACGGTGGTTGTAACTTCTGGGAGATATGACGATTCTGGAATAAAGACCTGTATGTTTATATTGTTAACGCTTTGAGTTAGTTTCTCTCTCAAAGAAGTTGAGAGTATTTATTTCAGTCCAATGATCCAAACAGTTGAATCGGCCAACATGGAAACCTTTGAAAAATGGTATGACCCCATTTGATGTTTTTACATTCCAACATTTATAAAGTATATCGATTTCAAAGACACTCCTAAACAAACGATCACACGTATACAAATTTTTATAAAGACACGTATTTAAACACTCGTCTCTTCACCACAACGATATAACATACGTTGTCTTGGTGTCATTTATATACACACACGACTACAACGCCTGTCCTTTCACCGCAATTTTGCATCCTTGTGCCTATTTTAGAAGTATTTTATTGGAATGTACTCTGATGAACTAACTGTACTTGTTCACCTTCGACATATATACCCATTACAAATTCATTTAGCAACAAAATTTCACCCCTTCACTGTAGAGGTCCTTATATGCCAGAAAGCGTTCTACTCTAATAGCTTCTTCCCTTAGAGTGCTGAAGTTTGGAATTCTCTCCCTGCTTCCCTGACATGAAGATAGTAATTGTCTGTATTTTTCAGATGAGGTGTTTTCATTGATTGAGATTGCCGGACTGACTTCCTCATCTTGGTTGTTATTGTCACAACGTTTCGGCCGTTTTGCCCTCCAGCCTTCATCAGGTGTTTTGTATCGAACTGGGGAACTGTTTGTTAGGAATCTCGAACCCAACCCTTTATTATTATTACGGGGGTACCGTGTTCGGACTCCAGCTAGGCTTTGAGACATAGTTGCTGATTCTCTGTTTTGAATGTTACTTTTTTCACTGTCTTTGTTCAGGATTGAACTCAGTACCTTTGGATAACTGTAAACTTTGATACAATGTCTAGGACCACTAGTGACATATGGCCGAGTGGTCCTAGATGTTGTATCAAAGTTTACAGTTACCCAAAGGTGCTGAATTCAATCCTGAACGAAGGCAGTAAACCTAGTTGGAGTCCGAACACGGTACCCCCGTAATAATAATAAAGGGTTGGGTTCGAGACTCCTAACAAACGGTTCCCCAGTTCGATACAAAACACCTGATGAAGGCCGAAGGGCAAAACGGCCAAAACGTTGTGACAATAACAACCAAGATGAGGAAGTCAGTCTGACAATCTCAATCAATGATATGAAGATGTTTAAACGTAATATGAATAGACATTTGCTGCTCAACTCCCTACAGGCACAACATGACCATTCCAAGTAGCAATATGCCTTGAGAGAGAGAGATCAGTTGTTCCCAACCTTTTATACATGGTGGCACACTATTGAGTTCTTTTCAATTTTCACGGGACACCTATGTAAAAAAATTAAATTTTCAACTCATATAGCCTTTTTGCAATAAAATAGCAATCAACTCGAACACCGCATTTATATATCAAAATATTTTTATTTAACACAGTAGTTTTTATTAATTGTGTGGAAGCTAAAGATCTCCATCAATTTGTTGGTTTAATACCTCATTGTAATACAGCTTCCTATTCCAGTAACTTCTTTTCAAGGACTGCAAAGTTGTGGAATTCTCTACCTGCTCACTGTTTTCTTCTACATAAAGCCTTTTTTTTTTCTTTTGTTTCAAAACTAAGGTCAATAGGCATTTCCTGTCTTTTACAATAATCAGCTTTCGTTCTTGTTAGCTCCTTATATCAAGTAGCTTCATACCTTGTCTCAAGTGATTTCCAATAAATAAATAAATAAATTAAAAAATAAAAAAATTAAAAAAATAAAAATAAAAAAAAAAAAGTAGGGGAATCATGCTAAGACAAGTACTATTTCTAAATGTGATCTAAATAAACCCTCTTCAAATGGACACTGTCAAGCCATTATCTTCAGTGGATATTCAGTGCAAATTTCAGAGTTCAACAGGATGCAATTAAAAAAGGTTGGAGGTTACATCAACCAAAACATTGTGCAAATAACACTGAAGATGAGAACAGTAGTCCGAATGATCCAAATGATCAATCCTCATCTCAATAATTCACACACAAAAAATAAAAAATGGATAAAAATAAATAAAAACTAATTAAATCAATAAAATAAAATATTTTATTAATCTTGGATACTTATATTTTTTTTTACAGTGTTTTCTTCAAAAAATCTGTTTTGTTGCTTTAATGTATGACATTAAGTTTCTTAACGAGGACAAAAATTATTTCTAAATATCAGGATCAATTTACGTAAATGATTTTTCCATAAATCATTACCTCATACCTTGTACTTGGTTCAGCTATCACTGTGGATCAGTTGAGTCGGCTCCACCCATTGACGTGATCGCATCTAGAATTGAGACCGACCACACTCAACAACTTGATGTTGCTGTAGGTATGAGTGTGAGCCATTCGCAGTCCCCGCGATGAAGACGGTAGAGGTGAGGGTCCAGAATCAGCTTGGCATTTGTTTCACCATCTTGATCCAAGATTTCAGCTGTCAGTTGCGATGTTTCATCCAGCTCTGCGATGTGGCTGGTGATATTACCTCATACCTTGTATGTGTGCACATATATATATATATATATTTCAAAACAGATATTTAATTCAACTTTCGAGCTGGACATCTTTATCCGTGTTTCATTTTTATTATCATAGAACAAAGCGTTATATTAGTGTTATAGCCTTGTTAATATTACTTTATATAGAACATAACATTTCTATTATATATCAGAATTTTAAAAATTAAATTCTAATTAGAATATTTATCAAACAAAAGTTCATATCAACATCGATATTATAATCTATAAACACAGGTTGTGTAAAACTCCAATCAACCATAAACATCATTTGATGTACAAAAATAAACCTTCAATTTTGGAAGGTTTCTTCAAATAATGTTTTTTATTTGTTATGGTCATCAAGTTCCGCTTGTTTTTGTTTACTTCCAGTTTTTGCTGACCATTCTGCTTCATGACGAATGCCCTGGAAAAGTCCCTTATTCGTCTTATTTGGATTCATTGGACTACTGTTCTCATCTTGAGTGTGATTTTCACAAAGTTTCAGTCGATGTAACCTCCGACCTTCTTCAGGTGTGTCTTGTTGAACTCGGAAATGTTTCTATCAAACTCAGAAATTTGGATGGAATTTCAAGCGGAATCTTTGATTTACTTCACGGGTCCTGCTCGAAATTCTGTCCAAATTCCCGAGTTTGACAGAAACATTCCAGAGTTCGACAAGATACACCTAAAAAAGGTTGGAGATTACATCTATCGAAATGTTGTGAAAATCACGCTCAAGATGAGAACAGCAGTCTGATGAATCCAAATAATATGAATAACCAATCCTCATCTCAAAAATTCAGAAATGTCATCCCTTATTAATATTTAACAGTTTTAAAATAAGCAAACTTGATTTTATTTTCAATTAGCTGTACGGCCAGCGTTGCTCAGTCATACAATACGCTTAAATATAATATTTTAATTTATGCAGATTGTGTTAGTATTATTGTAGAATCAATCCTCTATTGATTATTATATATTATGAAGAATAATTTGCCCGGTGGACTAATTCGCAAAAAAAAATAAATAAATAAAATAAAATAAAATTAATAATGATAATGTGGTTCATCAATTTCCGTCTGTGTTTGTCACATCAGCTAATATTTGGGCTTGACGATGAATGCCCTGGAAACTCACTTCTGATTAATGTTTAGTTTTAAAATATGCAAACAAAGAAATGATTTGCAGTGATTTTAAATAGTCCCCCTTCTTTTATCATAAATTGAATTCATTAATAAGAAAAAATTAAAATAAAATGGTAAGGTACACTCAGGGATCATTTGATCCTTAGTCGAATGCTCTACCACTGAGCTATGTTTCCAGATGTCAACAAATCTGGGTTTTTTTCTAAGAAGTAATTATCTGTTGAGATTTTATTATCTCCCTTGCCGGTGCAACCCAAAATATTCCCCTGCAAAAATTATTTTTTATCTATAAGAAAGACACTATTTTTAGGATCAGATTTTTCCAATACTTATCGGACAAATTTCTGTATAAAACATATCTAAGAACATTGCCAGGAGTATGAATTAGCTTTGTGTGAAATTTGCAAGAGATAGCCGTTTCGGAACCTATAAGAAAGGAACTCACACACAGTGACTTTTATATGATAGTAGAGATAAAATGTAATAAAATAATAAAAACATTTAAAATAGTTTACATAAAAATAATTTTTATTTTAACCTTTTCTTCAAATAATATTTTTTTTTTATACAATACGTTACACAAATATTTCTATTTTGACTTTGAAATGTTTTTATAAGATGTATTTTTCACAAAAAACATCTTATACCTTGAACTTTGGGGGGGGGGGGCATAATAATATGAAGTGATATTTTTTTTCTTATGAGAGAAAATATCTTTATTACATATTTTATTAAAGAAATAAAACTAGTCTAAAAATGTGTCCAAGTTTGTTTGCTTATTTTAAAACTAGTAAACATTAATCAGAAAAGGGTTTTTTTTTTTTTTTTTTTTTTTTCAAAGTACTCATCGTGAAGTAGAACAGTAATCAAAACCGGAAATCCAAAAAACACCTGAAACTTGAGGATAGGCTTTATTATAAGCGGTTAATATTTTATAAACAAAATATACAGCTGATGTATAAAATCTGCTTGTGTAAGTGTGGCACAGCACATCAAGAAAAATAAATAAAAAGATTGTTTGAATATAAAAAAGTTCAGATTATACTTTTTTTTTTTTTGATCTTTCATTTGGTTTCCTGATTATTACTATTAAATGATTATTACTATTAAATGAAGAAAACTTCAGAAATGGGCAGGTAGATTGATATTTTGGCCAACCGACAAGATTATAAAATGGACGTATTTTCAAGTTGCAATATAAAATGATTTTAAAAGAAAATCTGGTACTTGTACAATTTTATCAAGGCATTAAAAAATGAAAATATTGGAAAAAAAAAAAAATTTTATTGTACATATCCGTTCTGGAATGGAGTTCTCTGAAAAAAAAAATTTCACTTAATTTGATCGAGTATTTTTTTTTTTTTGTTTTTTTTTTTACAACGAAAAACAATTTGTTATGATACTGATCAAAAGGTAGCTATGTTTCGATTTTCAAGAAGAAAAGCTATGATTTAACATGGGGAAGGGGGGGGCGCTTTAGATGGAGTTATCTCCCCCGTGGCATCTTCTAAAAATCCAAACATGGCTACCTTCAGCACGCCATCATAAAAACAGGTTTTTCCACAGTAAAAAAAAAAAAAAAAAAACACTACTCAATCAAATTAAGTGAAAATTTTTTTTGAGAACTTCAATCCAAAATGGATACATACAATATAACTTTTTTTTCCTCAATATTTTCATTTTTTAATGTCTTGATTAAACTGTACAAGTACTGAAGATTTTACTTAAAAGACATTTCTTAAAAAAAATTTTTTGTTTCCAATTCACTTTGTATATGAACCATATTTATAAACCATAAATATCATCCACGGGCAGCGAAAAAGAGCCATGAAGTTGGATTATAAATATTTCAATGTTGGAAAAAGAAATAAAATTCAAAATATCAGTTTCAATGAGAAAAAAAAAAGATATACATGAATAAATATTATGAATTAATGGGTTGTGGCTCAACCCACTGTGGGTAGATGCTGTTTTCAATAGAAGTAATAATTGATTGTGGTTTTGAAAAAAATTAAAATTAAAATGAAGTTTTAGAGTCTATGTGAAATAAGTTGAGTTTATGTCTTTTATTTTTTACAGATTTCATCTTTTCCTATACGTGCACAGTGTAAAGAGTATGGGGCTAAGAAGTCCATTGGCCAAAACATCCAAGATAAGGCAGAGAGATTGAATGGAAGAGAAAAAAATGCGTGGAAGAAAGAGAGAGGTGGGTGACGGGGTTTTTTTGTTTTCAAGTTGCTAATTCTCTTAAGATCCAAAAAGTTTTTTGTCTTTGCATGGCTTTCTTTATTCATATCCTTTAAGAAAAAAAATAAAAATAAAAAAAAAAGCAAAACGCCTGAGGATAAGACACACACACAAAAAAAATACACTTTTCCAGAAAATAAGATTCTTCATTTACTCTTCAGAAATTGTATTTCTCTTCAGTTTCAAAACACAAATCAACCATAACAATTGGTTCAGCTTGTTTGCATTACGGTGCATCAACTCTTTGGGTTATTTAACACCAAATTTATAGTCAATCCAGGTTATCTGGGCTACAAACTGAATTTGGGATGGAAGCTATCTATAACCGATTTTTGCATAGTTATATTGAATTGGCATTTTTTGAACCTGCTTGTTTGATTCTGGGGGTTCTCATAAACATTGCTAAATTTTCTTCATGAAGTGATGGACAAACAGAATTTTGAATAAGCATTTCCCCATTTCAAAATTTTTGGACCAGAATCCATACTTTAAGAATTCGTATTTTTATAGTAAACAATCTAAATTTTTTAAAACTATTTTAAACTAAAAGTTAACCACATGACGAAGCCAGAGGAATAATTAGCCGAAACGTCATAGAAACAACTAAAAGATGAGGATAATAGTTCGCAAATAAAAAAAAAAAAAAAGAATCAAATAAAATAAATATTTTAAACCAAATCACTTTTTGGATATAAATTATTATAAAATGATATGAATTTGGACATTATATGTACACATATATGCATATACACAAACATATGTGTGTGTGTGTGTGTGTGTGTGTGTGTGTGTGTGTGTGTGTGTGTGCTTATATATATATATATATATATATATATATAAAATTTCTTTGGAATTACAGATATTTTGAAATTCAATTATAAAAAGTATTTTTGTTTAGAATTAAAGTTTATTGGCCCAAGTCAAGTATTAAAGTTCATTTATGTTCCAAAATCAAAGAAAAACAGTATTTTTTACCACACTATTATTCTACGGAACCTTAACATCTTTTGGCTAAGAAGAAAAACTGTCAATCTATGGAAAAAAAAAAAAAAAAAAGGCCGATGCAAAACTCATTAATTTTGTGTTTGTGATATAATACGCATCTTTTATGTGCAGACCAGACGAAAGACATTTTCTTTTGGTTTCACAAAAAAAGTCAATCTCTGAAAAATAAGGTTTTGTTTTTCTAGTCAGAAATTTCGGTGATCACTTACAAAAGGGACAAGCAAATCACCAAAACTTTCAGACGAGAAAATTCATATTTCTCATTATGAGAAAGATGGGAACAAAACAAAAAAAAAAATGGAATCTTGTTGTTCAAAATATGATTTTTGTGAGAAACTCAGACTTGAATCATATTAATTTGGACTACAAGACAGGTGTGCTAAGTAAATAAACTTATAACAAATATTGAGGGGAGAGCTAACAAAAATAATCGGTTGTTAGGTTTACGGCATGTAAACCATCACATTATTTTATGTCTAAAATATTTTTTCTAAATATTTAAGTGACAATTTTTAATAAAGTCCTGATTTCCCATACCGGGTCAGAGTGGACCTTGGAATAGTAGTAACAGTAACTTAGAGGTGACCCTACACCCCCTAAATCTCCCAGATTGAGATTTTAACAATGTTTTGTATTATACTCTGGACGTTTGCGAGTAGAGAGATCTTGAACACTTGATAGTTTTGAGAGGGAAATTTAGGTTCATGCCTTCCTTAATGGTTATCAGTGAATAACAGAACATAAATCCGACAGGATTTGAAGTTAGTAAAGCAGATTCCATTGTTTGTGACAGAATATCTTTTGAAAACCCTCCCACAATAAAAATTATAAAACTTTTTTTTTTTTTAATATTCTTAGCAGAAACATTTTTGTTCTGGTGCTCTGGTCGTTTATTCTCCATATTGAAGAAATTGTCAGAATTTTTTTAACTTTCCATTTTTGATAAATTCAGAAAAGGAATAAAAAAATTTTTTAAATTGTCTTTAAAAGAAAAAAAAAAGAAAAAATGTTTAATCCTCAATTAATCCACTAAGGATTATGCTAGAGAAAACCATCTAAACTTGGATTATCATTCGATAACATAATTCATTACTTAAATATAAATGGAGCTAAATATTGATTTTCACTTATTATATTAAATAATGATTTTTTTTACGTTGGAGTTATGTCCCCTTTAATTATTGTAAGCTTGGAGTAAAGTAGTCGGTAGGTGGCACTGTTGGAAAATTTGCAGAGCAGATTTTTGCTTACTGACATACTTGCTTAAGAATCAATCGTGCTTGGCTTACCGTGGAGATGGATTTGTTGGCAGGATGTTTTCTGTGATGTAGGTGGTAACATTGCAAATGCCATAAAGAATTTTAAACGCAAATCTACAACAACAATACTTCACGAAAAATTTTTTACAGAAATGGAGTAGAAGTAACGGGGATAAAATTTTCACAACTGAAATATTTAAGAAAATAAACTTTTTGGATCTTAAAACAATCTCACTTTGGCAGATAAACCTTCAGCATTGGGGAAGGAGAAAACAAAAAGACCAGAAACTATAAGATGTATCTCGTGTCAACCACACAAAAAAAAAAAAAAAAAAAAAAAAAAAAAAAAAAAATCGAATTTTATTATTTCATTTAAATAATATACATTACTATGCCTGTTGAAAATACCCAGGTTTAGAACATTCACAAATTAGGAAAAGTAATGACTCCATCTTGGTCATTGTAATCCAGAATTTTTCCTAATTCCCGGATGGCTTGGGTTTCTCCAACAGTGCAGTTATATATAGTATATAAATATGCATATATAGACACACATACATGAGAGAGTGTGTATATATAAATACAGAATACAGGTTTATTTTACTATACGCATATTCGAAAACGTGGTCAAAAAATAAAATATACAACAAATAATTGTTACCAGTGGCTATAAAAGTTACTTTGCAACCTACTTGCAGCATTTGTTGGTGTTTTAAAGTTGATTTAAACACTATTTCATTTCAAATAATGAGGCTTTAGGAATTCTAATAATTCAAGATGGCAAAAACAGAATTAAAATTTGAAAACGAGGCTGTTCTCAACGAACAAGAAGTGGGGGGGTATTCAGTTTTTGCCATCTTGAATTATTAGGATTCGTAAACCCTTATTATTTGAAATAAAATAAATAGCATTTAAAATCAACTTAAAAACACCAACAAATGCTGCAAGTAACTTTTATAGCCACTGGTAACATTTATTTGCTGTATATCTTATTTTTGAACCACTTTTTCGAATCTATGTACATAGTAAAACAAACCCAAGAATACATACACACAGAAAAAAAATTATATATATATATATATATATATATATATATATATATATATATATATATATATAGAGAGAGAGAGAGAGAGTGTGTATAATACATACATACATACAGTGAATGGCTACACTAATGCTATTCTGCTTTGGTCTTGGATGTAAGCAATCACTAGTGTGTGTGTGCACGCGTGATTATTAGGGCTGTGACAAGCGAATATTCTTTTCATTATTTTGATTTGAATATATATCAGTTAATATCCTGTTTTTAGATAATGATGTGGTTCTAGATTAACTGTGTCAGATATATACTCGAGAGTCAAAACAACGATAAGAATATTCTCACGTCATAGCCCTCGTGATTATTTCTAATTGTCTACAATAAAATGTTCTGAATTGTTCGGTGTTGTCATTTTTCAGATTTTCGAGAGAAAGAAGGAAAGAATATTTGGCTGTGAAAGACTAATAGGGATAGGAAGGGCAAATGTTTTTTAAAGTATAGATTATACAAGAAAGTTGGAAGGACATTTCAAATATAGAGATGGAAAGATTGGTTTGCAAGATAACCTTTTTGAGGGTGAAGGTGGATCGGAAAAATCAATCATATCATAACACAAGATTTTCTCTCCCATAGACCCCTCCTCCAACCCCCAGACCACACCCAAATCTTTGCAACTAATAGAGAATTGGCATCTGAAGTTGAAAAAAGAAAATCTTTTGTTAATACCCAAGGAAGCAAAAAAATAAATAAATAAAATAAATAACAAAAGCAGCACAAAAATCAAAATCATTAAATGAAAAAAAGTCAGTCTGCTTCATACATATCACACATTAAAGAAGTTATGAATCACCCCCCCCAACCACCCTGCACATTTTACCTCCATCGGTAACCCCCCCCCCCCCCCGAAAAAAAAAAAGTTGTATAATTTGTACATTTTGTTTTTTGTGTTTTGATTTAAAAAGTTGTCAAAAAGCACTTGTACAGGTTTTTGTTATTTTATCTAATAATCTTCAAGGTGGAAAAGAAAGAACTTTTTGTGGGTTTTGTTTTGTTTAGATTTTAGGCAATTTGGGCGCAGTGACAAGCGGGTTGTTTTTCTCGAGGAGTCTCCGACCTTCCGTCTTGTAATCGAATGGACAGTTGTGGCTTTCGGCATAACGGTGAAGGGTGCAGAAGTTGTTACCACATCTACAACAGTAAAAGAAAAAATATCAGAGAGAAAGTTAGTAGGAAGGGGAGATAGAAAAAGATGAGAGGGGGAGGGCGATAAGATAAAGTCAACAGTAGAAAGGAAACTAGAACAATGGCGAGTCTAGATGTAGAGAGTCTTTTCACGAAAGTACTCACTGATGAGACTGCTGGTGGTACGGGAGAAATTGATATCAGATACCTCACTGGAGTAACGCACTTGCAATAGACAAAATAATGTTGACCTTCTGTGTAGAGATTACATACATTGTAATGGAATCTCATATATACTGTGTGTCAAATTATTAACGAGATAACATTTTTTTACCAGTTTCAGAAACTTACCGGTAGTTTAGTATCAAAAGCTTTGGAAACGTTGGCAATGCTGAACTGCGCGTACTGTGAAATTTTCATACTGTTCCACGCAACGTAAACAACTTGCCATCATAATTGCTGAATCCACGGTACTTGATGCGTGTCAAATTATTAATAAGGCAGTCTGTTTCATCAAAAAATTGGGTCGTAAAGGTAGTTTGAGTAGTTTTGAAAAGAGTACTATTACAGAACAGCTAGCAAAAGGTAAAACTACCCTCGAAATATTGAAAATGATAGGAAGGTACCATCAAACTGAAGAACTTTGTCAAGGACCCTACAAAGGTACGTAAGAGAACCGATAAAGCTAAATCTAGAGTTGTTTCACACTGTTCTCTACTCCAAAATTAAAGGTGAAGTAGTTAAGAACCACGGGCAGACAAGTTGAGAAGTCTTTGACCAAACCGTACTGAAGAATGTCTCAAAGAGTACTAAATGTCGCCTTCTGAAAGAAGTGGCAAAGTCTGTTAAGCCTGTGACAAAGCCTCCATTAAAGCAACACTCCATACAAAACCGATTGAAATGGATAGAGGACAACATGAAAACAGATTTTTCCAAAGTTTTGTTCACGGATGAAGTGCGTGCCACTCTTGATGGCCCAGATGGCTGGAGCAAGGGATGGGTCCTAGATGAATGGCATCGTCATCAGCGTTTAAGGCGCCAACAAGGTGGCGGTGGGATAACGATTTGGGCAGGGATTATCAGAGGTACTTTAGTTGGCCCATGGAGAGTCCCAGAAGGCGTAAAAATGATGTCAAATGCTTACATAGCTTTTCTGAAGGAGCACTTTGAACCATGGTTGAAGAAGCAAAAGGTTGACGTTCAGAAGAACCATTATGCAAATACTCTTTGCTTTTGTTTGCTGCATTTGCAACAACTGGGGTTTTCTGGGCTATGGAAGATGCAGTGACCTGCGAATTCACCAGATTTGAACCCAATTGAGAACCTTTGGATTATCATGCAGCGATGCCTCTATGTAAGTGGACACCAATTTGACAGATGAGCTGTGGGATGCTCTCCAAGAGGTATCACGAGGAATAACTGTTGATGAAATCACAAATTTGGCTAATTCTGTGGACCAACGTCTTTCATAAGTCATTCATAAAAAAGGATCGCATATCCCCTACTAATTATGTCAACGTAGAAATTGCTATGAAGTTATTGTGTTCTAAGCATTTTTCCTAGTTCATTTAATGTTTGAAAATTATTTCAATAAAAAAAGTTATAGGTATATTGTGTTTTTTTTCTCAACCTTGTTAATAACTTGACACACTGAAATCAACAGATATTCCTAACTTCTGCCATAGTTTCGCTAATACTACTTTAAATACTTTTATTTTCTGACTGGAGAACTGAATAGTATTGTAAGCACTTTCTCAAAGTTTCATGAATTTTTATTCATTCGTTCCTTAAATATTTAAAAAAATGTGAACTCGTTAATAATTTGATATGCAGTGTATATCATCAGGAAGAAGATCTGGCTATAGGAGCACCACTGTCCCAAGTACTGGCCAATGTGCACATGGAATACTATGTGAAAATGGCTGATGATATGAGAGCATGCTACCCCCGTTGATGAAATGAAGGATTTCGTCTGAAGTTCCATACAGATTCTATAGTTCAAAAGAAACATTCTAGATTTTGCTAAAATGCACCCAAAAGGTCAGACATTGGCAAAAAGATTGTGCAAATAAAACTCACGATGAGAACAGTAGTCTAAACAATCCAAATAATACAAATTATCAATCCTCATGACATTTATTGGTTGCGTTTCTACCAGTATTTTGTTTTGTTTATTTTTGCGCGATTATCGAGACTCCACTGAGAACAGTTTCATTTTAGCCATTTTTATTCTTGTTTCCAACATAAAACTCTGCACTGCTTGTGTTTGAAAGTAAATAAACATTTCAAAATAATCGTATAAATTTATTTGTTTGAAATTACTCAAAAATATATTAGTTTTTTCCAAGTACAAACTTAGATTTAAGAATTAATTTTTTTCTGGGATTACATCAATAAATAAAAAAAGTTTGAAGGAGTTTGTTTGAGTATAATAATAAATAATAGTAATCACTATCAAAACCCTTATCCTCGAGTAGCCTCTGAGCCTTAATAAGTGGTGATGCCTATGTGGGGGGGGGGCACGCATTTCCCCTGCATTCTCATCCTGGTGGCATAAAAGAAAGACAAGTTTAATATTTTCAACTTTTACCCTAAACTTACCTGCACGAGTAACTGGAAGCAATTCCAGTCTTCTTGCCGCACGTTAGACAGCGTTTTGCTCTTGGCTTCTTCGGCTTCACAGGAGGCAGTCGATGGTGAACATTGGTTGGAGATGACAGATCGCTACTATCGTGAACACATGTTATTTTATCAAGATGGGAAGACTGGAGAAACCGAAATTTAAAAACGAAAAAGAAAAAATAGTCTTATTAGAATAAAAAATACAGAGTTTAAAATGCATTTTACTTTTATCAGCATATTACATTTAACTAGCAATACACATGAAAAAAAAAAAAAATTGAAATTGCTTAAAATATCTCAATAATGCTTGCTGATCTAAGAATCTTTTTAAATTTTAAAAATCTGACTAAAAATAAGAAGTTATGAATATTTTTGTGCCTGTGGATATTTTTCTCTCTTAAAGATCATATGCGTTTTGTTACAAAAGAAGAGATAGTTTTATTATAAATCTATATATATGAGAGAGAAAGAGATTTTTCTTACCAGTATTCCTTGATCTGGATTTGAAATTGCACCCTTAAGGTTGCCATTACCAGCAGAGAATGTGCCTTTCATGCTCGAATGTATGAAGTTCCCAATATGAGAAGATCCGATTCTTTCAAGGGACGCTTGTCGAAGCATTCCCGTCACAGCGTATGCTTCACTACGACTTAAGCTTTCCAGGGAAAACTCCTTTTTCCAATCACAGCGAGATGAGGTGGAGGGTGGGAGTCGACGGCTAGGATCAGGAGTCCGTGGCTTTTCCTTGCTCGAACCCACCCGAACTGTGGCTGCCGCCGGCTCACTGAAGGCATCCCTCAAATTCTGCATGTACCGTTCTTGGCGCTTCTTCAATCTTGTAGTCGCGGAAACCAGTCCGCAAGGATCCGGTGACAATTTGTTCATGACTAATTTGTGATTGCTATAATCTCGCACGCTCAACATATCAGCACCACCTTCCGTTGAAGAGGGAACCGCCGAGGAAAAGGTCTGCGTGGATTTTTGAGGGGGGCTCTTAATCGAAGGTGAGACGGTATCGCAAGAGACGTGAGCCAGTGTTTCAGATTTCAGATAATTCTGTAGATGATGATCCCTGCTCGGAGACGAAAGTTCTACATTGTCCAGATACTGTTCTTTAACGAGCTGTTCACTGGACACTGGTGAGGCAGCAACACTGGATAACTTTTGGTCAAAAGTCTGAACCAGTTCACCTCCTCCACAGCAGAGTGATGACATGTCATCATTGGTCATCACGTTCGGTTGCTGGTCAGTTTTCAATCTATTAAGAATCTTATACCGGATTCCACTTTGACGACCAATCTCCGTAAGTGGCGTTTGATAAGTTTCCTTTTGGTCCAGAGGAACTTTGATTTTATCCTCGTCATCAGGTGAAACGTGCCGATCATCACTGGACAACATCTTACCACTTTTATCATTATCAGGTGATAAGGGAACTGGTGGCGTAGAGAACGATTTTCTGGCAGAATTAGGAAGGGATAGACAGGGCAATAGTTCAGAGATTGGACTGATTTTGCTGTGGGAACTGGAAAATGTCTGGCCAACCGGAGGGAGAAGAGGGTTTCTGTTTAGTCTGCTGGTGCCACTTCTGGAGACGTTATGCCGCCGCCGGACTGGACGGCTGGAAGATACACCTATGCTTGGAGGCTGCGGGAGATGCAGCTGAGGTTGCTGAGACATCGGCTGCAAATAATAAAAGATCAAGAAGTTATAGAAAAAAAAAATATTGCATGTTTTATGAGGTGCATGAATGCATCTTACAGTGCATTTGCAGAATATGTCCCAAATGCAAGGGAGGTAACTACGTTTACAAAGCAAATAATCAGATAAAAATAATGACTTGGTACTCATACATCTTTTGACCTGGATTTCTATGACGTTAGCTCGGGCTCGACCAATAGCTGACGAGAACCGCCGGAACAAGCCGAGTGCTGATCAAATGTTAAAATGCTAGGAAAACAAAAAAAAGTCAATTTTTTGTTTTTGATGGGGACTCAAATCCGCTATGTAAAATAAAATGTTTAAGAACATTTTTTTATGAATTAGATTAAACTTATTTTAGACCTTTGAGACTTGGCATATGTGTAATTTTCATTTTGATGAATGACAAACGAGGAAAATAGAATGAACACAATTGTCACCTTTTTATTCAAACTGAGCTGTTCCATTCGGAGGTGAAGTTCTTGCACCTTCTCTTTTAGTTTGAGGTTTTCATCCACCTTGTCTCGAACAAGAACGTCTTTATCCTCTTCCTCTTCATTTAAATTGTTGTACACAGATGTACCACTGAAAATAATAAAAAGATCAGTCACAAAAACTGACAAAGAGTAGGAGGTAGGTGAAGACAAAGAAAGAGGAGGGATGAAACGAGAGGTGGGGATGAAACGAGAGGTGGGGATGAAACGAGAGAGGGGGATGAAACGAGAGAGGGGGATGAAACGAGAGAGGGGGATGAAACGAGAGAGGGGGATGAAACGAGAGAGAGAGAGAGGGGGATGAAACGAGAGAGAGGGAGAGGGGGATGAAACGAGAGAGAGAGGGGGGGAGGGGTGGTGTGAAACTAGAGAGAGAGGGGATGAAACTAGAGAGAGAGAGGGGGAGCGAGAGAGGGGGGGAGCGAGACAGGGGGGAGCGAGACAGGGGGAGCGAGACAGGGGGGAGCGAGACAGGGGGGAGCGAGACTGGGGGGAGCGAGAGAAAGAGGGGGGGAAGAGGGGGATGAAACGAGAGAAAGAGGGGGGAGTGAAACAAGAGGGGGGACGAGAGAGGGGGCCGTGAAACGAGTGAGAGGGGGGAGGGGTGAAAAGAGTGAGAGGGGGGAAATGACGAGTGAGAGGGGGGCGGGGTTAAACCATAGAAAGACAAAGGGGAGGGGTGGTGTGAAACCAGAGAAAGAGAGATGGGAGGGGTGGTGTGACAAGAGAGAGGGGAGGGGTGGCGTGACACAAGAGAGAGGGGAGGGGTGGCGTGACACAAGAGAGAGGGGAGGGGTGGCGTGACACAAGAGAGAGGGGAGGGGTGGCGTGACACAAGAGAGAGGGGAGGGGTGGCGTGACACAAGAGAGAGGGGAGGGGTGGCGTGACACAAGAGAGAGGGGAGGGGTGGCGTGACACAAGAGAGAGGGGAGGGGTGGCGTGACACAAGAGAGAGGGGAGGGGTGGCGTGACACAAGAGAGAGGGGAGGGGTGGCGTGACACAAGAGAGAGGGGAGGGGTGGCGTGACACAAGAGAGAGGGGAGGGGTGGCGTGACACAAGAGGGGGGGGGGGGGGCAGGCGTGACACAAGAGAGAGGGCGGCGGGCAGGTGTGACACAAGAGAGGGGGGGGGGCAGGCGTGACACAAGAGAGGGGGGCAGGCGTGACACAAGAGGGGGGGGGCAGGTGTGACACAAGAGAGGGGGGGGCAGGCGTGACACAAGAGAGAGGGCGGCGGGCAGGTGTGACACAAGAGAGGGGGGGGCAGGCGTGACACAAGAGAGGGGGGCAGGCGTGACACAAGAGAGGGGGGGGGCAGGCGTGACACTAGGGAGGAGTTTAAGAAAGAAAAAGAGGTTATTCTATGATTGTTCCATAGTTTGACAACACACTCCTGAAGAAGGTCAGAGGTTAGACAAAACGAAGCTTTGGGTGATAACATCCAAGAGGAGAACACTAATTCGAATAATACACAAGTGACATAAGACATGCTTATTTTCATATATTTAACTGACAGATACATCCTGAAAATGAAAGAAATCAAGATTAGGAAAACGGCAAGAAGTATAAATAGCAATAACCTATCAGATATATAATCAAGATTATAAATAGGTAATTTAGTGATTGAGATTATAGGTTATTAGGATGTCAGATTTTCGATGGTAATAAAAACCGATTATTCCAATCCATATGTCTATAAAAGTGATAATGTATGTGCATGTGAGGACATTTCTCAACCTATATACTTAAATTTTTGATCTACAGATTTGAAATTTGGTATATAGGGTATTCAGATGTGAAAAACTTTTTGATTGATTTTCATCCAGAAAAATGGCTGCCTAGGGGTTAAAATTGAAAAATTGGTAGGGGGGGGGGGCTTTTATCAACTGTTTTACGAATGCACATGCATGAATCGTTCACATGACAGATTAATAATTAAGAATTAATAAGTTTCAAAACACTTTCTAAAGATCATGTCAAGCTGACCTAATGGTTATCATACTTAACTCCCTGTCTTTAGGTGATAATATCCAAGAGGATATAGGTTTCGGTTTCGATCTTGGCTCAAGTATTTTTTGTTTACTTACAAGAAGTGAACTTTTTAAAAAGAACATAATACTCACAAGCACATGTCTCAGTTTCTTTCCATTGTTTTTCCTTCATTTTTTTTTTTAAGGAATTTAACAAAGTTTAATGCAAATGACCAAGCCATGGCGCAACGCATGATGTCACAGAAATAAATGGATCTATAGATGACCAGAGGAAGAAGAAAAGAGGAGAGAAAGCACGTGTCGGCATGAAAGGAACTCATAACAAAATTGTTGGACGACTGTGATCCGTTGAATGAATTACACACACAACAGCTGATTATGGCCGCAGACTGAGAAACTGTTAATTGATCCAGAGAGAAAAAAGCAGGAATTCGACCATATTCTATTAACTTTGAAAATGCGTGTTAGTGGCTTTATATTAAAATGACAATAATAAATATCTTTTCTTTTAACAGAAAAAGAATTGAAGTCAAATTTTTGTTTCTTTGCAATGAAACGCATATTGCACAGTCGATTTTTTGTCAGCACAAAAAAAAAAAACTCTTACACTTCGTCCTTGCAGTGACCTTTCACCACTTATGATATCAATCTGACAACCAGTGTATTTGCTACCAGCTGTCATGAGTGTGTGCACCTCAACACACGACAAGACTTTTATACACATTGTCAGGTGTGTGTTAGAATGTAACAACACTGTTACAAGTTGAATGACGATGAACACTATGAGAGGATTGAAAATTTACAGATACCACTCACTCAAAACAACAGCCAACCTAGAAAACAGCAATTTTTCACCTTTGTCATAATCAATCAGAGAATATAAGGTGTAAATTAACAAAATTTGGAGGGAAGAAAGACTTCAGCCTTATACAGAGAAATCATACTAAGACCGGTAAGAAATTCCGACAGAAAGAGGGTTTGTAAGTCGTGATACTATGGCCGTTAAATGCTAAGAAGCAAGAGCAAAATAGACAAAAAGATAGGTGACAAAAGAAAAGAAAGTGGGTTTAGGAAGATAGAAAAAAGAAACTTGACAGGAGATCGCTGACTCAGGTGTGACAAATGATGGTACTGAACAATGAATAGCGACATATTTAGTTTTAAGACATTGGGGAGTAAGCAACAAAAGTTGGACTTAATGACTGTGTCTGCTTGGGATTGCTTTACAACAGTACATTTAACGACAGTCCAGTAGTGATATCCAGTTTACGATGGTAAGAATTGAGTTTGATGCTTATGGCAGGTAGTTCAGGGCTGGAGACAGTTGGAGACAAATCGTAGTTTGAGCGAGGTCAGAAAAGCTTTTAGAGATCAAGATAAACTGATGGCAACTGACTGACACGGCCTCGACAGAACATACACGTGGATTAGTGTATCACCAGTGTGAAAAAAATGATGACGACATGGCTAGAACTAAAACAATGAAAGAAGAACAGAAGACGAAAGAGAAATCCATGGCACACGACATTGTGATGGCAGGTTCTAAGTGGGGGCTACGTGGTATCAGAGTAAGTCGCAATATAAATACTGTTAATAAGTTTTAAGTGAAACGATGGGAACGACCTGTGGAGAACAATAAACGAATCCACACTAAATGAAAATAGGAAAGAGACATACCTGAGTGATTCCGAGAGAGGAGTTAGTGTACCATCGCCTCGATCGACAACTCTGAAAAAATTCAACTGGTCCCCTTCTTTGAATACCAGCAAGGTCACCTGCCTATTGCTTCCAAACTCCTCCTCATTGGCTTCCACATATTCTGCCATCTCTCTAAAGGACGGATCTTCTATGGGAACTGTGGAGACTAGAAGAATGCATTTAATCAATGAGAGACAAAATAACAGTTCAATCACTTGTTTTGCTGGTTATAGATGTTATAACTATAATCTGAAAAATCACATTTACATAGGTATATCGAATGCAGTAACAAGTCCTGGGAACATGTTTACCAGAAAGAACAGTTGGAAATAAGTTATACACCATCCACTATGACTATGCATGACTAGTGGATGTATAACAACTCAGGTAGTATGGTTAGAACACAGGGGAATGTCAAAAGAAAACTTGTAAGGAAGTGAAGAAAGAGGGATAAAGACCTGGCCAGAGATAAGTTAGCTTTGAATTCAATTTCTAAAAGTTATCCAATGCATATCTGCATGTAAAACGGATGTTTAAGTGAATATAATGATTCTATGCATGTACTTTATTACCTTTTTTTTTAGTTTTGGAAATTTGTTCTATGATACATTTATGTTATAGGTTTACTTTTACAGCAAAAAGAAAGCAATGGGTAAGACAAGATTATGTAGGATACATTTCCAATAAAATAGTTAGAGGGGTGTGAGAGAGAGATGTGAGAGACAGACAGACGCAAAAGAGAGAGAGAGAGAGAGAGAGACAGATAGACACAAAAGAGAGAGAGAGAGAGAGAGACAGATAGACACAAAAGAGAGAGAGAGAGAGTGACATGCAAAATAGAGAGAGAGAGTGACATGCAAAATAGAGAGAGAGAGTGACATGCAAAATAGAGAGAGAGAGTGACATGCCAAAGAGAGAGAGAGAGAGAGTGACATGCCAAAAGAGAGAGAGAGAGAGAGTGACATGCCAAAAGAGAGAGAGAGAGAGAGTGACATGCCAAAAGAGAGAGAGAGAGAGAGTGACATGCCAAAAGAGAGAGAGAGAGAGAGAGTGACATGCCAAAAGAGAGAGAGAGAGAGAGAGTGACATGCCAAAAGAGAGAGAGAGAGAGAGAGTGACATGCCAAAAGAGAGAGAGAGAGAGAGAGTGACATGCCAAAAGAGAGAGAGAGAGAGAGAGTGACATGCCAAAAGAGAGAGAGAGAGAGAGTGACATGCCAAAAGAGAGAGAGAGAGAGAGTGACATGCCAAAAGAGAGAGAGAGAGAGAGTGACATGCCAAAAGAGAGAGAGAGAGAGAGTGACATGCCAAAAGAGAGAGAGAGAGAGAGTGACATGCCAAAAGAGAGAGAGAGAGAGAGTGACATGCCAAAAGAGAGAGAGAGAGAGAGTGACATGCCAAAAGAGAGAGAGAGAGAGAGTGACATGCCAAAAGAGAGAGAGAGAGAGAGTGACATGCCAAAAGAGAGAGAGAGAGAGTGACATGCCAAAAGAGAGAGAGAGAGAGAGTGACATGCCAAAAGAGAGAGAGAGAGAGAGTGACATGCCAAAAGAGAGAGAGAGAGAGAGTGACATGCCAAAAGAGAGAGAGAGAGAGAGTGACATGCCAAAAGAGAGAGAGAGAGAGAGTGACATGCCAAAAGAGAGAGAGAGAGAGAGTGACATGCCAAAAGAGAGAGAGAGAGAGAGAGTGACATGCCAAAAGAGAGAGAGAGAGAGAGAGTGACATGCCAAAAGAGAGAGAGAGAGAGAGAGTGACATGCCAAAAGAGAGAGAGAGAGAGAGAGTGACATGCCAAAAGAGAGAGAGAGAGAGTGACATGCCAAAAGAGAGAGAGAGAGAGTGACATGCCAAAAGAGAGAGAGAGAGAGTGACATGCCAAAAGAGAGAGAGAGAGAGTGACATGCCAAAAGAGAGAGAGAGAGAGTGACATGCCAAAAGAGAGAGAGAGAGAGTGACATGCCAAAAGAGAGAGAGAGAGAGTGACATGCCAAAAGAGAGAGAGAGAGAGTGACATGCCAAAAGAGAGAGAGAGAGAGTGACATGCCAAAAGAGAGAGAGAGAGAGTGACATGCCAAAAGAGAGAGAGAGAGAGTGACATGCCAAAAGAGAGAGAGAGAGAGTGACATGCCAAAAGAGAGAGAGAGAGAGTGACATGCCAAAAGAGAGAGAGAGAGAGTGACATGCCAAAAGAGAGAGAGAGAGAGTGACATGCCAAAAGAGAGAGAGAGAGAGTGACATGCCAAAAGAGAGAGAGAGAGAGTGACATGCCAAAAGAGAGAGAGAGAGAGTGACATGCCAAAAGAGAGAGAGAGAGAGTGACATGCCAAAAGAGAGAGAGAGTGACATGCCAAAAGAGAGAGAGAGAGAGAGTGACATGCCAAAAGAGAGAGAGAGAGAGAGTGACATGCCAAAAGAGAGAGAGAGAGAGAGTGACATGCCAAAAGAGAGAGAGAGAGAGAGTGACATGCCAAAAGAGAGAGAGAGAGTGACATGCCAAAAGAGAGAGAGAGAGTGACATGCCAAAAGAGAGAGAGAGAGAGAGTGACATGCCAAAAGAGAGAGAGAGAGAGTGACATGCCAAAAGAGAGAGAGAGAGAGAGAGTGACATGCCAAAAGAGAGAGAGAGAGAGAGTGACATGCCAAAAGAGAGAGAGAGAGAGAGTGACATGCCAAAAGAGAGAGAGAGAGAGAGTGACATGCCAAAAGAGAGAGAGAGAGAGAGTGACATGCCAAAAGAGAGAGAGAGAGAGAGTGACATGCAAAAGAGAGAGAGAGAGAGAGTGACATGCAAAAGAGAGAGAGAGTGACATGCAAAAGAGAGAGAGAGAGAGTGACATGCAAAAGAGAGAGAGAGAGTGACATGCAAAAGAGAGAGAGAGAGTGACATGCAAAAGAGAGAGAGAGAGTGACATGCAAAAGAGAGAGAGAGAGTGACATGCAAAAGAGAGAGAGAGAGTGACATGCAAAAGAGAGAGAGAGAGTGACATGCAAAAGAGAGAGAGAGAGTGACATGCAAAAGAGAGAGAGAGTGACATGCCAAAAGAGAGAAAGAGAGTGACATGCCAAAAGAGAGAGAGAGAGAGTGACATGCAAAAGAGAGAGAGAGAGTGACATGCCAAAAGAGAGAGAGAGAGAGAGTGACATGCCAAAAGAGAGAGAGAGAGAGAGTGACATGCCAAAAGAGAGAGAGAGAGAGTGACATGCCAAAAGAGGGAGAGAGAGAGTGACATGCAAAAGAGAGAGAGAGAGTGACATGCAAAAGAGAGAGAGAGAGAGTGACATGCAAAAGAGAGAGAGAGAGTGACATGCAAAAGAGAGAAAGAGAGTGACATGCAAAAGAGAGAGAGAGTGACATGCAAAAGAGAGAGAGAGTGACATGCAAAAGAGAGAGAGAGAGAGTGACATGCAAAAGAGAGAGAGAGAGAGTGACATGCAAAAGAGAGAGAGAGAGAGTGACATGCAAAAGAGAGAAAGAGAGTGACATGCCAAAAGAGAGAGAGTGACATGCCAAAAGAGAGAGAGAGAGTGACATGCCAAAAGAGAGAGAGAGAGTGACATGCCAAAAGAGAGAGAGAGAGTGACATGCCAAAAGAGAGAGAGAGAGTGACATGCCAAAAGAGAGAGAGAGAGTGACATGCCAAAAGAGAGAGAGAGAGTGACATGCCAAAAGAGAGAGAGAGAGTGACATGCCAAAAGAGAGAGAGAGAGTGACATTCCAAAAGAGAGAGAGAGAGTGACATGCAAAAGAGAGAGAGAGAGTGACATGCAAAAGAGAGAGAGAGTGACATGCAAAAGAGAGAGAGAGTGACATGCAAAAGAGAGAGAGAGTGACATGCAAAAGAGAGAGAGAGTGACATGCAAAAGAGAGAGAGAGTGACATGCCAAAAGAGAGAGAGAGAGTGACATGCAAAAGAGAGAGAGAGAGTGACATGCAAAAGAGAGAGAGAGAGTGACATGCAAAAGAGAGAGAGAGAGTGACATGCAAAAGAGAGAGAGAGAGTGACATGCAAAATAGAGAGAGAGAGAGAGTGACATGCAAAAGAGAGAGAGAGATAGTGACATGCAAAAGAGAGGGAGCAAATGTAAACAAAGGATGATGTAAAGAGCAAAGTAGGTCATTTATTGGGGGCACATGCTACACATCTTTTGGCGACATGTTTGATTCACCATTTTTGTATCAAGTTACGCAACAACCGTGATGATATCGCATAGAAAAATAATGTCCCGTTTACAAATGAATTTACAAAATAAACAGCAAATCTGGTTCTTCCTTTTCAGGGTGATATAAGTTGCTTTATTTTTATAATTATTGCATCCAAAATTATGGAGTCAGTTTTCGTCCACATGGATTTATTGCTTTAAAATTTGGAATTGGACGAAATTAGTCGATTGAGACTAAACAATTTAATTTTTTTATTAGTCATAGAAAAATAAAACTTGTCAAATAATAAAAATCACTTTGAAAAATTGGTATTAGGTTGAGAAGAAAGTTCTGACAGAATTTTTAATTTTGATTTCAAATAATGTATGACCGAATCACCTGTGGTCGTTGAATTTTACATTAATAACAATTAAAACTGAGCCGAGTTAGAGCTTTTGGTATGTGACCAATCTCGAGCAATTCTTGATTGTGTCGCTGATTCATTTGTTTGGATCGTGATGCAACCCAAAAACAAAGAAAATGGCTTCAGTTGACAGATTTTGAATTGATAATAATATTTAATAATAATACTGTTTTGTGAAAGAAACTATTTAGGGAGAGTAGTATTCAAGTTTGCTTTGGTTAAACTTGGGAAGCACGAATTGACCCAATGGTCAATTCCCAAGGACAGCCAACGTGGGAACAAATTTGATGAAAATTTACTTCGATATGCAAGTATACATAGAGCCAATCAGAAAAGAGGGAAATATGTCATAGCGACTCCTGATTGGGCAGTTAGGATTTGGAGAAGATTTACTCCCTCACCCAGTTACCGATATATAAGCTTATGCAAGAGTGGGTTTTAGTTAGAAGGGGGAAGAGAGATGAGAATTTAGATGAGAGTTGAGGCCAGTGACCGCGTCTAGATCAGGATTCTGCTGTTAGTATCTCTCACTTGTAAGCTGCAAAACATTTTTGCCACATATTGTAACTTTCCATAGTCAACACAGACTAGTTTGTGTGCAAGGGACGAAAACAAAAAAAGAATCGACTAACTGACAAGATTACTGCAGCCCAGACTTCCCCATTCCAAATCTGCATCCATCTCTGCTGACTGTTCATCATATATAAAAAAAAAAAAAGAAAAACAATCAGATTCACATAATTGTATCGACGTTATCATATATGAAAATTGAATCCGGAATTATAAATAACTGTTACCCAGGTAACAGCGATCTTGAGCGCAGGCGATACGACGGTTATGAACTTTGAAGTGATTAATTTCCAGTGCCTATATTTTTATCTTTGTACAGTGGTATTTTATTAGAATTATGTAGTTATGTTTCTGTTAATATTATTTGTTATAAAAAAAAAAGTAAACCAACAACTGGAGTCTTTATATATTGCTTCTGCAAAGAAGTTTGCATTGCTACTAGATCGGACAATCAACTTGAGTTATTTTTCAGGAACGATTTATTAACAGAAGAGTGCCTACCTCAACACCGGAGAGAGAGAGCTGCAGCTCACGGATCAACAACAACAATCACAATATGGCATGAACCACACCTGTCTTCCTGAATTAGCAAACTTTTCTTATCGAAACAGAATAGCTAGAAACCCTTGTCAACTCTCGTCTCGGTGTAGACCATCAGGCCAAACTGGCATACTGTGAGTTGTTCTGGGTGATCAAAATAACCGTTGAACTTTTGTTTTTGGGCATTCCATGATCGGAAAGGCCTAACACGACGAACTCATATCAAGCTAATTTCAGTTATTAGCGTCAGGTGTAACTCTTGCCAGATTATAAATGTATTTTCAAATAAGTTTTCATTATAATACTTTCACTTGATATCTCATTTTGAAGAGCGTTTTTCACTTTATCTAATCATTTAAATTACAATCGTTTTAAGACAATTGTCTTTTCAGAACATTGAATACAAGATGGAAAAAAAGCAAATTCATATAATTTTATTATTTCAATTCAAGCTAGGCCAAAAAGCTGCTAAAAAAGCTTGCAATATCAATGAAACGTTTGGCCCAGGAATCACTAGTAAATGCACAGCATAATGGTGGTTTAAGAAATTTTGCGGCAGCGACAGGAGTCTTGAAGACGATGAGCACAGTGGTCAGCCATCAGATGTTGACAATCACTTAAGAGCCTTAGTCGAAGCCAATCCACACACAACTGTTAGCGAACTTGCTGCTGAATCAGACATAATTTATGCAATGATTTCCAACTACTTTAGAGAAATTGGAAAGACAAAAAACTTGATAAATGGATGCCTCACAAATTGAACAACCAAAACACGCTGTAATGTAGTGTCATCTTCCCTTTTACGTAAAAAAGATAAATTTGTTTCTCAACCGGGTTGTGACTTGCGATGAAAAGTCGGTCCTTCACAACAACTGGCAATGCTTAGCTCAGTGGTTAGAAGCCACAACACTTCCTGAAGCTAGAGATGCACCAAAAGAAGGTCATGCTGATTGTTTGGGGATTTGCGACCAGTCTCATCCATTAGTTTTTTTTAATGCAGGCGAAACCATTATGGTGATGAAGTACTGTCAACAAATCGATGAAATGCATCAGAAACTTTGACAACACACAACATTAGTCAACAGAAAATGTTCAACCAGCATGCTGCTAAACCGACTCTGCCTCATCTGCCATACTCTCCAAACCTTTCACCTACAGACTACCACTTTTTCAAGTATCTCAACAACTTCCTGCATGAGAAATGCTTAAAACCCAAGCAATATCAAAAATGCCTTCAGCAACTTCATCGCCACCAGAACGCAAGATTTTTTATGTTACTGACACAAATACACTTGTTTTGCATTCGCAAAAGTGTGTTGATTCTGATGGTGCTTATTTTGATCAATAAATTTTTGTTTGAGCTAAGATATGTTCATCTGAATTTAAAAGTTAAAACAGCAAGAACTTTGTTAACCTGATGCTCTTAGAAGCATCATTAAAAATTTTGAACTTCAAATAAACAGACAAAACTATTTTTGCAACACGTTAAGATGCATCTTAACAGGTTTCAAAAACAGTTTTCTCATCGCTAGTAAAATAATGTCTTGTTTACAAATGAATTTACGAAAGTTAAAAAATGAAAACAACAAATCTGGTTCGTCCTTTTCAGGGTTAAACAAGTGGTTTCATTTTTTTTTTATAATTATTGCATCCAGAATTATGGAGCCGGAGTGAGTACACATGGATTTATTGCTTTAAGATTTGGAGTTGGAGGAAATTAGTCAATTTAGACTGAACAATTATTTTTTACTGGTAATGCAAAAATAAAATTTGTCAAAAAATAAAAATCAATAAAAATTGGTATTAAAAGTTTTTAGAAGTATCATTAAAAATTTTAAAAACTTTGAATAAACAGACAGAACTGTTTTTGGAACATATTAAAATGCATCTTAACATATTTAAAAAACAATTTTTAATATTCAGTTTGTTAATACCAAGTGATTGTCATTAAAAAAATAAATAACTGACAAAGAATTTGAGGTACTTATCCAGTTTTAACCCAATATTAAAATTATAATTGCACAAAAACATCATATACTTATCTGTTAGGCTAAATAAAAAAGGGAGGGGGGTATGCCAAAATTTATGCAAATTCATCCAGTATTTTTATTCTTAAAAAATAAAATCATTTCCCGTGAAAATTTTGAAATCCAAAATAAGAATAAACAACTTCAAATCGAGTTTTTTTTTTTTTGTTTTTTTTTTCAAAGTAAATTGAAAATTCTGTTTTCAATTAACTTACTCCATAAGTAAGGAAATTTACTGGTAGTCTTCAGTACACATATATTAGAAGGGATAATCTGCAAGGCAATAATATTTCCCCTGAAACTTATGCTAATTTCCTATCTGGAATGCAGAGATTACTTCCCTTTGTAATTAACTTAGATAAGAAATATATGGAAAATATACATTAAGAACATTCATGTTATTTCAAATCCTTTGGAAGGAAAGAATATCAAATTTTTTTGTATCATATTTCTCACTCCCGGTGTCGATTATGTCTCATTTTTAAACCGATCGATTGTTATTACTTTGAAATTGAAAAGGTATAGTCCTGGCCATTTTGTCTTTTACTCATTGGTGCCCGTCAGCAGAGTGTGCACGAGTTCACAAGTAAAAAAAAAAAAAAAAAAAAAAAAAAAAAAAAAACTATAAAGAAAAACACATATTTTGATGTTTTTGTTGGACATATTCGTTGGACTCAGGGAGTATGTGTAACCCCCCCTCCCCGATCCTCTATAAGCTCAAGTCCACATTTACATCTACTGTTGACGCTGTGTTTGTAAGCTGTTTGATCAATTCGTTTCACAATTTACTCAAAGCAACGAGTGTCCTAATTCACGACTCAACTCTCACTGTTAAGTTCCACTGCCCTCCTCACCATCATTAGTCAGGCAGTTGTTAACTGGACTATTGTAAAAACGTCATAAAACACCAGTCTGCAAACCACTCCTCACCATCATCACAAATACTCATTGACTGTTGCAAACCCATAGCTACTCCCTAATGTGCCCACAATCCAACTCTAAATATATTTACATCCATTGTACAACTCTTGTTAGTCATTGGTACATTTTAATTAAAGCCCTACCTTAGCTCTCTTTTGTTTGCATTAAGGAACAAATTCCAATTCACTGTCAACTGATAAACCCTATTTCCTTTGCTTTTTTGCTATATTTATTTCCTCTTTTTTTCTTTTACTTCCCAACACTTGGGGCTGGGTGGGGGTCTGCAGTATCACATATTGAGGTAAAAACTGGACAAGCTCCAAATTTGATTGTTTTCTTTTGTTTCAGACATTTTCATCATATCTAAATTTTTGGTACTTATTTAAAACTAGCCTGGGTGCCCGGCAGTGCCC
This sequence comes from Euprymna scolopes, assembly GCF_053919585.1. NCBI lineage: Eukaryota > Metazoa > Mollusca > Cephalopoda > Sepiida > Sepiolidae > Euprymna > Euprymna scolopes. The sequence continues at coordinate 44,761,584 of NC_136521.1, forward strand.
GGGTGTTTGGAGGTGTGCGTTGAGCAAAAAAAAGTGGTAGTAGGTAGGCAGGCTCAAACTCATACCATGAAGGAGAAAAAGAATGTGGGGAAAAAAAAAAAAGTGACGTCTTTGCTGTTGCATCCATCGCCAAACCAGAAGTGGTAAAGGTTTGAATTAAGGCTAGTCAATTGAAAAGAGGTGATTTTTTAAAACATTGGCGAAAAAAGCAACCCTTCCCTGTAGAAATGTACCCAGTTGAGGGTGAAGGAATTAATGTTTTTAGCCAATTTTTCAATATTTGTCGACTGAGGGGTCGAGCTGCAAAATGATACCAATCTCGTGAAAATCAGTCACCTCTGTTGAAAGTTTTAGGCAGACATACATACATACATACATACATACATACATACACTTAGACAGGTGAGATTTATATTACAGATTACACTTATTTGAAAAAAAAAAAGACTAAAACTACAGAAAATTCTTTATAATGTACAAGTTGTTTATGATGATCAAGTTGTTTTTTTAACTACGAAAATAAAAATTTATGATTTTTAACGATTTTAATACCAAATGTATCCATTATAATCCATGATTCTGATAATTCAAAATGAGTTGTTTCCTCCTTATACACCATGGCCAATCAAATCAGTATCTCGCTTAGTAATAAAATTTAATTTTCTTAGTTTAACTTCATGAATTTATAATTTTTTTTTTTTTTTTTTGAATATGACATCTTTGTTTTGTGACAAAATCATTAAGATTTTTCTGTATATTTTTTTATTAATAAGCATACCAAAATTTTTTTTGTAATTTAATGCTTTCAATTTAGTTTGGTACAGCATAGTTAGATTACCAAAATTAAGCAACATTAAGCATGGCTAGTATCAGATGGGTGACCATTTGGGAATAGTAGGCACACCATATGAGAAGACAGTGAAAAAAAAATTTAAAACAAGTGAAGCATGCATGGTCCCATATGAGTGCACAGTGAACGAGGCATAAAAAAAAAAAAAAAATGACTAACTTCAATATTTGCTCCTCTCTCCCATTTAACCTCAAAAGTCCCCAGGGGATGTCAAATCCTGGTGAAAATGAGCAAACAGTGCAGTTTTAGGCCTTAACATATGTAAATTTGAGTTCTGCACTATGCAAAAAATGAAATGACTAAGACCATCATTTGTTCCTCCCCCATTTAGCTGAAAAAGTCCCCAAGGCCTTAACATATTTAAATTTGTTCAGCACCATGCAAAACTGCTAAATAGATATACAGACAAAATTTTGTACAAATATGGTCAAATGTCCCAAAAATGAAGTGTTTTTATTAGCCCTAAAAGAGCCCAAGAGTTATCGCAAAGAATAGACAAACAAAATTATATAGAAATCAGTTAGTTACAACTTTTCAGAAAGTTTTATAAAAATCCAAGGCATCAATTCTTTCTAATGAGCACAAAAATGTCAATTTTAGCCATTTTAATTCGCAAGGCACCCGCAGAGAAGGAGGGGGGGGGGGGCCTGGAAAATCTGTTCTGTTACTTTTTTACTCATATCATGTTTAATGTTTGTGCAAAATTTCAAAACATTCCAAGGCGTAGTTCTTGAGAAAAGTGCAAACAGACGAATGCACAAGGGTAATGTACAGGTCCATCCTCCTTTTGTCGGGGAGGGGGGGGGGGCAAAAATGAGATATAAAAAGAAAAAAAAAATAGATTAAAAAGTAAATCAAAAAGTAATGAAATATAATTAAAAAAAAAAAAAGAAAAATATAATTAAGAAAGAAAAAAAAAGTGAAACCGAGTACTCACTTCTCCGAGTGTTAATTGGTCCACCTCGCATGGCCAGCACCAGTTTGAGGGTGGCTCCATCATGAATCTTATAGTCATCGAGATTATATTCATCTTCCAGCTCAACAGATCGCCAAATCAAATGCTGGTGAGACAGGGGAATGCCTAAAGAGACAAAAAAAAACGATGAAAAACAAAAAGTTAATAAACTTTTTTTAACAGCACTCCCACCCTTTTTAGGGGGTAGGATGGGCTATTTAATGTGACATCTATTATGAGCTACTGGATAATTTAACAGGCAACATGCATTGGAATAAATGCATTCAAGATACTGCCAAGAAGTCAGCTCCTTCTACCAGGCTAGAAAACGTCTCACACCTGTAGCAAAAAACTATAAAAAGGTCTCCAGATGTCCAAAACCTTTCTATTCTAATAGTTTCTTTCCACAAACAGGCTGCCTTTGAAATTCCCTCCCTGCTCATGCCTGTATCAATATGCAGAAATTTAAATGCAATGTGAACAAACATCTTGCTGCACAACTCCTTAGTCAAGATGTCCCCTATAAATCTGGCTTCTAATCACAGTAATCTTTTATTTTATGTCTTATATGGGGTAATAAAAGCAAAAAAAGAATTTCAAAAACAAACTTTAACATGTTACTATTTACTCACAGCTGAGCATTATTCCAAATCCAAATTTATTTTTGTATTTTATCGAAGTTGCTCGCCCCAGTCAAGGCATGAAGTCGCTTGATGTTAAAGTTAAAAAAGAAAGAAAAAATACTACTTCAAGGTCAAAAACTTGCTAACAATAATTGTTAGATGGAATAGATTCTGACCCAGAAAATAGCAATTCTTTCCTCTTTGTCAGAAACATCGCTCACAGAATGCGAGGACTAAAGGACAAAATAAGAGAAGCAAGAGTTACGTGGCTGCCGAAAGTAAACCCAAGATCCACTTTCTACTTTCCTTCTTTAACTCTCAACAAATGTCTCCTTGTGTCTTTCCTACATGAATAGAAACTTTATGTATGCACAAAAGGTACAATGGAATACATGGTAAGCAGCTCATACTAGATCCAGACTTTATAGTTAGATATTAACAGGACAATGCCACAATGCCAAAGGTATGCTAGTCGACGATTATTACGATCGTTATAATATTTGTAAAAATAGAATGTCATCATAGCTAAATAAATATTTACTTGCATTAATCCGACTTCTGTTCTCATCTTGAGTGTGATTCTTAGGTTTCAGCCGATGTAACTTCAAATTTTCTTTAAGTATACTTTGTCAGGAATCTTTTTGTCAAACTCGGAGAATTTGTACAGATGCTACTCCATGGATTAAATAAAGGGTTTCATTTGAAATTTCAAACAGATCCTCCCCCTCCGTGAATTCAACAAGACACACCTGAAGAATTTTGGAGGTTACATCAGCTGAAACATGAAAATAGCACTTAAAATAAGAACAAGAGTCCAAACAATCCAAATAACACAAAGCCGTCGATACACCTTTTGGTGACCATTGTTATATCTTGACGTCGCTGGATCCAGTGGCATTTATGCTACGATCACTGTTAAGAATAAAGAGGTTAGCAAATAAAAATGAAGTTAAACTTGGGTTTTCTAGCAAAAATGCAAAATTGATTAAACTCTGATATAAGAATATGATTGATTAATAATGTAAATCTTAAATACAGGCTTGGATCTGAGGACCTCAGAGAAAAAACAGATCTAGACAATATATGGAGATGTATACAGAGCAGGAGACTTTGATGGTATGGTCCAGTTGAAAGAATGGATAGGAGTGCTTGGGTCAGTAGAGGTAGAAGTTAGGTATCTGGTTCAGTTAACAGCAAAAGGCCAATGAAAACATGGGAGGAAGTGAAAAAATATACTTGAGAGAAAGAGGGATAAATAAAGACACGGTCAGAGATAGGTTAGTTTGAAAATCAATTTCTTAGAGGCATCCAATGCATGCAAGCATTTAAAATGAATGTTTAAAAGATTATGATGATGATGACCCACTCCCACCCTGCCTCCCCGCACATACCAAAGATGGGGTGTTGTCAATGGATTGAATTACCCACAGCTGAGAACAAAAAATAGAAAAAGAAATACCCGTTTCATGAATCGGATAACTTGTCCAAACATGTACACAGAATAAAAGATATGTCAACAATATGTGTTAGAGGCGTCAGGTTGAAGATAAAAAGGTTTTATAATATAAAATGTTGATTCAACTCTAAGATCAAAAAGAAATGGTTACCAAATTGTTTCAGGTCTTTTGGAAATATATATATATATATATATATATATATATATATATATAATAAAATATGCATCAAGTGCGCTTGAAACCAAATCACAATATAAGATTAGGAAAATAAACAAATATTTTACTTGTTTGAATTTATCACAAATATATTTTGGAGGTAGACTCCATCTTAAGTGTGTCTTGTTTTTTTTTTCTTTTTCTTCTTCCTTGCCATATTGTTACTTTGGAGAAAGAAGTCTGTATAGAGCCACGTGTTGTATCTGGCGGTTGTATTTTGAATTGCTTGAACTGTACGCAGGTAACGCGAGAATAATGTCAAAGAATGAGAGTTCAATATAGAAACGTTGTTTTAATTTGAATAAAATAAAATACACACCAAGTGCGCTTGAAACCAAATCACAACGTAAGATTAGGAAGAAAAAGAAAAAAAAAAAAAACAAGACGCACCAAAGATGGAGTCTACCTCCGAAATATATTTGTGATAAATTCAAACAAGTAAAATATTTGTTTATTTTCCTAATACTAATATTATGTTGTGATTTGGTTTCAAGCGCAGTTGATGCATATTTTATTTTATTCAAATTAAAATGTTTCTATATTGAACTGTCATTTTTTGACATTATATATATATATATATATATATATATATATATATGAAAGAGAGACAGACAGATAAGGATCATTCCAAAGTAAAGTCTCCTATTTTATTTTTACTCAAAAAAGTTAAAGAGCTACAAAAACAGGAGTGGTACCATTAAAATATTACCGTGGTTTTTGTCTGTGTTACTTATTTCGTTAAGTTAGAAAGTTAAGTTTAAGAACTAACTAACCAAGATAGCATTGGTCTCTTTCTCTCCTAAATTCATTTTCTCTAAATAAAACGTTGAAGAAAACTCAGCGAACTTCCCCTTGTGTCTTTACACATGAAAATAGTTGGGGTTTTTTGGGGTTTTTATAAGGAAGTGACCACTTATTAAAGCCCGAAGCCACTCTAGGATAAAGGTTAATGAATCTAAGGTGGTAGTGTAGTAATCATTAATGGTGTAAATTGGGTAGAATTTGATTATTTATGAAGTTGGTTCAACAAGAACTTGTTTACATTAGACTTGAAGGTTATCATGCTGCAGTCGGCCAGGCAGCAGGCCAATGGAACTGTGTTCCACAGATGGGTAACTCTAGGAAATAAGCCGTGTTTGTGGAATCTGCGCTTAGATTAAGGTACAGATAGAGTGGGGAAACTTTATAGTGGTTGTAGCTAGTCGAGAGTTTTTTGTGAAAGCTTGGTAAGGGAGGGGGGATCATAGATTGAAATTCAGACAAATACTTGCCATGAAAATAACAATAGAGCAGAGAAAGGCTCACAACATCTCTTTTGTGGAAAAGGGTCCAGTACAAGGAAGAAAAAAGTGCATCACCTACTAGGTTTCGAAGTCGGTTTTGAACTCTATCAAGGCAGGATAGGGCGCACCAAGCAGCCCCTGCCCATATGTGACAACAGTACTCCATTTTAGGATGTACTTGGCTTTTATACAGATAGAAGATTACATCGGCAGTGAGATACCTACTGGAATGGTAGGGTGATCCGACCATTTTTCCAGCAATCTTGGCAACAGATTTAATGCATGTGTTCCATTTCAGACCAGGAGTGAAGGTCAATCTCAGAAGCTTTTCAATACATAATGCTTCTCCAAGATGAGAGCCATTCATTTTGATTGGGGCTTGATGAGGGTCAGAACGATTATGATGAAAAGAGAGAAGCTTGGTTTTAGATGCATTAAAATTAACCAGCCACCTTTTTCCCCCAATGCACCAAGTTATGGGGCAAAATCATTATGTCATCTGTATAAATGTCTATGAATGATCTAATAATGTGATTTGGGAGATGAATGATAAATATCAAGAAGAGGGTTGGACCCAAAGGAATTCCAGCGTTGATACTATGAGCTTCTGATTTCTGCCCATTGACGATTAGTCTTATAAGGCTATCAGAGAGAAAGGATTTACTAATTGAGAGGAAATTTCCAGATGGTCTCTTTCTCTCCTAAATCCATTCTTTCCTAAAAAAAACTTGAAGAAAACTCTGCAAACTTTCCCTTGTGTCTTTTCACATGAAAATAGTTTTATTCGTCTTAATTAAACAGACGAGATGATCAACTGCCATTCATGAAATGCGGCGAAAATGGAAAAAAGTGACTATAACAGAAGTGAAAAAAAAAGAGAGAACACATAAACACTCCGTACATTAATGCATAAACTTTTTTATTTTGTTATTGAAATGTTACAGGTGGCCGAGTGATTAACAACACTAGCTGACTAGAAAGCTATCAGGGAAACCAATACCAACAATAAAATCTGATTCATAAGAAATAAACAGCAAGAAAATATTTACTTGAAAACGGATGACATCATAAAGGATGAATAGTAGTTTTTGGCAACATTTGAAAAAAAAAAAAAAAAAAAGTTTTAAATAAATCTATATATGAAAGGCACTTTATGCAAGTTCGTCCTCTAGAGACTCTGAAATGGTTGGGCTGATTTTTTTTTTTTAATTTAACACTAAGTTACTTCAGGTATCTGGGAGTGTTTTAAGATAGATTTCGTATAAGAATGCCATCGAAAAGTATTGAAAAATCGATAATCGAAAAAAATCTGATTAAAGAAGGTACAGATTTTGATTTCATACATCCTAACATCACAACTGCATTTGAGAAGTTTTATACCGCACAAGCAAAGGGCCCGGCATATAAAATCAACAGTAGGTTCTTTGATAGGACGGGTGTGATCAAAATGAATGCTTCTGTTTAGAGCACAATTGAATAATGATACTTGACTTTTGCATGTTATGGTAGATCCACATAAAAAAAAGAAAAAGAAAGAAAAAAGAAAAAAAAGAAAAAAAAGAAAAAAAAGAAAAAGAAAAGAAAAAAAGAAAAGAAAAAAGAAAAAAAAGAAAAGAAAGAAAAAAAAGAAAAGAAAGAAGAAAAAGAAAAGAAAGAAAAAAAAGAAAAGAAAGAAGAAAAAGAAAAGAAAGAAGAAAAAGAAAAGAAAGAAGAAAAAGAAAAAAAGAAAGAAAAAAGAAAGAAAAAAGAAAAAAGAAAAAGAAAGAAAAAAGAAAAAAGAAAAAGAAAAAAAAGAAAAAGAAAAAAAAGAAAAAGAAAAAAAAGAAAAAGAAAAAAAAAGAAGAAAAAGAAGAAAAAGAAGAAAAAAAACTCGTATTTGTAGCATTCAAACAGTTGCAAACAAATTTGAATGTAAAATTTACAAAAAAATTTACTCTGCATTGCTCGGGATAGAAGTGGCATATAGTAATAAAAAAAATACTCTATACCATACGTATAGCAGGTGTATTCAAACACAACCTGGGTATCCTTGCTAGTACAAAAATAATTTGATAAAATCAACAGCAAGTTCTCTATAGTATTGTGGATTAAGTTACTATGGAGAGGCATGTAAAGTTCCATTTCTCGGTACACCACGGTCCCCAACTAGAGCAGGCTATCAATCAATTTGAAAAAATGAGTGATTTCATTGATTTCGATGACAATGAATTTACAGTTCCACCTCTCTCTTGTCGAGGAAAAAAAAAAAATTATAGGAGCATAGATAAAGGGCAGATTTGGGAAGGCAGCGAACTTTAAATTAAAAAAAAAAAAAAAAAAAAAAAAGTTTCATTTTTTATCTCTTTTAAGCCCCTGGGGATGCCGAATCTCAGTGTAAATGGATAACAGTGCAGTTTCGGACCTTAACACATGCATATTTGAGTTGACCACTGTAAAAAACCACTATATAGTCAGACATATCTAGTTTTTATTGAGAAATATGAAAAAAGAGCCACAAAAAGGGGCATTTTAGCACTGAATGTCCTCAGGGACGTGAACCATAATTTTGCCAGAGTCACCCATACTGGATTTATGTTAACAATGGGCTCCATATTTTGGCCAAGTTTCAGAAAAATCTAATGGATGGATCGAAAGTTATGGGGCAAAACGTCATTTTTGGCCATTTGGGGGCATTTTTGATCTCTTGAGCCCCTGGGAACACATAGGGAATTTTTGCAAAAAATTTTTTTTACTGTGCACGTCTATTTAATAAAATACAATTGTGGCAAAATTTCAGGAAAAACTAATGGACGGTTATCTGGCAATTGTCCGGAATAATGGACGCCACTAAAAACATAGGTCACTCTCTGATAAATCGGGGGAGCAATAAAACTACTGAAAGTGTGGAAATCATTCAATCCCGAGCAACGTCGGGTCTCCCCGCTAGTAAATATATAAAGTTCATTTTGTCACATCACTCATCTTCAAATAATTTCAGTCAGGGACTTTTTCCACCTCGACATCAAATCCAACAGAGTATAGGCAGTTTTTGAAATGGCCTCTTCCATCTTAACTGTAGTATGTTTATTGTTGGTCCTGTGTAGTTCTAGGAGGTCAAACATTCAAGGGTTTGATTGCTAATCACCAGAAGCGACCCTACTGGAGAATGCCAATGGGGCTATCCAGGCATTTTGCGCGGGTCAGAGTGCTCTTCTAATGCAATGTTTTTTTTAATCCCACTTTCTGACCAGGATGTTGCATCATCCTGCTGTGAGAGGGGGGATATCATCTTCAAGTATATATGCCGCTCCTCATTTGGGAGTACCAAATTAGTAAAAGGGAAAATTATTCCCAACTCGCATTTAGGTAAAAATGCACTTTCGTATAAATAATTGAATTCATTCAAAAAAGTATCGCAAAAACAAAAACAAATAAATAACATCTACCTAAATCGCAATATACGTGCAAGATAGCCCAGTGGTAGAAGTTTAGGCTTCTTTCTATGGGGTTCCGATTTCTAATCTCGCTAGATTCAGCCACTCTAATGAGTCATAGATGACAAAACATGTGTCAGTGGATAACTATATTTTAAAAACTAATTATATATATATATATATATATATATATATATATATATATATACACACACTAGCTGTACCCTGCCACGCGTTGCTGTGGTTCAAATTGGCGCAATGGAAAAAGTTCCAAAATGAGAAAAAGCATGTTTCTTATAGGTTTAAATTTCCATTTTGCATGGGTACAGTTTTTGTTGTTCCATTTTCTTAGCTGATATAGAGATTTTCCGGTTTGGTGACTCTTGAATATGTAACATAAATTGTCCATGTGAAAAAACAGTCAGTGTGTAACTGTAAGGCCCACAATTGTAAAGATTGTTCCCTGTGCTTTGTTGATGGTTATTGCAAATGACAATAAAATTGGAAAGTGCAATTTGCTAAAGTGTAATGATGTATCCGGTGGAATCATAGGAAAGCATGGAATGAAGATATATTCATCTGTGAAAGGTCCTGTTAAGATTGTTGTTTCTATGATATTGTTTGTTAATTTTTTTTTACTGCAAGCTATGTGCCATTGCAAAGCTTGAATTGGTTTATATTTCACAACATGATAATTAGTACACCAAATTTCAGTTGCAATACATGCGGTGGCATCTCTGGCAAATATAACTGTTGGATAATTAACCACTTTATCTGCTTTCACAACAGTGTCGATGGATTTGTATTTGACTACCTCACTTGGAATTTTACATTGAATAATAGCGTTAAGTTCATGGCCATCTTTGTATTGACCTGCAAGAATAGCTCATTCACTCAGTCAAATGGAATTCTTATAATTTGAATATCTGCAAAAACCTTTTAAACTAACTATTCTTTTGATGAAATAAATAGAAATTACAGAAGTTAAAAGTCAAAGAATTTTGCCCTTAACTCTGATCAGCTGGCACTTTTTCGTACCCAATTTCCCACAAGTGATGCAAAAGTTTTTGTGCGGATCGAACAGTCTGCAACTGTACATGCATATTTTGAGTTAAGTTTAATGTCTTCACATGGAACAAAAAAGTAGAGTATTTGAGGCAAGCATTTATTTCATCTGCTGGTGTTGATTGAAGAATAACAGGTAACATTTGTCTGAAATCTCCTGCAAGCAATATTACTGCATTCCCAAATGGTCTGACATTGCCACGCAAATCTTGCAAGGATCGACCAAGAGCCTCAAGTGATTTTTTGCGTACCATTGTGCATTCATCCTAAACAATAAGTTTGCATTTCTGCAATATTTTTCCCCATATTGGATGTTTTGGAGATGTCGAACATGAGATTTTTGAAAAATTGAATGTTTTAAAGTAGAATAAATAATTCTTCTACTTGGCAGCAAGGTTGCAGGTATTCCTCATGCAGCAAGGGCTAAGGCTATGTCATTTTGTTACCAAATGGCTGCCAAAATCAATTTAGAAAGGTTTTACCAGTTACTTCTGGTGCTGTTCAAGGTAGCAGTAATTTCCAAATAACTTCTATTCTCACAGTCAGTAAATTAGGTGACTAAAATAGGATTTATCCATGTTTTGACAATGCCTTATTCACTGTAATTAATTTAGGAGACTAAAATAGGATGAGGGATTAGAGATGGACAGATAGAGAGGAAGATATATAGATAGAAAAGAGACAGTGAGAGGAAAATAGAGAAAGAGAAGGAGATAGAGAGATAAAGGGATTGATAGATAAACAGAGAGAGGGGGAGAGTTAGAAACAGAGAGGGATGAGACAGAGAAAAGGAGAGAGATAGAGGGAGTTAGAGAGAGAAAGGGGCTCAAAGAGAGATGGAGAGGGTGATATAGAGAGAAAGATAGATTGAGAGAGGAAAAGGGAGAGATGGATAAAGAGAGATATTAAGAGAGGAAGCGAGAGGGGGAGAGAAACAGAAGGTGAACTACACTTCACCATTTTTTTCCTCGTTCAGTAGAGAAGAAATCTTTCGAGACTGAGGCAATTTTAATGTTTTGTTATTATCCAGAGTACCCCTTTTTTTTGGGGGGGGGGGCTAGATTTTCCTCGCATTAGAAACTGACCGGGTTATCTGTACTTTCACTTAACAAATTAATAAAAGAAAAACATATTGTAAAATTTGAATTTAACAGGAAAATACTATTTTAAAAAATAGCACGATAACATAAGTGCATAAGTGCCACTTTAGGTACTCCTTGGGCGTTGAGTTCCATGGCGACAAGCATAATTATTTAATGGTCGCTTCCTGAGCCCCCCCCCTCCAGTCAAGGCTAATGCATGCGCACATAACATTTTTTTTTATTTACTGACGTTGGCTTGGTAACTAAATGATTTATTGATAATTTCGTAACCCTTAAACGCATGCCGGAAGATTTAAATTGGTTCATTATTGTTGTAATGAAAAAAAAATAAAAAGTTTCATTCAACACAAAACCAAAAACACATTAATGATAAATGATTTATTATTCTATTCATTGAAATTTACTAATTTTTAAATAAAAAAGTAAAAAAAAAAAAGTTAATAAAAAATAGTTGCTTATGTGCGCATAAAAAACTTGTTTTTTTTTTTGTTTTTTTGTTTTTTTAGATTAGGTCCACCTTATAATCAACCCCCCCCCCAACCTCCTCATCTTAAGAACAGCTTCCGGAATAAACACCACTTTTGGAGGGGGGGGCTATTTGCCAAATTTAACTGATATTTGTTGTCAGCATACTCACCCGAAAATACTATTAAAAAAAAAAAAAGGGGGGGGTTATCCTTTACGGAAATGGTCCCGACGTCCGCCTCGTTCTGAGTTCGGGGAGAGGCCGTTTGACGTAGGCGGTGTCGAGGCAGAAAATTACCCTAACCCTAAAATATGCGATATGTAACAGACAGATGCTTTTACAAATATTGTGAAACAAATCACAGAATTTTACAGGGTTAACTAACCACGTGGAACTATTCTAATCATGTGGACTGTTTTTTTGTTTTTAAATTCTAATTATTTGAACTGTTTATTTTGTAAAATTCCAATTATTTGAACTGTTGAATTATCAAAAATTTAAACTGTTTATTTTTTAAAATTCTAATTATTTGAACTGTTTAAAACAAACAAAATAAAAATTCTAATTATTGGAACGGGTTTTTTTCTCCTTAAGTTAACAACTGGGCACTTTATTGAAGGGGTAATTTTCTGCCTCGACACCGACTACGTCACACGGCCTCTCCCCGAGCTCAGAACATGGCAAACGTTGGGACCATCTCCGTAAAGGTTATCCAAAAAAGGAGGGGGTTCAGTGCCCGTGGCAGAGAAGTAGATTTATTTATCAATAAAAGTTGCGGAGAAGTAAATTTATTTATCAATAAAAGTCGTCATTTAAAAAAGAAAATTGTGGAGGTGGACCTAAATGTAAATATTTACCCAAAAAATTATCCCGAATTATATTACAAAAACGTTTTGTTTTCGCACTATTCAACAATTTGTTCATCTGCGCATGTAAATTAAAAAATATTTGTAAAAGTGAGAAGTTATCAGTAAATGATTTAGTTTTTTTTTTTTTTAATTTATTTATTTATTTATTTTTTTACATTAGGTCCACCTCCACAAATGTTAAGAACGGCTTTCAGAATAAACACCCTCAACCTCTCCATGTTAACAACAGATTTCGGAATAAACACCATTGGGGGGGGGGGGATATTTTAAAAAAAAAGTCGAGAAAAGTCGTCATTTAAAAAGAAATTTAAAATCAAATGTTTGTAAAAGTGAGAAATTATTAATAAATGTTTAGTAACATTTTTCGGTGCTAATGCAGAGAGTGATCCGCGCTATTTTTTAAATCGGGTTTTTTTTTTTTTATTCAATTGCAAGGTTAAAGTACAGAATAGGTACAAAACACCCTCCCCTCCCCATGTTAAGAATGGCTTTTTAAATAATAACGTTATTTCAGCATGGATCACTCTCTGCATGAGTACCCATTTTTCTTTTAATATTCATAAAAAGTAAAACTTTTTTCAAAATAAATAAATAAATAAATAAATGTTTGTAAATGTGACAAATAATCGTTTAGTTACGGCAACGCCCCAGCATATTATAAACACCCTAACTTCCCCATGTTAAAACGGTTTTCGGAATGAACAACCTCCCCATATTAAGAACGGCTTTCGAGGTTTATGGAAGGGCGTTTTTTTTTTTTAACATGGGGGGGGTAGGGTTTCTATAATACGTTGAGGCATGTCGTAAAAATGAAATAGTTTAGAAAAAGTTAAAACAAACTTTTTTATGTAAACAACGCCGTGAAAAGAAACGAAACAATTAAAACGTAATGTTTCATGAGTGAAAAGCCTTAACATAAATAAAATTTAAAAATTGGTAAGTACATAAATGAATTTAAATTTTTAAAATATGGGATTTTTTTTTTTTTTTTTTTTGTGCTAATGCAGAGAGTGATCCGCGCTATTTTTTTTAAATCGTTTTCCACGTTTAATTAAAGTTTATGATATGTTTTTATTCAATTGTAAGGTTAAAGTACAGAATAGGTACAAAACACCCTCCCTTCCCCATGTTAAGAATGGCTTTTTAAATAATAACGTTATTATTTCAGCACGGATCACTCTCTGCATGAGTAAGTTTTTGTTTGTTTGTTTTTACTTATCGAGTTAACAGAAAATGAAATCTTTTGTCAATTTGTGGCTGTGAAATGAATCAAACCGGAAGTTCAGTTTTATCAACAGAACAGATTCACAGTAACGGTTAAAAAAATATATTTATTTTATTTAATATTTTAATTTTAATAATTCGCGAGGTAAATTTATTTTAATAACATAAAAACATACCTCGACTCTAAAAATGGGTTGTCTGAAAATTTCAAATAAATTGGTAACGTAGAAATATGGTTTTATTCGTTTAGAACGAACCAACTTTACATTTTTATATATATAGATATACACATACACGGTATTCCAAAATTACTTTAAAAATTAAACAATTAAATAAAGAAAATATTTTTTTTAAGTTTTAAATGTACATAGAATGCCATTGTATTATAATTTGGTAAAAATTCATTTATATCTGTATTTATGCATATTTTTTTTTTAATTTTAGAATACCTTTATGAATTGAACTGTTGAATGTGATGACATTGTAGGCCCACAAGATCACTTGATTTAAACCCTTCCAATTTTTGTTTTTGTACACTTTGATACAACGTCTAGGACCACTCGGCCATATGTCCTAGTGACATATGGCCGAGTGGTCCTAGACGTATCAAAGTTTACAGTTACCCAAAGGTGCCGAATTCAATCCTGAACGAAGGCAGTGAAAAGTAACATTCAAAACAGAATCAGCAACTATGTCCCAGAGCCTAGCTGGAGTCCGAACACGGTACCCCCGTAATAATAATAAAGGGTTGGGTTCGAGATTCCTAACAAACGGTTCCCCAGTTCGATACAAAACACCTGATGAAGGCCGGAGGGCAAAACGGCCGAAACGTTGTGACTATAACAACTAAGATGAGGAAGTCAGTCCGACAATCTCAATCAATGAAAACACCTCATCTCAAAAATACAGACAATTACTATTAATGTTATTATTTTGAAATAATTATTTAACATGAGAAGAGTGGGGGTGTTTTGCAACTATTCTTTATTACAACTATACTGTCACTATTTTCTTACAACTAAACAATTTTAACCTGTTGACAAACATAAGAACAATTGTAGTAAAGCCAAGACTACTAATACTACTCTCTATCCGTCCCTTTTCCTTCCTTCCTTCTTTTTTATTTACATTTCTAGATACAAAATAGTTGTGCGAGAACGGTGAATTTGTTGACACATTTACTAATCTGTTTCAATATTAGTTTTATTTTATTTTATTTATTTAGGTTTTATTAATACTTTTTTTTTAGATTTTAAGTTTCTATAACTTGGTTGAAGGATTCCAATATGGGTTTTTCATTCTTATATTTCTCATCGGTAGGTTCATGTGCATTTCTGCTGCTAAATGACTTTCGATTTGTAGGAAAATCATGTTTAATTTTCGAGTGATTATTCGTAAAAATAGGTAACTTTACACGAACAGGGAGGGGTTTTTTTTTCATATTGAGTGATCCGTCCGGGATTTTTCATTTTAATATACTTTCATAGAAATGTTTCTGTTATGTCAAAAAAAAAACTATTTTCTTTACATCACAAGTGTCACGCTCATACATGAATTGTATAGCTAATATAACATACTGACCCAACGGGTCACGGGTAGTCTAGTTATATTTATGTTTTTCTGTGGCAAGAAGATGTTATACAAGATCAGTTTAATTCATTCTTCCACCAGGTGGTACTCTGGAAGGATACAAAAATTTCTTAAAGGAGCTTTATCGCTATGTTTTTTAAATAAATATCAACAACTATTTTTATACCTACAGACATTAGGGTTTCATGCTTACAAAATCATTTCATCTATAATATATATCTCACCTGTTTGTTTAAATGTATGTATGTATGTATGTATGTATGCTTAAAAAGATCAGTATCGTTTTGAAGCTCGACCCTTCAGATAACAAATATTATACACACACTTGCTAATTTGCATAATGCTTTAACGGTTGCTGCTAATATTTTCACTAGCCAGCTATCCTCGGCTGCTGCTGATTTTCTCATATGCACCCATACCCTCTGTTACATCAGTAGTAGTAATACTTTCGTTTCATTTTATTCTAGTTGAAGTTTTCAAAAATCAAAGAACTCCTTCCTAAAAATAACACATTTTTATATGAGATAGGTAGATATTCGAATATTCCATTAAGGTTCTTCATTCATCAAACGTTCAGTTAATAAAGTGGTTAAGAACATTAATTCTCCTCTCCCCAATTGACCGGTAAAATATCTTTCATGAAGTCTCTTGATTTTATCAGATTACTTGAGAGAAAGTACACCATTCCTTGTAAGAGTCCGTGTATAGCTGTGTATTTGAGCTTTGAATAATACGTTATTTTTAATAATAATTAACAATAATTCATTTAGTCTAATGGAGTATCCAGCTTAGTACTGTTACCAAAGGTAACATTCTTCATATGAGCCAATGTAACGTAGACCATACCAAAGGGACCTTATTTGGGCTTTGAATACCATGTTATTTTGAATGTTTGGTCAGTATTTATTTGTAGGGTTAAGTATCCTTATGTCAGACTGTCCTCACATACTCCTGTACAGAGACTCTAGACACTTGAGTCAATTTGAATGCCTACTAGACACCTCTCTTATTTTTCTGGGGATGGGGCATCCAGACATTCACCCATTATTTCAGATACTCCAACCGAGAGATGCTAAGATTCTAATCGCCTGTTTAAGTGCAGTTGTTTGTATTTCTCTTGCATAGGGAATATTATTTGGGTTTCAAATACTATACAATTTTGAATATTTGGCCAGGGTTTATTTATTGAGTTAAGTATCCTTGTATAGAGAGACTGAAGACACTAAACAATGGCGTCTTGTGGTTAATTCAAACTGTGTGCATGTATGAAAGAGAGAGAGAAAGCAAGGGGGGGTCATGTTTAACAGGTAATGGAATGGTTAAAATATTTCCGATCAATGAACCAATAACAAAAGATTTAGCAGATTTCAGGACAAAAATTCATCTAGTCTGGTGGAGTATCCAGCTTAATGCTGTTACCAAAGGCAACATTATTGAAAGTGTGCCATTCCTCATATGAGCCAATATAAGGTATCAATACCAAAGGGGATCTTATTTGGGCTTCAAATATCGTACACTTTTCAATATTTGATTAGGTTTTACTTACAGAGTGATATACACGGCATAATCGCATTGACACACCAGTTCTCATCAGATCACCAAAGTTAAGCAACATTGAGCTAGATTAGTACCAGATGGGTGACCATTTGGGAATTCTAGGCGTTGTATGTGCTCTCCGCTTATCTCTGCATTTGTTTCCAGTCGTCTTGTACATACACTTCACTTGCTACTGGTATTTAACAATGTCAACTCAGGAGAGGTGTGGTTGGAGATTGCGCACCTCCTGTCACAAAAATTCATGCATAGGCACCCCTTCGTGGGTATCCATAGTCTGTCAAAAACTGAAGGAGCCCTTTAACTTATAGAGTGAAGCATCCTCATATCAGGTTTTCCTGACAAACCCTTGTATAAAGAGACTGAAGACACTGATGGATGGCATCTTGTAGATATTTTAAACTCGTGTGTGTGTGATATGTTTAAGAGGCAACAACATGATTAGAATATTGCCAATCAATGAATCAATAACAGAAGATATTACAAGACTGGTCTTACCCCCTCTTCCTCTTTTTAATATCCTGTTGCAGTTTTGCTCGTTAGCAGAGACGCCAATGAGGTACAAAAAAAAAAAAAAAAAATGTTGCAAACCTGTTGCAACAGGTCATCAGACCTGTTTAATTCACTTGAGTTTTATTTTGGCCAATGTACAAAACGTTTTATATTTTATTGGAGGGAGGAGGAGGGGCTGATATTTTTTTTTTTTTTTTTTTCACCTTTGAATTTGAACAGCCTTGCAAAAGATGTCCTTTTTCGTCGCATGCAAGCGACTCTATAAGTCACTCCGTCGGTCCGTAACACTTTTGTGCTTGGCCTTTTTGGTTAAGATCAAAAGGTCTGTTGTTAATAGATGCTGTTCTTAGCTTTTTAAGCTTTTCTTGGCCAAGATCAAAGTGTAGTATCTGTCCTTACTACATGCTGTACTTATGTTTGTAACTTTGTGATATAAAGTGGGGATCACTTTTCTGTATTAATTTAATGTAAAATGATCACCCACTTTACAACCAGTCAGTCTCAAAGCCATTCAAGTCATTCTCCAGATCATTCAAGTTGTTTTTGAAGGATTCCAATTATTTTTTAAGCATTCAAGTCATTCTTAAGGTCATTCAATTCATCCTTAAGTTCATTAAAGTAATTCTAAGTCATTTACTTTTTATTTATTTAAGTCATTTCAGCCCATTTTTTGGTCATTTTAGTTTATCTTTAAGAATTTCATGTCAATCCTACATTCACGCATTCATTCATTACACGAGAGCACGCGACTAATGGCTATTGGCCTTGTTTTCTTTAAACTTTGGACATGATAAACAGATGAGATAGGCATTCATACAGTATACTTAACAGCCAAGAAATTGGAGAGCAAAAAATAGCTTTAACCAAATGCAAGAAAATTTAATTTTCTACTTACCAACCAATATAATTTTAAAGTGTGGAAACTGATTGTATCATATACCATCACGTTCATTTCATAACTAAACAGGCATAAATCAGAAATAGCAGTTGATTTTATTTCTTTTCTTTTATGGAAATTGCTCCAGACAAGGCATGAAGCCATTTGATGCAAGGAGTTGAAAAGTAAATAAATAAAAATAATAATACTTCAAGATCAAAAACTAACCAACAATAAGTACTAGATGGATATATTCTAATCCAGAAAACAGGAATTCTTCCTCCTTTGTCAGAAACACTACCTATGGAATGTGAGGCCTAAAGGACAAAAATAAGATGAGCAAAAGTTACAAGGGTGCCACTTTCTTTCTTTTGGAGGTAGTTGATAATTTTAGGTTTTGGCTAGTTTTTAATTGAAAAAATGGTATGTTCGTCTGTTTTGTTTTGTTAGATCCATTGCTCTTGACCTTCCCCTGTTAACTGAACTTACTACCTCAACTCTTAAAACTCAATGTTTGTGTGTGTCCACTATAGAAAGAAAGGTAAGAGAATATACATAAAATCTAAAACTGTAGTTTTATGTAAAATTTACCAACAAAGACGATGGAAGGGTTTCCAAAATTTATAAATGCATAAGATTTCTTGAGGTAGAAGATGGAGAACAGCTGCGATAACAGGTTCAGTTCAGAGGAAAACCCAGGAAAATATGGGAGAAAGAGATAAGGCTGCCTTTGAGAGAAAAGATGGATAAATAAAGACATAGCCAGAGATAGGCTAGTTAGGAAGTCAAATTTTAATAGCTGTCCAACACATGTCAGCATGTAAAATGGATGTTAAATGGAATATGTTGAAGAGTCCAAGGAGGTTTAGCCTCCCAGACTTTATTTTCTCTAAAAAGACTGCATTTATCCTAATGTGCTAATTTCTCAAGACCACTCCTGACCCTGTGTCAAACCTCATTACAAAGAGGTAAATAGTATGACAACGATATTCCCCTTGGTCAGGGGTTGGATGTTTTATGGCAACTTGTAATCCCAATATTTAATCTTGGTTGTCTTAAAAATCGATTCCATTCAAATTCTGTTGTCTAAAGTCTGAAGTCCTTGTCCATTCAAGATTTTGGTTCTTGCCCAGAATTCTCTTTATATTAAAAACGAAAATGAAGTAAAATCTGTACGATGCATCCACCCATGACAAAACGAAAATATATTCTAAAAATCATGTAAATGAATCAAGTAGTTTTAGTTTTAATTACGAAAATCAAATTTTATAAGTAAGAGAGGAGCAACTGTTTCACATTGCTATCTTCAAAAGTAATTTCAATAAACAAGGGAGATAACTCAACAATGATTCAAACTTGAGATTTTCGTTGTAATGTTTATGTATTTCCATCAAAAGTGATTTTCTTTATAAAAATAAAATTACTTGATTGATTAATGTGATTTTTGGAGTATGATATTTTCATTTCATCATGAGTGTATACATCATGCAAATTTTTTTTTTTTTTTTCTAACAGAGGAATTCTGGACAAGAACCAAGTTTTATTTTGGGGTTATTAAACTTTCCACCAACCTTTCATTTCAAGATCTTTGCATTCTCTTATCCAAGAATCATTCCTTTCAACATACAAGGTGCCTTCAATAAGTTTCCAGACTATTTTCATATGGGCACTTTTATTGATAGTACACGCATGAGGCTCTTGTCCCCTTTGAAGTAATCTTCTCCGGCTGCAATGCATTTGTTGTACCATTCCAATAACTTCCAGAAGGCTCCATGGAAGTCCTCTTGTGTGAGAGTGTCAATGATCCTCCTTTTTCATCTTAATTACCTCATAACGATAACGTTTAAGGTTTCCCTTGAGCTTAGGAAATAACCAAAAGGTCACAGGGAGCAAGGTCTGGACTATAGGGAGAGTGAGGAACTGCCTTGATGTCCATCTTGGTCAAATAGTCTGTGACAAAGATGGAGTTGTGGACTGCACTCTTGGGAGAAACCTCACGCAAATCTTCCACATCTTCAGTTCATCGTGAATGTGCACAATTCCCACACTGACATCAAACTGTGTACTTATAGTTTCTATAGATACACGACAGTCCATGAAATTCTTGATTTGACCAATCAACGCTAGTGTTCCGACTTCCTTACTCCTCTCACACCCCTCATCATCCCTTACAGACTCCCTGCTTTCCTTGAATCTTTTATGCCACTCAAAAACTGGTGCTCGATTCATGCAAAATGGTTCAAAAGCAGTCTGTATCATTCCATATGTTTCTGCTGCATTTTTTCCAAGTTTAGAACAGAATTTTATTACATATTCTTCTAAAGTATCCTCACATTCAGATTTAATTTTGGAAATTCACCAGCTGCAACAATCAGGCTTTAGTAGGGTGTAATCCAATTCCTGTTGTACCTATTCAATCATAAAAATTGGTCAGTCATCTCATAAGATGTATAACAATAACATACTGAATTTTCAAGAGTAAGACAATTTTAAATGCCTGTACAAAAAAGTCTGGAAACTTATTGAAGGCACCTCATAGTAACACTAACATAGCTGACCTGCTGCCAGGATCTCACCAAGCTTTGGCATATTCAGTCGGAGAGAGAAAAAAAAATTGGCTTTGTTCCGTGTTAAGTTAAATACTTTCTGTGTTATTGTTAACGATTTCAATTACAATTGACAATGACCCTGGCCGGTTTGAAGGAAATGGTCTTTGGAGATTTCCTTCGCTCAATTTAATGACACTTAACAGTAAAGAGCAATGCCTAAATAACAATAATCACTATTAGATCAACAGTTGAGTCTTTTCTGGGATGGTTGAGTCCTTAGGTACAATGACCTGCCGCCTGCTGACACACTACAGAATTTTGAATTACTCACTTTGAGAAAAAATTATATTCCTCTAGCACTTAATCCATAGATTTTACTGGGATATTTATAAAAAATCTTTGATTCGACCTCTAAACGAGGCGTACTGTTAAAGTGTAAATAATAATCACAGATTAACTGAAAGCAAATCTGTAATTTGATTGGCCCCACTTTTCCTTTTTTGCAACCTCTTTCTCATAGATGTGATATTTCTATATATTAATTAACGGGAACGTTTGAGATGAGCATTATTTATTTATTTATTTATTACGGACTATCATCCTCATCTTTTAGTTGTTGTTTCACGACGTTTCGGCCAACTATTCATCTGGCCTTTGTCAGGTGGTTACCGCGACAGGATAGAAACTCTGAATCTCCTAACTGTATCATCAGCAATTACTGCCTTCCATAGTTGTTAGATTTGGAGTTCCTATCCCGTCGCAGTAACCACCTGGCGAAGGCAAGAGGAATAGTTGGCCGAAACGTTGTGAAACAACAACTAAAAAGATGAGGATAATAGTCAGCAATAAATAAATGAGGGATGCTGTTAGTATTTTTTATAAATACTACTAGACTGGGTGCCCGGATGTTTAGAGGTGTGTGTTTAGCAAAAGGAAAAAAAAAAGGGGTAGTAGACAGGCAGGCTCGAACCCGTACCGCATAGGAGGAAAAGAATGTGGGGGGGGAAAAAAAAAAAAAAAAAAAGTGACGTCTTTGCTGTTGCACCCATCGTCAAACTGGAAATGATGTAGGTTTAAATTAAGGCTAGACAATCGAAAAGAGGGGATTACTTTTGAAAATATCGGCGAAAAAAAAAACGACCCATCCTTGTAGAAAAGTGCCCAGTTAAGGGTGAAGGAATTAATGTTTTTAGCCAATTTTTCAATATTTGTCGTACAAAGGGTCGAACTTCAAAATGATACCGATCTTGTGAAAATCCCTCACCTCGGTCGAAAGTTTTAGGCAGACATACAAACATGCATACATTTAAACAGACAGGTTAGATTTATATTATAGACTAGCAAGAGTACCCGGCTTGCCCAGGTGTTTGGAGGTGTAAAAGAAAAAAAAAAAGTTTTGGTAGGTAGGTAGGTAGGCTCGAACCCAAACCCTTGAGGTTAATAGGCTGATGACTAACCACGCTACGCTGGCAGAGAACTGAAAATGTGCAAAATGAAACGAGTAAAAAGTCAAACAAAAAGTGATGTGACAGGTGTGTGAATTAAATGAGATCAACCATCACGCCATAGGGAATGAAACACACTTAACTTTGGCTGCAAGCCAGTTTCTGCTTATGTTGTTTGTTTCCCCCCAAGATGTTTGGAAAAACAAGTTCCCCCATTTAAAGGGGAGTGTCGTAATGAATAGCAATTGTCTGATATGACAAATTTTGGCCGCATTGATCAAACTTTGTTGCTTTCTGGACGTCCCGAGCACGAGTGCCAGAGAGACTCAACTTGGAACGCGTTCAGTTTTGCTTATATACGACAAAGCCAAAGAAACATGCGGAGAGTAAAAAATATTGTGAAAATAGCGTGTAAAAGTCACCAAATAAAAAGATACACACCACCCCGTTTCATAAATCGTACATATTATCATCCAAGTAGCATATAAAAAGTTCTAAGAATGAGTGACCAACCTGAGAACCACCCCGAAAAAAGCCTTTGGTGGATATACAGAAAAAATGCACACACACACATTTTCGTTTTTATATACATAGATTATGGCATGCATTCTTCAGATTTTTCTGATCTATTCCCTGCTTCCTTTGTTTCAGCTTGTTTGACTCATTGGTCTAGTGGTCTTTATCAATTCATTGTTTTGATACATCATTGTAATACAGTTTCCTATTCCAGTAGCTTCTTTCCAAGAACTGCAAGTTTGTAGAATTCCCTTCTTGTTGACCATTTTCCTCCTGCCTATAATTTTAGTATTTTTTAGACCAAGGCCAATTAGCGTCCCCTGTCTTTGCGATAATCATCTTTCATTCTTGTTAGTTTCTTACAAGTGGGTTCATATAAACAGTGTAGTATCTGTTCTGTCCTCAAAGACAAGTTAGAGGCCAGATTTATAGGGGAGAGAGTGTGGAGGCATCCTGGTGGGGCATTGTACAGGAAGATATTTGCTCATATAACGTTTAAATTTCATGTTAGCATAATTGGAGAAGCAAGAAGGAGGAAAGGAATTCCAAAAGGTAAGGATTTGTACGGAAGAATTGCCCAGAAGGATTTAAATGAATAAAGAGTTGTTCCTGTAGCATTTGACATTGCAAGAAAAAAAACAAAAAAACACTCAAGATGAGAACAATAGTCTTAATAATCCAAATTATTAGTGGTCATCCAAAAATCCAGAAATGCATTTTTTTTCATCTCGTTTTATGGACATTACAGTAAAAAAAAAAAAAAAAAAATTTTATATATATATATATATATATATATTCATTCATTTCAAATTGCATCATTTAAATCTAGTTCTGAGGAAATTTCTTTGATAACTATGATTTTGTAGTGCTCAAATTTAGTTTATATAGAGAAAATCTGTTGCTTCTAGATTATCAATCACAGGGCTCTACACACAAACTCATCTTTAGTTGACCTTTGACAACTAAATATTTTCATTTACTAGCCAAATAGAAAAGTTACTAGCCAAACCCACATGATTTTTAGAATATGACATCTTCGTTCTGTACATCATTAAGATTTTTCTGTATTTATTTTTAACAAGTGTAATCCTAAACATACAACAAATTTTATATTGATAATCGAAGGTATAAACATTCTAATTTCTTCAGATATTTTTTTAAACAGCCTTCGTTAAAAAAAAAAAAAAAAAAGTATATTGTTCTATTAAACTTTTATTGCTTAAATAATTTAAGTTTGTTCGTTTTATAAAAAAAAAAGTTGAAAAGATATTTTTCACTCAGTAGTGAGCTTTGGAAGATTGTCAATGAAAGAAGCACAATCGCCAAAAGACAAACGTTTCATTTTTTCTAGTTACTACTTTGAAAAATCACTTGCAAATGCGACAGTTTCATTTGCAATGCAGAGCCCTGAATTAGGTCCTTGTGTACTCCTGTTTCAAGCTCTGAACTTATCAGAACAAGTTAAATCCTCCTGTTTTAAAGACATTACAAAAATCACTTGGTGTTTGTGGGGATGCAAGTGAATAAAAATAATTGACATCTTATGTGCCATTTACAAACAGTTCTTGTCTGCACAATTTTTTTATGAGGGGTGGGTCACTGCTTATCAAGGTCTGGAAGCCACTCTGGGATAAGGTTTAAAAAAAATCCAGAAACACAGTATTTTTTTTTTTTGCCCAAGTTAAATTCTCTTATTCTCTTGTTTCAAAAATGATATTCTTTTATTCATGGACATGTGCTAGATATACTATTGCAACATTATAGCCTTTAAGGAAAAGTAAATGTTCTTTTTTTTCCAAATTACATGGAGCTAAATTTAAGCTCTAATTAAATTTCTTTATAATCTGCCATTTTATAATGCTTAGATTGGGCTTGGTTTTATTTTATGGCATATAAACTCTTTTTTGGGTTATTTAATGATGAATACTCTCATTTTGCAAAGAAGTTTTTATACTTCAAGTTGTTTATATATGTAAATATTTATTCATAGCGTTTGGTTTGGTTGTTTTGTAGAAGAAAATTGTTTTTGTTTTTACTTTGTAAAACTCAATCATGTTCTGCAATGGAAAAGGAAAAATAAAACAAGAACATCTTGGTTTGCTGTGTTTTAGGTCAGGAAGCCAGCATCTTTAGACAGCCTGATCTGGTAGCACTAAGCAGATTGGGTTTGAACTTCCAACATTATAGGAAGAAAAGAAAACACTTCTAACCTACCACTTCCTAGCCAACAATACATATATTTCATTCCCGTTTAATAATTATTATATTTTATCCTCTTTGATTTACTCTCCCAAATACATAACCCCACATAGGTGGTAAAAAATTTCACCCCCATAAAATGCAGTCCTCCATGGAACCTGAGAACACTGGGTGTTTTTATTTATAATCATACATACCCACATGTCACTGAAAAATTAATCATCTTAAATACAGACATTTACTTCATACTATGTAAGGCTAAAAACTGAAATTAACTGCTCTCCTTTCTTGCTTGGTTTAGGTAATAATGGAGTAGACAGCCATCAGCAGTTTAGCATAAACACATATTAGAAACGGTTGCTCTTCAGGATAAGCTATCAAAAACAGAAACAATAGAAACTTGAAAGAAAACATTTTTTTAATGTAATATAAACAAAAAACAAAGAATGCAAATAGGTTTTACAAAAGTGCGTTATCTATTAATACACTAATACACTAATGGTGTGTTATTTATCGTGCATGTGATTAGATTTTCAAAGGCAGCCAACACAATATAGTATCTGAACTAGTTGGTTCATTTGAATAAAATCACATCCAATTAATAAGTAAAAGAAACATTTCCATCCGATAAAAATAACCTGTTTCTAAACAAACCAAAAGATAATAATTAACATTGTGCACAACTCGGCCTTCAAATTTGGACTGAAGCGTAGTATAAAAAAATAAATAAAATAAAACTAGATAACAGTAATGGGCTTGTGTGTAGAAAGAGGAGTGAAGTACGAGTACATGTTAACAAGTACAGGAAAAGGCTATAGAGCAACATTGGTCTTCATAGACTTCCAGAAGGCCTTTGACACGGTTGACACAACTATGCTTTGGAGAGTTCTCTGGATTTTCAGGTGCCCTGACCACTTTGTGGAAATTGTGAAATAGTTCCAGGAAGGCACCATAGAAAGAGTTATGGTGGAAAATCAGGAAAGCAATCTGATTGAGAGAAATCATGGGACAAAACAAGGATGTGTATTGCTGCCAATGCTATTTACACTATTCCTGACAAGAGTCCCCTTGCAATTTCAACAGACAATATACAAAGGTATCTATATCTTCACAAGAACTTTAATCTTACTCGTCTGAGGGCAAAGACCAAGACCTGTTCACGGAGCTATTATTTGCAGATGATACCGCTCTGGTGGTGCATGAAGAGGAACACATCCAGAGAATGGTAAACTGCTCGTCACGTATTGCACAAAAGATCAGACTGCAAATTAACATAGGAAAAACTGAAACCAATCAACAACTGACAACTTGTACCCACATAAGCCACCAATTAAAATAAATGACAAAGAACTAAAAATGATTTCAACATTTAAACACTTGAGAAACACGATTATAGAAAACAATTGCATTGACAAGGAAGTGAATAAGCAAATCCAAAATGCATGTGCTTCCTTTCGTAAGCTGGATAAGCATCTATGATCAAGAAAGAGCATCAGGTTCGCAACAAAATACAAAATGTATAAAGGCAGTAGTACTACCAGCCTTGCTCTACTCTTCCAAAACCTCCACCTTGCATCAAGACCATATTAGAAGGCTAGAGGGATGGCAGTAACAGCACCTCAGGAGAATAATGAAAATCAGGTGGAATGATTATGTGATGAAAGTGGAAGTCCTAAAAAGGACAAAAACAAACAGCATAGAAGCAGTGCTTGTGACCATACAACTGCGTGTGACTGGTTACGTTGTAAGAATGGCGGATGACAGGTTCCTGAAAATGTTCCTCTATAGAGAGCTTGAGAACGCCAATAGAAGAGTGGGTGGGCAAAAACTTTGGTACAAAGATGTAGTTAAATGCCACCTAAAGGAAATGACATTGATATTTCAAACTTGGAGGTACAAGCAAGTGACAGGAGATTGGCGCAGGTTACACAAAGGGAAAGTAGTGATTGAGAATAGGAGATGGGTTGCAGTTCAGCAGAGACACTTCCAAAGACACAATTCTGGCGCTTCACATGTGCTACCTGCGGAAATATGTTCCACACCAGGAGAGGAGAGTTTCAACACCAGTGGATAATGCACCAAGCCAGTCCAGTCATCATCAGACATGAAAGACTGCAGGGAATGGTAACTAAATGAGGAATTATTTCCACTAAAAATCTAGTTAGTAGTACGCATGTAAAATTGAAAAAAAAAACACTTGAAATGTGTCAATATTATATAAATAAACTAAATAAAAGCTCAAAGGCCACAGAATCTGACCTGATATTGTGTTTATCTAGAAACAAAACTCATTTTTTCATTCAAAATGATTCTCCATGTTAATATTTAACAAAAACATTTTAATGCCTATGCAGAAGTTTTACTCGTGTTCTAACCACAACTGTTAACCTGGTAATATAAAAACTTTTTTTTTCAATTATGAAAAAGAAAAACATCAAAGAGAAAGAGCCATATATATATATATATTTTTTTTTTTTTTCTTTTTTTTTTTTTTTTTTGAAAAAAAAATCTTTTAAAAGTCAAATTTTATTCCTTTTTATTGTACAAGTTTGAAAAAAATTTACTAACAAGTTAAAATAAAAACTAGAGTGATTTCACTGCAACATCGGGTCGGTAGAGATTATTTTAACTACAAGAAATCAACCCTTTAACTCAATAAATGATCAAGGTTCAATTTCAAGATTGACAAAAGCTAATTTCAAATATTAGTATTTGTTTTTGCGTTAATTCTATGTAGCTGGTTTGCATTAAATTTCTCCCATCGCTATACACCATCAAAGGCTTGGTCAGAATGAAGTCTAGTCAAATCTGAAATATTGAATTTTCAACTGAGAATTTGTACTCGTATTATGCCACATAAAAATACTTTAAAATATTCTGAAGAAACTAAAATTTGTGAATGTACAGGGTGGAACGGTAAAATTGTCACCCTAGAAAAGACGACATGATTCCATGTCCATTTAAGGAAAATGGATTTTTTTTGTTGTTGCAGATCATCTACTAGTTAGCCAGTTGTGTACAAATCCCAAGAGCAACAGGAACCTTCTATCATGTCTGAAAGTGACACAATGTACAACGAGATCAGAGATGCACCGCTGTACAACTTATGATCTCTACCAATCCAAGTTATGACAACAGGACCATTGCCAGCACCCTCAAAATCCAAATCCGGACGGTTCAACGCTTGAGGGTACAGCTTAACGCATCGGACGATGCTTCAGAGGTTGAGGAGCAGAAGCCCAAGGCAGAGGACACCATCAGGAAGACAAGGACCTCATCAAAAAGGTCCAGTCAATCATTGATCAAACTCCCCAGCGACCTATTTGACAGATTGCCAGAGATTTAGGAGTTTCGCACACAACTATGAATGCATGTGTGAAGAAGGACTTGAAGTGTAGATCCTACAGGCACCAGAAAAGCCAGATCTTGACTGAGAAAAGAACCTCACGCTAATCAAGTCTGTCAGGTTGTTCAACAAACTGAAGTATCCCAAGCCAAATAAATGCTCTGGTTCTTTTCAGAAAAAAAGAACTTCTGCCAGAACGAGGTATACAACAGCTAGAATCATCACTAGATTGCCATGAATAACAGGGACGTGCCTAGGGTGATGAAAATGAAGTTTCCGGCCACAGTTATGGTCTTGGTGTGGTTCCAAGTGAGGGCCACATCATGCCACCTCACATCTTTGAAGTCGGCTTGAAAGTCAACACTAAGGTGTACCTAGATGTGCTGAAGTGTGTGGTGATCCCTTGGTGAAATCAGGTGGTCGCTGGCAGATCCTGAATGTGGAAGCAGGACTCAGCACCACCCCACAAGTCCAAAGAGACCCAGGCCTGGCTCCAGAAGGAGTGCTACGACTTTGTATCCTCTCACTGCCACCCCTCCTCCCCCGACCTGAACTTGCTGGACTACTTCATTTGGCCATACATTGAGAACAGCACCAACATGACCTCCCACAACACCAAAGCTAGTCTGATCGCCAAGTATTTGCCAAGCTCCTGCCGGTGCTTGTGGAAAAGGCATGCTCCCAGTTCCAGGCGGTGGTTGAGGCTGAAGGCGGCTACATTGAATAGATGACAGCTCTACTACATAATCAAGTTATTTGAATTGATTTTTTCAATAAAAGTTTTAAAATAAAGCTGTAGTGTTGTTTTCTTTAGGACAACATTTTTATTGTTCCACCCTGTATATTAACTGATGTCTAATATCTATTAAAATTTCACAAAAATCAGTTTTCTGAATTTTCACATAGAAATGCAACCCTTTTATGCTTCCTTTATATGAAACAAAAAATAAATATAATCCCTTATGCCTAGAAGCTGTATTCCAGAATTCATAATGATCACTTTAATTAGTTTAAGAGTGACACTTGTACATAGAAATATACAAACATACTTAACTTAATATATACATGCCACAATTGTGTTGACACACCGGTTCTTGCCAGATCACTGATGTTAAGCAATGTTGAGCCTGGCCAGTATCAGATGTGTAACCATTTGGGAAGGTTAGGCACTATATGTACCTTCTGGGAAGGTTGGGCATGGGGCCAGCACCCTCACCCCGAAAAAAGAACTCCTCGGTACAAAAGCATCTACAAATTGTGGACGGCCTATGTCCTTCCAGGAGCTCAAGACTAGGGTAACTTTATATAGAGATTGTGCCTATTTCAAGTTGCCAACAAATTCCCAGTTTGGATGACCAAGTCTGGTTATTAGATGAGAATTTAAAAGTGGGATCGGGGGATGTATTTAAAAGTGGGGGGAGGGGGATTATTGTAAGAAAAGAAAAATTACTGGTGATACCTGGTGCGGTATTAGCCTTAGGCAAGGCTATGTCAGCTTTCTCCAAAAGGAGGAAATTTACAGGGAATATCAAATTGACAAGCAGTCCCTAGCTGCATATATATCCCAGTCATCGGAAGATAACTGTTCCTAGCATTCTCAATAGTCACCAATCTCGTATTGATGATGCTCAACACACCTTAACTTTTGTGATATAATAAAAACTGGTGTCAACATGATTATGCTGCATATTGTAAAGGGGTAAAAAAAAATTAAAAAAAAAAAAGAATGGTTTAGAGCAGAAGTTCTCAATCTTATTTTGCTTATAGATCTAAGAACTCCATATATGCATATATAATTTTAAATATATATATATATATATATATATATATATATATATGTTTCTAATTTACTAAAAACTAACAATGAAACAATTTCATTATATTCACAGATGCTACAAAATAGCAAGGATTGAATACCACACAGTGATCGTGCATCCCTCAGTCTACAATACATATTAATCAAAGACATGTTTATTCATAGTATAATGTAACCTCCAAACTTCAGGTGTATCTTGTCAAACTCGGGAATCTGCACAAAGTTTTGAATGGAAACCTATTTAATCCACAAGAGTAAAATGCTCTTGTTTCATCAGTTATAACCAGGTTGAAGTCTAAAATAATTTTATTGTCCACACTGAAGATTGAACCTTCAGTCTTTAGAAGAACTTCACTTAGAACTAAATTCTTACTTTATCTGTTGTACCACAGATTCTTGTGAACGAGAAAGATTCGTCCAGAGTTTGACAGAAGAACTTTGCTCCATGGTTCGACAGAAGAACTTTGCCCCATGGTTCGACAGAAGGGTAATCTGAAGGTCAGATGTTACACTGACCGAAACATTATGAAAATAACTTATTTCAGAAATACAGAAAAAAGTAAAGTTCTGTTTAACAAAAAAAAAAAAAAAAAAAAAAAAAAAAAAGGACACTGGTTAATAAGAAAGCGGACAGGTGTTTGTTGATAAGATAGAATCACTTGCTGACTTATAATGATTTGGCCAAAGGGTTGGATGGGATTTGGGGAAATGGAAGGGGGGAATATTGTCAATGGCTTAAACAGTCTGTGGATACTAATTACAATCTACGATGATGTGTGCACACTGACATTGGAAGGAAAACAAAAGTAATCGTTTCAAAGAACAAAACAGACAAAAAAAAAGCAAATTCATGTCATTAAAAATGTCTTCTGAAATTCAAAGCAAACGTGTCATCATTATCGAAGTATTTACCCGCCTCCCCACAAGGGCTGGGTGTGATGTAACATTCAGTATAAACTAGAAGGGGGCGGGGATCCATACCGAGTTCAAAAAAATAATCTCTAATAGATCCCACACTGTCAACCAAGCTCCAATCCCTGTCCTACTACAGTTACATTGCCAAAATTGCATTCAAAACACTTGTTACTTCAGGAGTTAGTGGAACTTTGACTTGAAAGTTTTTCATTCCTAAATGTTGATATTTTGTGATGAAATGCTTTAAAAGAAACTCAGTATAACTTCTTTTCTATGCAGCCTGTAGTGTTTGTTGGCAGGCAAAAAGAAAAGGAAAAAATGACTGCTACTTCTCTTTATATGTTTGATGACGTTTCGGTCAACTATTCCTGTGGTCTTCGTCAGATAAGAATGCAGAGTCTTAACTGTATCTTCAGTAATTACTGGCTTCCACAGTTGTTGTCATCTCACATTTCAGCCAGCTAATCTTCTGGCTGACTTTGGGTAGGATTGAACCGCTATCTTCAGACAACGCTCACCTGGAACCATAGAGACAATGCCTCTATCCACTATGCCACAGGCCCCAAAGTAATTAATGAATATACAGTTAAAAGACTCAGCATTTCTCTCCTGTCTCCGTTAACCACCTGATGAAGGCCAGAGGAATAGCTGGCCAAAACGTAGTGAAACAACAACTATGAAGAGGATAACAGTCCACAAATAAATATGCAAATTACTCATCTCAAGAGATTCCAACTTAAAAATCAGGTTCATTTCCCGAAAAAAAACAAAAAAAACAAATGCATTTTTGTTAAAAAAAAAAAAAAAAAAGTCTCCATTGTTTTGTAACATAGCACTCCATCCCAAAAGAAATCAAATTGATCAGACACTCCTCTTCCCAAAAGAAATCAAATTGATCAGACACTCCTCTTCCCAAAAGAAATCAAATTGATCAGACACTCCTCTTCCCAAAAGAAATCAAATTGATGTAACCCCTCCCCCAAACATGAAATTGATCCAACCTCAATCCAAAAGAAATTAATTTGATCCGGACAAAACCCCTCCATTCTTTACAAAAATCCATTTCATCCTTAAAAAAAAATCTTTTTTTAATTTAAATCTTAATCTGACTCCATTCCAAGAAATTAGTTTGATCCAAATCAAACCTGTTTAAGAAATCAATGACACTCCCCAGAAATCTACTTGATATGATCTTCACCCACCCCTATCCCAAAAAATAAACTTGATCCGACCACCCACTCCAAAAGAAATCAATTCGATTTGAATCTACCCCACTTAAAAAAAAAAAAAATAAATAAAATAAAAAATAAAAAAAAATCAATTTGATCTGGATCCAATGTCCCTTCCTCTCTGCCCAAGAAATTAATTTGATTACTTAAAAAAAGTTAATCCAAATCTGACTCCATTTTAAGAAATTAATTTGATCCAATCCCCACTCCAAAGAAATCAATTTGATCTGACCACTCACCCCAAAACAAATGAGCTTGATCCACTCAGACTCCACCGACAGAATTTTTAATAAGCACGTTAAAATGAACCAAAATGCTAAAAGATTGCAACCATCAGATTAGCCATAGCAAAAAAATTGGCAGATTTAAAAACATTGTAGTTTCTTCATTGTGGCATGATTACAAAGGGACAATCAACAAACATAGCGGGCAGATAAGGTGGGTTTACCTGCTGCCGATTTTCCATTTGGCCAATGTAGTGATAATTCTGATAACTCTGCAGCAAAGAAAATGATAGACATTTCGTGGAATTAATTACTGGCTTTAATTGTTGATTCACTCGAGGTGACACGATGTGGTAAGTAGGGTATGGGAGAAGTAAAGACAGATTTTGTCTGATAGCTTAAGACAAACGAGGGAAGATAGCTGGGTGAGAAGAGGCGATCAGAGGAAAACAACTTCATGTCTTCTGACACTGACAAACAGATGCAGCTTGAAATCCTACGCTAGTTTGTGGGTGGCTAGAGTTTAAGCATTCAGAGTTGGATAGTTGGTAGGTACAGACAAGATGAATGGCCAATCTCTTTAAAAAAAAAAAAAAAAAAAAAAAAAGTTGACTCTCTCCTCCATGAATTTAAAAATTTACCAAACTTTAGTAAATCAATCAACTGCCATAAAATTTTTAATAAATGTTAATTAACTAGTAGGGAAAGCTGACGTTGCCCGGAATTGATTGATGATTAACAAATGCTTCACATTCCCAATACTTCTGTCATCAAAAATCGGTGAAACCTATTTATTCAATTAAATCGATTGATTGCCTGCTCTAGTTGGGGGCCTATAGTGGTTCACTGGGAAGAAGCCTTACATTCCTCTCTGCAATGACTTAGTCCACAATGCATTGTAGTCTACATTGCACTGTAGAGAAGCTACTGCTGATTTTATCAAAACTATATATAATGGCTTGAATTTAAGTGTAAAATGAAAAAGTCAAGTATCATGGTGCAATTGTGCTCTAAACAGAAACATTCATTTCGAATACGCCCCATCATATCAAAGAACCTACTGTTGATTTTATATATCAGGCTTTTCTGCTTGTGTGATAATAAAACTTCTCAAATCCACTTGCGATGTTAGGCTGTGTAAGATGCTGATTTAGTCAAAATCGCCTGTTCCTTTCATAGAATTTTTTGATTATCGATATTTATCAAAGACATTCCGATACAAAATGTATCTAAGAAAACTGTCAGGCACATAAAGTATTGTGTGACATTTGATCAAACTCCACTCAGCCATATTTGAGTCCATAGGGAACGAACTCACAAAGTTCCATGTGTATGTGTATGTACATACACACACTATAATAAATGACAAAATGTCTATATTCCAAATTTCAAGACGTTCCTCTTACTGTTTATTTCTTTCAGCATATTAAAATGTTCACTTTTTGACAGCACCTATTTCGTAGCAGAGAAAGAATCATATACTTATCTCATTTTTTTTACATTTTCTGCAGAGACTCATCAGACGAATAAGAATTAAAAAAAAAAAAAAAAAAAAAAAAAGATTATGGACATCTAATATAAACTTCTTTAAACTTTTTATATCACATAGAAATTATAATATCTCCGAGTTAACAACAGAGCTCGCCTGTCTATTTAATTTGCTCGACTTCGGAAAGATAAATATTCAACATTTGTTGCTCACCGCATGTGGATTAGTCTTTTTCCTATAACATCTTGGGAAAATAAAAATAATAAAAAGCGTTCCCGCAGTAAATGAAATACTATCCCGCAGTCAAAGTTGACCTCATTAAGTCATTAAAACATGCACCTGCGAAATCTAAGTAATTAAATAAATTCAAACGTGTTTCCGTTAAGTATTGCGCGGTGGCCCAATGGTTAACGTCACAGGTTTTTTTTTTTTCACACTTTAATTTCCAACTTCGCCTCAAGGGTTAGGGTTCGATCCTCATACTCACCTACCAAAACTTTTTTTTTTTTTAATCCCCCCCACCTCGGAGTTTTGATTTACCCAAAACCACACACACCTCCAAACACCCAGGCAATGCCGGGTATCCCCCGCTAGTCTATATATATATATAAAAGCGAAAATATGCGTGTGTGCACTTTTTGTGCATGTCCGGTAAAGGCTTTTTTCGCGATGCTTCTCGGGTTGGTCGCTCATTCTTATAACTTTATATACTGTCTAAATTATAATATCTACGAGTTATGAAGGGAGGTTACGTCTATCTTTAATTTGGCCGACTTTTACACGCTATTTTTGATCAGTGCAGGGAAAACCTCTTCTATTAGACAATTGCTATTCATTGGGACACTCCCCTTTTTATATGGAGCTGGTTTCCCCCTCCCACAACATCTTGGGAAAACAAACAACCAAAGTTGGGGAAAGAAAACGGAAAACAAAAAAAAAACAAAAAAAAAAAAAAAAAAAAACAGCCTTGCAGCGAAAGGTAACTGCGAGATATGTTTGACCTTATTATCATTAAAATCGCGCATTTAAGTTTTAATTGTTAACTTAAATCACTTTTCTATTACTCTGCTGGGGTGGGTGAGTGGGTTACATGTCAGGATTTTTTTCCACCTTCGCCTCAAGGTTCTAGGTTCGATCCTACCTACATACCTACCAAAACTTTTTTTCTTCTAAACCACACAGGCTACGCCGGGCATTTTTTTTTTTTTTTTTTTTTTGCGATTTTTTAAAGTTTAACATCGTTTTATTTTTGTTGTGACCCCCCCCCCAACACACACACCTTCAAACACCCGGGCAATGCCGGGCACCCCCACTAGTGATTACATAAATCCGAAAAGATCGGAAAAGTAGTTGCAATTGTGTTTTATGAAATTTACGTCATATTTGATTTGAAAATGCTGAAAGAAATAAATGGTAAGATGAACAATGTCTTGGAATATAGACTTTTTGTCATTTATTTGCCTGGGTACCCGGCATTACCCGGGCGTTTGTAGGTATGTGTTGAGCAAAAAAAAAAAGTTTTAGTAGGCAGACTCGAACCCATGACGCTTAGGCGGAAAAGAAAGTGGAGGTGTGTGTAAAGGTGTTGGTTGAGCAAAAAAAAAAAAAAAAAAAGTGGTAGTAGGCAGGCAGGTTCGAACCCATACTGCGAAGGAGGAAAAGAATGTGAAAAAAAAAAAAAAAAAGTGATGCGTTAGCTGTTGTGCCCATTGCCAAACCGGAAGTGACGTGCGTTTAAATTAAGGCTAGACAATCGAAAAAAGGTGATGACTTTCGAAAATATAGGAAAAAAAAGAAAAAAAAAAAAAAAAAAAAAAAAAAACGACACTTCTTTGTAGAAATGTGCCCAGCTGAGTGTGAAGGAATAAGGTTTTGGGCCAATTTTTCGATATTTGTTGTCCGAAGGGTCAAGTTTCAAAACAATAACAACCTCATGAAAATCTGTCGCCTCTGTCAAAAGTTTTTGTGAGACAAACAAACATTCATACATTTAAACAGACAGGTGAGATTATAGATTGGTAAGTAAATAAAAATTTAAAAAAATTCAAGCTGAGATTGAAACCAAAATCTAAAAACACTTAGTAAAGTACAATAACCATTAGACCAGCTTGACACAATCTTCACAAATTGTTTTCTTAACCTAAAAAAGCTGTCATGTTTCACAGCTGTACATGCGTATTCATGAAACAGTTGACAAATAAAAATCCAATGACCCCCCACGTACCAATTTTGATCCTTTAGCAGCCCTTTTTTTTCTGATAAAAACGTATTAAGTTTTCTACATGTCTGAATATCCTATATACCAAATTTCAAGTCTGTGGATCAGAATTCATTAAAGTGTCCAGACACACACACACACATTCTCACTTTTATAGATATATTCTATATGGTTTTTCTATCAATATGTGGTGACAAAAATTAACTAAGTTTCACTCACCGACATAATAATCTCATAATCCAGCTGTGTTATTCACATGTGCTTGACAGTGTCTGCATGTAACTATTGATCTATTTCTTATCACAGAAATGGATATATAACTTAACCGCAATTTATTTGTTCAAAGTTCAAAGGATATATGGCTTCTCTTGTAATCAAAACTTTTTTTTTTAACCTTTTTTTATCACATCTCTTTTGAATTGGCACATATACACACTTTGACTCTAACAATCTCCGACTTTCAAAAAAGTGTGGCAACACCAGAATTTTAACTTGAAAATAAAATGCAACACTAAAATGACACTTGGAAATCTTAATAATCATAAAACTGTGGACCATTCAGGCGTGCTTACTTGCTGGCTTGCGTGAATCTTGTACAAGATGCCTTCAAAAGGTTTTCAGATTTCTTTTTTACTGACATTTAAAATTGTCGTAGACTCTTGAAAATACACCGTTATTGCTATACATCTTATGAGATGACCGACCAATTTTTATGATTTCAGGTTCAAATGAATAGCTACAACAGGAATTGGAATACACCCTACAAAAGCCTGATTGTCACAGCTGGTTAAATTCAAAAATGCAATCTGGACATGAGGATACTTTAGAAGAACGATATATGCAATAAAATGGTATTTTAAACTTGGAAAAAATGCCACAAAAACGTATGGAATGCTTCAGACTGCTTTGGAACTAGCTTGTGTGAATCGAGCATCAGTTTTAAAGTGGCATAAGAGATTCAAGGAAGGCAAAGAGTTTATGAAGGATGATGAGAGAAGTAAGGAAATCAGAACATCAGAGTTGATTGGCCAAATAAAGAATTTCATGTATAAGGACCGTCATGTGCTTATAGAGACAATAAGTGCACAGTTTGATGTCAGTGTGGGAACTATTCATCTAAGATTTGTGCGGTTTGTCCCAAGGGTGTACGGAGAAGATCAGAAAGAAATACATCGTAGGCATCCAGACAGTTCCTCACCTTCCTTTATAGTCTAGACCTTGCTCCCTGTGATTTTTGGTTATTCCCCAAGATCAAGAAAAACCATAGAGGCTGTCGTTAGGAGACAATTGAGGAGATGAAAGAGGCTGTGATGAGTCATTGACATGCTCACACAAGAGGACTGGAAACTTATTGAAGGCAGCTCGTATATATGTATATAAAAGTGATGTAATGAAGCATTAAATAACGACAAAGTTTGAAGCACTGAATATTTAGGTTTTGATTAAAGCTGATCACTTCAAAGTCATCTTGTTTTTGTTTTAACTTTTGGAAATCATTACTATATTTGGTACAATATAATAATCAATAGGAAACCTGCATGAATTAAAATGTCATATTTAAGTGTATTCTATAACCGGGCAACTTGCTAGTTAAAAAAAAACACACTATATATATTACAATGTTGAAGAGA
The DNA here is from genome assembly GCF_053919585.1 of Euprymna scolopes. Lineage (NCBI taxonomy): Eukaryota > Metazoa > Mollusca > Cephalopoda > Sepiida > Sepiolidae > Euprymna > Euprymna scolopes. The sequence continues at coordinate 44,799,219 of NC_136521.1, forward strand.
CATCTGTAAAATAGACACTGTTTATATACACTCACCTCGCTACAAAACATCTGGAATAATGTTTTATCTACACATTCTGGTTAGAAAATTGACAAGTTACGATTTATCTCAGGAATTTATTTCATCAAATATTCTTTTGTAAATCTATATATCTATAAAAGTGAGAATGTGTGTGTGTGTGTGTGTGTGTGTGTGTGTGTGTGTGTGTGTGTGTGTGTGTGTGTGTGTGTGTGTGTGTGTGTGTGTGTGTGTGAGGACACTTCTCAACCTATATACTCGACGAATTTTTGATCTACAGACTTTAAATTTGGTAGAATATTCAGACACGTAGAAAACTGCTAGGAGCAAAATTTAAATGAATGCACATGCATGAATCGTCCAAATGACAGATTATTTATCTTAAGAATAAGTAGGTTTGAAAACACTTTTTAAATTATGTGGCAAGCTGACCTAATGGTTATCGTACTTAACACACCATCTTTAGGTTTTGGTCTCGATCACAGCTCGAATAACTTATTTCTTTACTTACAAAAAGTGAACTGGTTAGAAAAAACACTTGCATGCAGATATATTAGTTTTTGTATGAAATATATTTATGCGCATCTTATGACCGGGCAACACCAGACGGCCTGCTAGTACTTTTATAAATCAATCAGCCGTGATCAGATAATTATTAATTCACGATTCCATTACATAACTGCAGATTTGCACAACATAGTTTCATCCTCTTTAACTGTTAATACCATTAAATAGGTTTATCCTGTATTATTAAATAACCAGCTGCTTTTTTTTCTCTCTCTTTTCTTTTTAAATAAACAGGGAAGATTTTACTTAAAAAAAAAAATAAATAAATAAATTTCTGAGATTCATCACAATAAAAAAGGAAAAAGTTCATTTCTATAATGAAAGTGAACGCATGTTTCCGGCTTGCTTTAATGATCACCTATGCACATTTAATTTTCATAAGAAAAGCGGATAGGGCTTAATCTTAATAATTGTAAAAAAAAAAAAAAAAAAAAAAAAAAAATGAATTATGAATTTCATTTCCAATGCAGAGAGAAAAAATTTGTTCTTATGTTACACTTCACCTTTTCTGTCCTCGGTCAGTGGAGGAGCAATCTTTCATAACCAAGACAATTTTAATTTTTGTTCTTATCCAGAGTGCCCGTTTCGGGAGCTGGATTTCCCCACATTAGAAACTGACCTTGTGTGGAGGCAAGTAAATTGATTATTATTATTGGGAGTATAGTAGAACCCTGGGATATGGTGGGTCTAGGATACGTTTTTTTCAGGTTACGATGAGGGTATACGATGTTTATTCGGCCTCTGGTTACGGTATTTGTCCCACCTTACAATGTTATTTATGTTATTTGATTATATACAAGTGTATTATATACTGTACTGCATTTTGTTACTAATGTTTAATGCCGTATCCTAGGGTTCTACTGTAATTGTATAATTAATAATTAGTTGGGGGGGGGCAGTTACCAGAGAAGATGACAGATGGGGAGGGGGGACGATAGAAGATGAAAGGTGGCAGGCACTCAGCGACAGGAGACGGTGACAAAAGAATGACGACAAAGTCACAAAGAGTATGTGTGTGTGTATATATATATATATATATATATATATATATATATGAGATATGTTATTTTATTTACTTTTGTGATACGTTTTGAATGAATTCAATTGTTTATGCAAAAGTAAATCGCAATATAATCAAACAGTCGTGCGAGATGGTCCAGTGGTAAGAAGAGTTTAGGTTTCTTACCATGAGATCCTGATTTCGAATCTCGCTGATGAGTCGTAGATGACGAAACACATGTCAGTGGATAATTATATTTTAAAAACACACACACACACATATATATGATAGACAGAGAAGGGGGTATAAAAAAGAAAGACAGAAAAGTTTTAAAAATGGATGCTTCCCACTTTATAAAATTTCTCTTTTATTATCTATACCCTCATCCAGGCAACATCAGATAATCGTGCTAGTTGTTTAATGAAAATGACAACCACATCACTCTCAAATTGATTGTCATTTCCTAAAATAGTTTTAGTATTGACAAATGAATCTAAGTAAATGATACTTATTGTGGTTACTAAAATTAATTCAATCCTACTTAGCAATATTCGACCTTGTGCTGTGCTCTAGTTTAATACAATACTTAAAACCTCATAAGAAATTTAATCTTTCTTTTCCTCCTGTAACGACGATTAAGAAAATCTGGGTCCTATAAAGCATCACATTACGATCTGTTTTCTGTGGTCGCAACCACACGTAACTTTTGTATACAAATAGTTCATAGATTTTTTTTTATCGTATATTTTGTAAATGGCTCAAAAGCAATATATTTATTTAATCCATAAATGGGAGTGTGATATATACTGCCACTCTAAATTGGAGCATAGGGAGGAGCAGGTGCTCGTGTGTAAGAATTATAAGTTTATGGAGCAAGTTCAAGGAACTTCTGCCATTACTAAGCAGTAGGGCATTACCACGGTCGACCAAAGGAAGAGTCTATCAAGCATGTCTATGCAACATGATTTCTTTCCCTTTTTTGTAATTTTCTTATTGTTCAAGCTGGGGATGGGGCATCCTACTAGATGCCAGACATTTATTCACCTACTATCTCATACATTCCAACAGAGAGATCTTTTTAAGATTCTAATTGCTCTTTTAAGTGTAATTGCTTAAATCTCTCTAGCACTTGGTTCACCAGGTATATTTGCCAGATACTTTTTTTTTTTAATTTGTTTTTTGTGGGTCCGGTTACTCTTATAATTACTTGAATGAAGATCTTCCTAAGATTCCAGTTTCTTTTCATGTCGTACATAAGACGATATTTCATTATCTTTTCCCTCTCAGCTCTGTTTAACTTTGCATCATTGGGCACACTAACTTCTACTAAGGTTGCTTCTTTCCCCTTTTCTTGTCCCATATCACTATGTCAGGTTTAATAGCACCGTTTTCAAGGTACATAACTGTAGGAATTGCATAGTCATCGTGGATGGTGTATGACTTATTTCAGAAACAACAGTTGGAATATGTTCCCAGAACCTGCTATTGCATTCCATATTCAAATTTTTTCAGGTGGTATAGTATAGATATATATGCAATCTATTGTGTCGCATCGTGTAATAGCTGTCCCCTAGCAGAACCTTTCAGCTGGATGTCAGGTGGCTCTCTCTCTCTCTCTCACACACACACACACACACACACACACACACACACACACAACTTTTGTGTGGCAGAACTTGCACTCATTGTCATTGCTGTGACCATGTTTTTTCTGGTATATATTACTAGGACTAGCTGCTGTGTATACAAGTCACCAGTGAGGGTTGAGGACATGCTTTGCATCATGAGAAATGATATGAAAATGATACAATGGTTGTGCCATGTGAGTATGAAAGACACGTTTAGTTCCGAAGACCTCAGAGAAAGATTAAATCTGGACAATGTAGAAAGATGTGTGCAGAACAAAAGACATTGATGGTATGAACATGTTGAAAATAAATAAATACTGAATTACAGTTCTTGGGTTAGTAGATGCAGAACAGTTGAGGTAACAGGTCCAGTTCACAGAGAAATACCAAAGTAAACATGGGAAGAAGCGATATAAAAAAAATCTTGAGAAAAAGAAGTATAAATAAAGGCCTTGCCAGAGATAGTTTGGAAATCAATTTCTTAAAGCCGTCAAATAAATGGAAGCATATAAAACGGACGTTAAACCAAATATGATGATAACTCCAAATCAGAGTACAACTCTACGTACGTACTATGACGATTTTGCACTTCCGAAAAAAAGACCCCAAATCGAGGCCTCACCATCAGACGTAGTTTCATGTTAACATATCCAAGACAACAAAAATAGATTACCAATTCTTATTTACTTAGATCCCCATGACGGCAGAATTAAACACGAGGTAGATTTTTTTGTTTTTTTAATGTGGGGAAAATCAAGGTGCCCACAATAGAGCATTATGGATTGAAATAAAAAAAATTTTAATTGCCTCAGGCTAGAAGGATTTTACCCTTGACTAATGGTAGAAAGATGAAATGAATTATCAGCACCAGGGCTCTACGGACAACTTTATCTTTAGTTGACCTTTGACAACTAAATATCATCGTTACTAGCCAAACCCACATGACTTTTGGAATATGACGCTATTCAGTGACAAGCACATACAAAGATTTTTGTTGTATTTTTTTTTTTAAATAAGTGTAATGCATCGAATTTTATATTAAGATTTGAAAGTATAAATATTCAAATTTCTTCAGATGTTTTTTTTTAAACAACTTTTTTACAAAAGAAAGCGAACATTGTTTCATTAAACCATTTATTGTTTAAATAATTTGACTTTGATCGTTTTATTAAAAAATAAAGGTTGAAAATATGTTTTTTTTCACTTAGTAATGAGCTTTGAAACATTGTCGGTGAAAAAAGAAAAAAAAAAAAACACCTGCAAATGCGACCATTTCGTTTGCAACATAAAGCCCTAAACACAGATATTACTCTTTACTACATGTCAAAAGGCCAACGCAACTCACACCAATTGGTTAGTTTTTTGGTGATGTGATATAGGAAAGATATAAAAAATTAGTATTTTTCTCTCGCCCACCGCAGGAAGATACGTTACAAGCTCAGAAAGTGAGGATCGAAAAGCCGGCATCCAAGAGCAAAAGCACTTTGGTCGTTATGTTTTCAGCAGCTCCGTTGACATTCCCCAGCAGAGGTGCCTTAGGCAATTAGCAATGAACTAACCACTTCTCAAAACATGAAAAGGTAATGCTTGAGAGAGTAAACCTATAGAACTGCATAAAATCATGCTTCAACCTGACTGAAAAAAAGCAACCTCACTCATGGCTCAAACTGTTGGACTGATTGTCAAGGACAAGGGTTAATATATGGGGAGGTAAATGGATTTCCTCAAAATACATTGAGGAAGGAGGGGAACAGGTTAGGTTGGTTGGTTTTGTTTTATGGCATATCAACCCTTTTCAGGTTATTTAACGCCGAATCCAGTGATTTTGAAGAAAAAGATTTAATAGACTATATATTTGTTTTTTTTTTTCAAGTCGGTTTCTGTTTAACCCATAGTTGGGACCCTAACAAGTACATACACATTTAACATGTTTTTTTTTTTACAATAATCAGAAAAAAATAATTATACAGATTTCCCAACTAGCCTGATCCAACAGCAGTACAGGGCCAGGACAGCAGGAAGCCAGATGGGATGCACTAGCTGCCATAAATGTTGACATCCTCCCACATATAGAGCCTGATATTCCCAAATGGTCACTCATCTGATACTGGCCAGGCTCAACATTACTTAACTTCAATGATCTAATGAGAATTAGTGTGTCTATGGGATTATGCCGTTTACATATACACACACACATTCAATTAAACAGACTTTAAAATTGGATTATTTTTCTCAGCAGACTCCATACTCAGAATCAGCAAGTTTTGGTTTCAGCTGACTCTCACGTCTGTCTCCAGCCAAGTGGTGGTCTTGTTAAGGTAAATAAGTATTTGAAAATTGACAGCATGAAGTGTGTGAGGGTGGGATTGGGGGAATCAGCCTTTATATGTATCTTATCAAAGGCAGAGAAAAAAAAAAAAAAAAAAGAGAGAGAAAGGTTGCCCTTGACTAGTAGACCAATGAGTCAGAAGGTCACAATCGACTGGTCTAATGTATGTGTGTGTTATGTGTGCATGTTTTGGTTGTCAGCATTGACCCGGGGTGGGTGTCAGGGGATTACAATTGGTTTCACAGATAAGTAAACAATATATTTCAGACAGTGTTTCAATATACAACACTGTTTTTAATGGATACAAATGTTTGCGCAGACAAAGCAGCTAAATATATTGGAATTTTATATCACACTCATTGGTTAATAGTTCCCTCCCTTGCCCGTTTAGGGGGCTCCCGTTAATTGGCTAACAGATAATCCAAACCCTTAGTGGTTACATGAGCCAGCCTGAAAACAAAAGTTGATTACTTAGTGACAAAAGCTCTTGATAGCAATTGTTGGCAATCAACCTCACACCACGTCCTCCACCTTTCTAGTTTTTTTGTTTTTTTTTATTTATGGAAATCGCTCCAGACAGGGTATAAAGCCACTAATACTATTTCAAAGTCAAAAACTAGTCAACGGTAAGTGTAAGATAGGTCTTGACCCAGAAAAATTTTTCCTATTTTGTCAGAAACATCACTCATAGGACAAAATAAGGGAAGCAAAAGTTATGAGGTTGCCGAAAATGAACTCATGTTCGTATTCTTTGGATTCTGTGAACTACTGTCCCCATTTTGAGCATCATTTTCATAATACTTCGGTTAATGTAACCTCCCACCTTCTTCAGGTGTACCTTGTTGAACTCTAGAATTTGGATGGAATTTTGAAAAGAACACTTTATTCACTTCATGGGTGTAGCATGACGACTACCGAGAGAGTAGGCCAGTGAACATGACAGCGGGACGTCATTTCCTGATCAACATGTAGGTATAGAAAGTTTCTAGTGTTCAACCACGTGGTCATAAAAAATATTTTTCGTTGCCTTAGATTGTGCATGTTTTTTATTCTCCTAAAGAGAAAAAACAATTCTCGATTTGGATAATTATATAATTGCAATTATTATAAAATGGGATAATTTTAATCTAACAAAATATAAAAGTGGGTTGTTTTTGAATTTTTATATCTATCGAAGGAAGTAGAATATTTCATTTTATTTATTTTTTTAAACTACAAAACACAATTTTAATATGAGAATATTTTTCAGTCCGCTCTTTTAATAATAAATAAAACTTTTCATCAAATATTTCCAAATATTTTAAAGTTAGAAGCATTTTTCACAACAGTTTTTTTTAAACTAAAATAATTGATGATTTCAATCTTTTAGCACCGGGTGTAATTTATTTCTTTGAAATTTATTTAAAACTTAAAAGTTTTGGTTTGTTTGTTTGTTTTATAACACTTTATTTGTAAATAATTCACATCAATGAAATGGAAAATAAAATAGGAAATTTTCTATTCTCTCGAACACATTCACTTTATTCTTTAAATTCTTTATTCTCTCGAACACTTTATTCATACGAACACAAATTTAACTTAAAAATTAATTAACTAATCAGTTTTAATTAAAGTTTTGATATGAACTAAAAATAAAGAGTTTAGTTAACATTTTCTTGTGTTTATCTTATAAATAAATATTGTTTGGTATTTGTGCTGTGTACTTACCGTGTTGAAATAACGTTATCTAGAAAGCTATTCTTAATAGGGGGGGGGCTTTCTAACTATTCTGCACTTCACCTAACAATTTGATGAAAAAAAAAAAAAGAGACCATAAAATTTAGCTTGAAAATCCTATCTAAAATATAGCATGGTGCGTACACTGCACAAGCACCAATATTATTATTATTATTATTATTATAAAAAAAAAGGTACTTCACGGGGAACGTGGACCCTGCATAAGCAGGTCTTAATTTAATGTTTGCTCCCTAAAAAGCGCATATGCAAAAGGTTTCCATTAGTTTATTTAAATCACAAAAACTTTTTTGAAGGTACTATTTGAGGCAAAAAAAAAAAAAAAAAAGCATTATTTGAATATGTATGGAAAAAAATGTAACAAAAAATATTTAGTGTGGGAAATATAATAAAAATAAATTGAAATGAAAATAAAATAAAAACAAGTACAAAATAAAAGTATGAATCAAATTGAATTAAAGAAATTAAAAATTTGAAAAATAAAATAAATGTTCACTATATTTTCTATGTTCACTATATTGGTTAAAAACCAATGTTCACATTATAGTATGATTGTCTTTTAGTAGTTATGTGAACTTTATTTCCATATTCCTGTATTCTGCACTGATATGAAAATGAAGACTATAGCGGAGTATAGGATTCCTAACCATGTAACTGATGAAAATACACTACACATTTTGATGGAAAACATGGGGAAAAAATGAACAGAAAACCAAAAATTTAAATGTAATTTCTTTATTAAAAGTAATTGTTATTTAAATATTTCAACAATGTTGTGGGGGAAAATCCTGCTCCTCAATAAGGGGCACTCTGGATAGGAACAAAAATAAAAATTGTCTTAGTCATGAAGGGTTTCTCCTCCATCGACCGAGGACAGAAAAGGTGAATTGTAGCATCAGAACAGATACTACTACACTGATCTTGTCCCGAAAGCCAAGAATTGTTTGTTTTATGTTTCTTTAATTGTTTGTTCCTAAATTCATAATTCACTTTTATCAGTATTAGATTGTATATTGCTTTAAAATTACGTAATTTTACATAGATAATATTTATATTTTGTATTGAATAAAGTTCCGTTTCATTATTAATTGAATCGGGTGCCTTTCTTTTCTTTTTTAACATGTTTTAATGCTGTTTTTAAAAATGCCATCATATAGTATCGACAGTAACAGTTTGACAAATCTTACCTACATTGCTTGCAAGCATTTTTTAGTTAACAGGCATTCTATATTTCGTTGGCCATGGTAGCAAGCTCTTGTTACATCAGCCATGATTGGATAAATGGATAAAGGTTCTAAGTAATTCGCAATTGAAATAGAGTTCGCCGGGCGTGCAGATCTAAGAAAGAAGCTTTGTTCGTGGAATTTATGTTTGGATTTAGGCACAGATAAAGAGTTGGGGAAATTATTGATAGTGGTTTCAGTTAGACAAGTGTTTTTCGTGAGAGTCAGGACGGGGGAGGGCACAGATTGGAGCTCAGACTAGCACTTGCCATGAAAATAACGATAAAACGGATGACAATGATGGAAACCTTAGAAAACAACCATCAGTTTGTAGTGGAATGGGGTCGTAAATGAATAACATTTAATGATACAAAGACTAAACTTTTTTTTTTTTAAACAATTACAAGAAACCTTCTCAACTACCGATTGTTATGACTAATTACACTACCTGTGAGCTCATCATTCAAACCCCTCGGCAACACAAACTGGAACAAATACATTGAGGATATTGCCAAGGTTGCTTCAAAGAAGGTGGGCTTTCTCTATCATACTAGAAAATTACTCACAACCGATTATCCGGTATCTCTACAAAGCCAACATTTGTCCATGCATGGAGTACTGTTGTCACATCTAAGCTAATGCATCTATCACTGATCTCTCATATTAGATGGAGATAAAAATAAGACGCCAATCTAATAGGTCCTGCACTATTAACCAAGCCTCAATCCTTGTCCCAGCGCTGCAATGTTGCATCCTTGTGTCTGATTTTACAAGTATTTTTATGGAACATGCGTAGACAAACTCTTGACGGACATACCCTAAAGTAACTTAACAAGCAACAAAACCCTAACCCACTCTCTAGATGCTGGAAAGCCTTCTAATCTAATAGTTCTTCCCTCAGACTGTTAGACTTCGGAATTCTGTCCCTGTTTCCTGCTTCCTTGCATATATTAACTTGCAGAAGTTTAAATGTAATGCTAACATATTTCAGTGCTCAACCCCTTACATAGTCCCAAATAGTAGCCCCTTACATTCAGGTGCCAACATACCTTGTTTGGAGTGGAAAAAAAAAAGAATATTTACGAAACTAGAAAACAAATAATCTAATATCCACAAAGCTTGAGATTCAAGTTATCCAAGACTTATTTCGAACGTTCAATAATGATTAGATTCAATAGCTGAACACGAGCAGTTAGGGTTAGCATCGGCCTTATTATCTATTTTTAGGTGCAAGTTAGAGTCCTGCTTGGTCTCATTTCTATCTTTGTATTTTTTATACAAACAATTTCATTATATTTAGTTTGACCTCTATTGCATGCTGGCTGGTGTTAAGAATATTTTTTTTAAGACAAAATCCAAAATTAGTGGCATTATCTTTTAACTCACCTGATGGAGAATCCATCTAATTCCAGGGATCTTGTTTGTTTGTTTTGTTTCATGACATATCAACCACTTCGGAGTCATTTAATGCTGAATTCCAGATCTCGATAAGTATAAAAAATCTATCTGTAATTTGATTGGCTCCTACTCTTTCTTCTCTGCCATCCCTCTTTCTCAGACTTGATGTTGCTAGTCTCAGTCTTTTCTATAAATACTATTTTGGCCGGTGTTCTTCAGAATTGTCTAACCTACTTCCTTTGTCCCAGATCGTTTGATTCTCTAATCTAGAAGTTTTGATCAAGTCGCTGTTTTGATATCTTACTGTAATGCAACATAGCGCGGATGCATGTATGTGAAATGACATCACCGGTAGGAAAAATAAAAACTTTAAAAAGGAGGTTATGTTAGAGACAGGGATACGTTCAAGATCATGTAGAGGCATGGAGAATGTTAGAGAGTACGTATGAGAAGACAATCATGTGAGAGGCGTCACAGCGCAGGGCTCTACATTGCGAGTGAAACAGTCGCATTTGCGAGTGATTTTTCAAAGTGCCGACTAGAAATAATGAAACGCTTACCTTTTGACGATCGTATTTCTTTCACTGACAATTTTCCAAAGCTCACTACTGAGTGAAAAATATCTTTTCAACTTCTTTTTTTAATAAAACGAACAAAGTTAGATTATTTAAACAATAAAAGTTTAATAAAACAATGTACTTTTTTCTTTAACAGAGGCTGTTTAAAAAAATATCTGAAGAAATTAGTATTTATACTTTCAAGTATCAACATAAAATTTGTTGTATATTTAGAAGTATACTTAAAAATAAAAAATAAAAAACTTTATGATGTACATACTCATCACAGAACGAAGATGTCATATTCTAAAAATCATGTGTGTTTGGCTAGTAACTTTTCTATTTGGCTAGTAAACGAAAATATTTAGTTGTCAAAGGTCAACTTAATATAAGTTTGCCTATAGAGGCGTCATAGCAGTAACAATAGAATAAGGAAATAAATGTTGTTGTACAAAACAGAAAGCAAGTTCTTCTCTATTCTTTGTCTGCTTTGCGACTGGCAACTACAACGCGTTGGTTCCCAGAAAACATGTCAGTAACACAGCTACCTATTCCAATAACTTCTTTCCAAAAACCACAGGCTTATTGAACTCTCTTCCTGCTGACTATTTTCCTCCTACCTACAACTTTAATCTTTTTAAGACCAAACTGCTTTATCGTTATTTTCATGGCAAGTGCTCGTCTGAGCTTCAATCTATGGCCCCTCCTCGTCAAACTTCCACGATAAACACTCATTTTGCCAAAATCACTATCAATAATTTCCCCCCCCCCTCTCTATCTGTACCTAAACCTAAATGCAGATTCCATGAACAAAGTTTCTTTCTTAGAACTTCACGCCTGTGGAACTCTTCCATTTGCCTGCTTTCCAACTGACTACAATTTGATTGTTTTCAAGTTCAACGTAAATAAATTCTTGATGAACCATCCCCCTAAGTAATCCAATTTTCAAATTTTCTACTACTTATGTATACCCAGTAACGCTTATCCTCGAGTGACCTCCAGGCCTTGTTGAGTAGTGACTCCTTTGTAAAAAAAAAAAAAAAAAAAGCCAAAAGACGTCTCTAATATTAGTGATAATCATCTTTTGTTCTTGTTAGCTCCTTACATTAAGTGACTTCATACCTTGTCTTTTTTTTTTATTATTATATAAACATTGTACTGCATAATCACAACACAATTTTTTGTTAGATCATCAAAGTTAAGCAACATTGAGCCTAATCAATACCAGATGTATGATCATTTGGAAATACCAGGTGCTGTATGTAAAAAAACATCAAGACTTTTCACAGCTCTTGCATTCCATCTGGCCTCTTGCTGTTTTAACTCTGTCTTGCCATTGGATCAGGTTGGTTGAGGCTAGCTCAGCACAATCCAGCTTCACTTTAAACAAAATATCCAGCGAGAAATCCTAGAGATGATGACTAGATGGTCTGTTGTTCCAACGGACAAACTCTCTATATAGACATTGTATCAGTACAGACTTCTTCAACTATTTTAGCACAAGTAATTCTATAAATTTTAGTGTTGGGACGATTAATCGGAATCTGAAAAATCAGAACTTTTGAAGTATCAGAAAAATTTTATCCTACTTTCCAATGCCAAAAACAATTCATTTGTCTTGTTTAAAGCAAAATCTTCCATTGCTGGTTATAATGATTAAATAAATATTAATTTTAAAATACCAATAAAACTAAAATCGATAGATCATCCTCGACAAGTGTATTTTGACATTTAAAAAAATATCTGCATATTTAACGTGTTTTTACAAAAATCGGGGAAAATAACAATCTTATAGTTAACTAATTAGAGACTTATAAAGCATTGGAATCGGTAATTGTATCGAAATCGGGAAAAATATTGGAATCGTCCCATCACTAATTTTTATGCTTCAGAAAATATCTGCACAGTTAACGTTTCTACGGCAATCTGGAATAACATCTCTATTGTTAAATATTTAGAGATTCATAAAGAATAGGTATCGGTAATTTAGCATGGAATTGGTAATTGAATCAGAATCTGGAAAAATATTGAAATCATCCCATCACCAAGAAATATATAATCTCTCCTTTTAGTTGAACCTTAGATTATTCTTACACTCACAAGATGGAGAATAACCATTGTGAGTCACACTTTCAGTCATATTTTGCATCGTTAACCATGTGGGTTGAGTTTCCAGCATTTCTGTGAAACCAAAGGTACCAATGGAAGATAAAAATAATGTGTGTGTGCGTGTGTGTATATATATATCTGCCGAAATGTAACAGTTGTTTCTGTTGCCTACAGATTATTTCATGGTTTTTGCCTCACTGTATTGCTTAAATATTGTCCTGTGCTGTGGCTGAACAGACCAAACCTGCGATAATATACATTCACATAATCACACTAGTATTTGCTCAGAGATGTACCAGCAATCTTCTTTAACATTGTATTTTGCAGTCCTGAATCTACTGCCTCAGAATTATGTGAATGAACGTCTCACTGTCACATTTTTGCAGTTCTGTATTGGCTATCACGATATTTCTAAGTTTCATGCATTCCTAACTAACTTAGTAGCCTCTGTCTATTATTAATGGTTTTATGACCATCTATATATATAAAAGGCAAAATGCGTGTGTGTGTGTGTGTGTATGCATGTTCCCTTTTTGTGTATGTCCGCGAAAGGCTTTTTTCCGAGAAGCAATCGGTCGGCTCACTCCTTAAAACATTTTATATCACGTATTAATGATAATATCTAAGAGTTACGAACAAAGGTTGCGTGTGTATTTAATTTGCCTGACTTTTACCAGCTCGCCACTTCGAAAAGCGAATGATCTGGCTTGCAGTGCAAAACTAGGCCAGACACCACGCCACTTCCTCGCACCTGTTTATTTCACTTCATAAACATTCACTTAACGCCCTTATCAGTTCCTTTCCCTCGTGGGCGAGACGGTTAGGTGTCTAGCTTTTTTCCCTTTCATTTCCACCTTCACGTCAAGGCTTTCGGGGTTCAATCCTACCTTCCTACTAAAACTTTTTTTTTTCTTTTACACCTCCAAACACCCAGGCAACGCCGAGTACCCCCCGCTAGTGGCTTAATGAAAAAAATAAAAAAATTAAAAATAAATATATATATATAACTTATGTTGACACTGGCTTAAATGGTCCCTATTTTTAAGTGCATGTTAGAGTCTACATTGAACACCAGCAGGTCACGAGAACTGTTCTTTCTGGTACAAGTTATACACTATCCACTATGACTACGTAATTCCCACAACTACGTACCTAGAAAACAGAGCCATTATATCTGACATAGTAATATACTTGTACTTGTGGCAGCAGTTACCCTGGATCGGTTAAGCAGGCTCCATCCAACAAGTTCACCACATCCCGTATAACGGCTGACTAGACACGGTAGTCCAAAATTGTTTCCGTTACGAGCATAATAGTGATATCGTATAAGGAGGAGAAAGAAGCAACCTTAGAAGTTATGATGCTGGGTTAATATGATGCTGGGTTAAATATGATGCTGAAAAAAAAAAAAAAAAATGAAATACTAACGTCATATATACAACATGAAAGTAATACCTCGTACATTTTTATTCCATCCAAATGGATCAGAGGGGCTAGCAAATTGCATTGTTATGATGGTTGAACTTATGCATTCATGACCTGTTGCGGATACTGATAGTGTGAGATTCTAGGAAAACAACCCCTCTATTATGGACATGAGTCTGAAGCAGAGTGTCATTAATTTCCTGACAAAAGTGCATTAAGAATGCTGGTGACTATGTAGAAAAATAATTTCTGGGGCACAAAAAATTTAGCATTTTAATAGTATCACTCCTGTCTTTGTAGCTCTTCAACTTCTTGAGTTAAAAAAAAAAAAAAAATACAGGCGGCTTTACTTTTGAAACAACCTTCATATAGGTGTGTGAATTTTTTTAGTAAATTGAAGAGCATTGTTGCACCAAGAAAGTGTCGGCATGACGGCCAAGCCTGAAGTTTTTCTCATCCTACTTTTCGAGTTACCTAGAGACTTTGAGTTGCTTTTACTTTGTCAAAATACATATAAACTCATGAGAAATATATTTGTTAAAAAAATAAATAAAATAAATGAAAGTGTTTGTATAGGTGATAAATATTATACAATTAATATTATAAAACTTTAAAGAAAAGGTAAAAGCAAACTTAATGTTAGGATAATCGTTCAATATTCATTTAATGATAAAAATATGAATAATTTTACAGTTCTTTTTTCATTTATCACTACAATGAAAAGAGAAATGTTGCTTAAACATTTGTTTTTTTTAATTTCGTGAAGCATTGTGTCCATATATTAGTCTAAAGAAGCTTTAAGAATTAAAGAAATATAAATTAAAAAAAATACAATTCTAAAATAAGATTTTTAAAAATTAAAAATTGCAATTTAAAATCCTAGAAATTCTGACAAAATTCAACATATCACAAACTTAGCACTTACATGAGCCGACTTTCCGCTAGAAATCCCACAATTACCAAAGAGGATTCAAATATATAATGGGCGGAAAGAAAAAATTAAAAAAAGATAAAGAAAAATTAACCTTAATTTGAATTGTTAAATAGAAAATTGGGATCAGCTGTTTACAATGTATAAATTTTTTTTTATTCTTATCAATAGAGAAATTAAATAGACACTAGATACACCTTGTTTTTTCATCTGGATTTTGGTGTGTGAAACCTTTTTGTGAATGCTTTTTTCTTTTTTTAACAACAACAAAAAAAAAAAAAAAAAAAAAAAAAAGAGCTGAAACAATTGTCTGTAGATAAAATGTTTTTTGAATGAACTACTTATATAATATACAGTCCTGGTCAAAATCATAAGCCCACTTAAGAAAGTAAGCGTTTACGCATATTATCGAATTCTTAATCAAACAAATGGTTGAAACCATTGCCAAAAGGGAAAATATGATGGGAAAAAAAATGAAATTTGCTTCATTCTAAACCTTAACCCTGATCTAATAATTATTTTTTAAACAAACATTTTCACCTGGTCAAAATGATAAGACCACTGATAATTTATCTAACAAAAGGCAATTATAAATTACTAAAAAGGGTCTCAGTATTTAGTATAGTCTCCATTATTACGAATTACTTCAAAAATTCTCTTCGGCATGCTTGCAACTAAGTTTTTTATCAGTTGCGAAGGAATTTTATCCCATGTACTGAAAACTGAATCAGAAAGTTCCTTTGTCGAATCATACTGGGTTCCATCCTTGAACACTTCTTTTGCCATCCATCCCCAAAGATTTTCAATGGGATTGAGGTCCGGAGAACA
This sequence comes from Euprymna scolopes, assembly GCF_053919585.1. NCBI lineage: Eukaryota > Metazoa > Mollusca > Cephalopoda > Sepiida > Sepiolidae > Euprymna > Euprymna scolopes. The sequence continues at coordinate 44,814,966 of NC_136521.1, forward strand.
TGCTTGATGATCTAACAATTCTATATTATTTGAAGAAAAGTATTCTCGTGCTTGTCGAGAAGTGTGTATCGCAGCGTTGTCTTGCTGGAAAATCCAATTTCTTCCACACAGACGTGGACCTTCAGTCCTGATAGAAGCAGTTTCAAGCATTGAAATGAACTTCAATGATGTTTGCCGGCCTTTCACTACTTGCAACTTTAGTGTCCCAGCTGACGAGAAAGCACCCCAGATCATTAAAGACCCTCTTCCACTACGCAGAGTTGAAAAAGTCTCTTTGGGCAAATTTTTATCATGCCAATAGTGTTGAAATCCATCTGGACCATCTAGATTAAACTTTTTCTCATCGGAGAAAACTACATTTTCCCACTTCTCTTCATCCCAAGTCAGGTATTTGGCGGCATATTTAAGTCGGTTAGTTCTGTGCTGTTCAAGAAGATGTGGTTTCTGCAGTCGCTTTAAATGATTGAAACCCTTCATTTTCAGATGCCTTCTGATGGTATTAGGACTACATTCTGCTGCTATTTGGCTTTTCAATCGACTTGAGCTCATACTGGAGTTTTTTTTTTAAACTTCTGATACAGCAATCTAATGATGAGGTTATTTTTTTGGTCGACGTGGACTCTTTTTGTGCCCATATTGATCTGAATTTCTTAAAAAATTTGTGATGGCTAGGATTCACTTCGTTTGCAATGGATCTATGGGAGAGTCCACCCCTATTAAGCTCAAAGATCCTTCCTCTCTCAAACTCTGATAATGGTTTCTCTTTTGCCATTTATAATTTAGTAAGATGTTTTTTATCCACTAACAAGTTGCTTTTAGTAACATAGAAAGCTTTTCGTATTCATTTTTTCAAAACTAGCCGATCATTTTGATCAGGTGAAAAGGTTTGCTTTTTAAAAAAAAATTATTAGATCAGGGTTAAGGTTTCGAATGAAGCAGATTTCATTTTTTTCCATCATATTTTCCCTTTTGGCAATGGTTTCAACCATTTGTTTGATTAAAAATTCGATAATATGCGTAAACGCTTACTTTCTTAAGTGGTCTTATGATTTTGACCAGGACTGTATATATATATATATATATATATATATATATATATATATATATATATAGAGAGAGAGAGAGAGAGAGAGAGAGAGGGTGATTGGAAAGTAACTCACTACACTAAATGAGTAGGGGAGAGGGTGGAGCAAAAGTTGTCAGGCTGCCCCTTTATTTTTCTTTACTTCTCACATTTCAAGGGTTATAATTTTGATGCTGGGAAAAAAAATTGCTATTTTCCAAATCAGCTGTTTCGAATTTGATGTGTGGAAATTTTAAACCCTCTTATAGCATTCCTCACAACTCATCTGTCAACCTATCCATCTTGTTAACCCTATTCTTCAAATGATAAGTGTTGACTCATTAGTAAAATAAAAAAAAAAATTTTTTTTTTATTTATTGTCTGACATCAGTTGATGCAGTTTCCACACATCTTGAAAAGCTAGTGTCGAATGCTGGCACCCATATTCATTACTAAATTGTAAGAGTATCTTGTGTAGGAGACGGTGAGACTCGTCGTGGGCGACGAAGCGTTTCACTGAAGAACCACGGCAACACACAGCAAACCAGCAAACAATGACAGCCACGGCGCGAAGGCAACTAACAAAGCTCAGCTGACTGCACGAATAGAAACGGAACCCAACGGTCACTGTACTGATCGCCACGAACGTCAGAACCCGACTGCCTCGCACCTCCAATGAACCGATTTTTATTACTCAAGATGGCCTAGCTAATTTGCATCCCCGCGCGATCCTGCGAGATTCCGTCTCTAATAAAAGCAGGCAGGCGCCATCTTGAAACTCTTTCTTCCGCTGCCCCGACCACAGGATCAGCCACCACCCCACACGCCAGGCACACACGGACCCTCTTGCGCCGAGGGCTACGGTTAGTCTCACATAAATAAAACCTCATGCTATACACGTTCTCATATTCAAATTTTGTAAAAATTATAATTCACTAATAAATATCAGATTGGTACAAAAATAATGGATTTTGACATGCTTCTTTCTTAGAACTGCACGCCTGTGGAATGGAATTGTCTTCCGTTTTCCTGCTTTCCAGCTGTCTATAATATGGTTGTCTTCAAGTCCAACGTGAACAAGTTTCTGATGAGCCGTTCCACTTAAATTAACAAATTTACCGAACTTCCATTACTATCAATTACTATATTGTCCTTTTGACTGCTGTACACTCTTTAACCTTTATCCTTGAGTGGCCTATCGGCCTTGATAAGTGGTGACGCCTATGTATATATAAAAAAAAAAAAAAAACTGCATTATTTTTGCACCAACCTAATAAACAAGCACTTAATAATAAACAGTTATTTTCCAATCATCCTGTATATGCCACACTTCATCAAAATTAAGAAAGTTATACTTACCTTCAAGTCTTTGTATTTCGGCCTTGACGCATATGATAGGTTCGGTGGGTGAAACCCTCAAAACGTAACCAGTCCCAGTCAGAGTTTCTATATACAATTCCATGGTAGTTTTAAGGCATGGAAAAGGTAAGAATCAGGCTCCTTCTTTAACAGAGTTGCAGAATAAAATATATATTTATATATTATTTTTATAGAAGGTCCAAGATTTTACAAGAATCAAAGACAACACAACCAATTATTTGGGAACGGGAAAGGAGAATTTTCTTCTTTTTTTTTTAAGGTCTAGAAGGATGGGTAGACCAAGGATTGCAAGAGCGCTCGAAGGGCATGTGGAGTATTGAAATCCTTGGCAGGCTTATTGTCACTCAAATTCCCGAGAAAGCTAATGACAGTTATCAGCAAGAAATTAATGGTAAACGGCTGTTGTCAAAATGCAAAGTGACTTGCAACAGTTATCGAAAGAAGTGGAGAATATTAGAAATCTAGGGTGACTTATTGTCACTTAGATTGCAGGGAATAACATTTGTTGCTGCTAGTGAGTGATCACCAATAAAGGATTTTTGTGAGATCCGTTTAATGATTCAGTAAATCTAAAACTTTTTTAATCATCAAATGGGTACAAAAAAAAATTAATTAAAATGTTAACAGTTTATAAAACAAAAAACTGACGGAAGCTTACAAAAGTCAATTTTACAGACTTATTGAAGTTTTTTGTTAATATTATAATTAATAATCTTATCTCTAAGGTAAGTGTTACAGACTTAAGTTTGTTTTTGTTTTTTGTTTGTTTTTTTTTCTTACTTTGAATTGACTCAATTTAAGGTGCTAATATTTTAATGATATTACGTTTTATTTAGATGTTACTAAAATAATTTGTAGAATGTAGAAACTCCCTCACTTTAGTATATGGCCAATTTCATAGTTTCTTCTGATTTTTGGAGTAGAAGTCTCGATGCAAAGGAGAACGTATTATTGTTGGTATTCTTATGAGTGGGTGGGGGTGGACAAAACCAGGTAGGGTATTTATTGCTAGGATTGGTTGTATTGTTGTCGTTATCATCCAAATCCTTAGCTGGTCGCATAAATCACCATCGAGTTGGACCCATTTTTTGTACTTATTTTCTAAAAGTGGGACACCCGTCTCCGACCACTACAAATTATAAATTAGTTCACTTAAAAATGTGTTTATCTTCATTATAACAAAAAGAAAAATCCATCAATTTTTTTCCTACTTCAATCCAAGAGTGGATCACTTTTATAAAATTCCAATGGAATTTCCAGGTTGGTCTTGATCTTTCTTCTTCTTCTTGGAAAAATACTGTCTCCTTGAGTTTTCCAGAAAAAAAAAAAAAAAGAAAAGAAAAATGAAATTAGTATTATCAGAAATTTGAAATTTCATTATATATATATATATATATATATATATATATATATATATATATATATATATATAATCCCCCCCAAACCTCTGGCTTTGACGGAGGAGAGACTAAAACTTGCAGCAATGGTTTCAAATGATCTGAAATAACAGCAATGGGAGACTTGATTCCAAATATTTCTCATATGTTATATCTCCCCTCTTTTGGAAATAGGGTACGATCATGAAGATCTCCAGTATCAAATAATCCTTATACACTGTGAAATTTACTTTATGTATGAAAACCAAAGAGGGAAGATATAATATATGAGAAATATTTGGAATCAAGTCTCCCCTTGCTGTTATTTCAGATCATTTGAAATCATAGCAGCAAGTTTTAGTCTCCCCTTCATCTAAGGCCAAAGATTTGGGAGAAATATCATATTTTATAATTCATATGCAAAACTAAAACAAATGACTATGATTGAAACATTTTATGGCTGTAAAAAAGTGCCAAAAAGTAGGCTTTGGATGATAGATGATTCCCTTAATGTGCAACTTTAAGGGCAAATGTTAACATATCCCACTATACAACTCAGGTCATTACCTTTCCAATGAGCCTTCATTTGTTAAATTCTGATCAATAGTCGCCGAGATTTGGAACTTATAAAATTGCCAAAAAAGGTGGTATATCTATCTATTTATACTTTTAGCCAAATTGAATATTGAAATGCACATATCTTTGGTTCACTGGGACGAAACTACATGAAAATTTGAAGATCATAATACTATTCTATGGTTAAAATTTTATGACAATTGGTAAAAAAAAAAAAACTATATTTTCAAACCAATAAAATATAGCCAAAGTTACCTACATTTGTGTGTGTGTGTGTATATATATATATATATATATATATATATATATATATATATGTGTTCTGGCAAACCAGCTTCAGTTTTTCTTCTTTGGAACGAATGTTGTTAGGGTTTTTTTCTTTTACTTGTTTGTATCCCCTGTGGCTTTGCCAGGTCACTCATAAAAAACAGTATGTGTGAAAATATTTAACTGAGAAATTTTTAAACTACGAGTCACATAACACTGAAATTAACAGGAAATAGTAATCATACACCAAGGATGGTTTATAATGAGTAAAATCTTTGTTTGGATGGATGAAAAACATGCACAAAAGTCGGCAAGTGTAAGTGAAAAATGTTCATTTCAATTTGCCAACATATTTTCACTTTCTGCACATATGCAAATGCATTCATAGCTCGAGATGGTTTAATTTTAAACCTTTCTTATCTATCTGTCAATAGCTCAAAACGGTAAGGAACAGTTTGAATGCTTTGTTTTCGATTCTAGCCGATGGCACAAAAGTCATTCATTGTCTTGTTTTAAACTTTTGAAATCAGTATATTAATATAGATAGAAAATTGGCCCTGTAATAACATATACAAAACCTGCATGAATTAAAATATAGTTAAGCATATTTTACTACCAGGCAAGACAGGGCACTCCTTGCTAGTATATATATAAGTGGTATTATCTGTCTGAGGAATGGTCTCTGCCAAACTCCTTTATCAATTTTTGAACTACAAACTTGAAACTTGATATACAGGGGATTTGGACCTATGGAATAGGTTTGCTTTGGTTTAGCATAAGGAGTTAATGTGGTAGGGGCCCAGATTTATTGGGGTCAACCTGAACAGGGAGTTAGGCAGCAAAATACTTACCTAGATTACAGTTAAATTTCTGCATGATAGCACTATTGGGGAAACATGGAGGTAATTCCAAAGGCAAGCGATCTGAAGAAAGAAACTATCAGACTAGAACATTTTCCAGCATCTACTGTGAAAAGGTCGGATTTAGCAGCTAGCCAAGTGCATAGGGTATCAGAAATTTTTTATATTTTTAAAACAGCATCTTTAAAAGAACAAACGTGGTACTAATATTGTGAGGCATTTTAATTATTTCATTTTTTATATTGCCACCCAGACTTAAGGTTAAAAATAGGGTTTAGGGAGAGCGTATGTTTTTTTAAGCTAAAATCATATCTAGGTTAATACCCATTTTACATGCGGGCAGGTGTTGGACAACTTTTGGAAATTAACTTCCAGACTAAACTCTGAACAGGTTTTTATCCTTCTTTCAAGTAGATTCTTAACACTGCCTCCCAAGTTTTCCTCGGCCTTTTCTAGTGAACTAAACCTGCTACCCGAAGCATTCTACATTTACTAACCTGTTGTAATTTTGAAAGGAAAACTAACGGAACTCCTCTTCACTAACACCGCAATTTACACCAACAAATCTCAGCTCCAATGTTTTTTCTCGGCTGTCAAACACTCAACAGGCCTCCCCCCACCAATTCATCACTCTTACAGCAGTTATTCTCCTCATATGCAAATAAATGCCACATTTTAAAAAAAAAAAAAAAAAAAAAATTCAGTTACAAATAAGTTTTTTTACCTCTTTTTCTTTCCATGATACCCACACTCAACATGCTAAACAAGTGTGCTGCCACTTTTGTGAGTAGTTTCTTCTATTACACATATGAACTCGGATCCATTTTTTCAATGTGGTCATACTGACAAAATCTGTTCTGCACACATCTCCCTATACTGACCAGATTTAATCTTTCTCTTAGGTCATCAGATCTAAGCTTGTCTTTACACATATTCTCAGAACGTCTTTCTTTGCTACACATGCCTGATAGTAATACTGATCTTGGTCAACACTGGTAGTGCTCAGTTGGTTAGTAACAGCAGAAGTTCCCTGAACTTAACTCCATCCATAACTGTTGGTATCACACCAGTATTCATTCCTCCCTGTGCTCCAATGGCATCACCAAGGTAACAAAACTTCTAAACAACCTCAATAGTTTCTGAATTTTTTAAGTTAGGATTGATAATGTTGCAATGTTCTTGGTACAATTATGACGGTCTGATTACGAAAAATTGGAAGGTCCGATTCATAAACAGGATTGATAAGAACTTGCTAATCAGATGGAGCCACTGCTACCAATCAATCAGAAACCGGAATCACTCCATAAAATATGCAGAATCTCTTAATTTTTCGTCTTCACACGTGGAAGGAACTCTGCTAATCGTCTCAAAACTTTTTTTGGATTGGCTACCTACTGGAAACTATTCTTCATCTTTGTCTTCAAGTTTTATTTTACAATTCAAAGCTTCTCTGGATTGATATTGCCATCTTGTTTGGAACAATATTTCTCTTCTAAAACTAAGATGGCGTATAACTCGAAAGATAATTCAAATTATTTGGACTAACCTTCTCATAGTAATTGTCTGTATTTTTGAGATGAGGTGTTTTCATTTATTGAGATTGTCGGACTGACTTCTTCATCTTGGTTGTTATTGTCACAACGTTTCGGCCGTTTTGCCCTCCGGCCTTCATCAGGTGTTTTGTATCAAACTGGAGAACCGTTTGTTAGGAGTCTCGAACCAAACCCTTTATTATTATTATGGCGGTACCGTGTTGCTGATTCTCTGTTTTGAATGTTACTTTTCACTGCCTTCATTCAGGATTGAACTCAGCACCTTTGGGTAACTAAACTTTGATACAACGTCTAGGACCACTCGGCCATATGTCACTAGGACAATTCTTAGTTGGCTTTTGTTAATGTTAAACCTATGTTGTTATTCAAGGTTTTCTCTCTCTATCAGGTGTCCAAATTGCATTCAGCTCTACGCTTGGTTTGCTCAGTAGGTTGTTATGTCCGAGCATGTGAGCTGTCTCTTTAAGTTTTCTCACTTTCCAGTGGGTCTCTCTGTTTATTATTTTTACTTCATCCCATAGAGAGCGATGGTCCCCCCTCTCCATCCAGACATGGTTGGCTATACCCAATTTTTCTGTCTCCCCTTTAGTTACCGCTTTTCGGTGTTCTCCCACCCTTACTTTGAGGGGGCGGCATGTTTCACCCTTGTAAACCTTTCTGCAACTGCATGGGATGGAGTATATGCAGTTCTTGGTCATGTTCTCCATGCGGGGCTTCACTCATACCAGGTGTCGTCTGAGTGTTGACTCGCTCTTGAATACCTTCCTGATGTTGTAGGGGGCACATATTCTCTGAATCTTTTCGGGGATGCCTCGTATGTATGGTAGGCAGACCATTGGTGGTTTTTGGTTTTCATTCTCCTCTCTTATACTATTAACACGTCTGGTGGATAGTATGTTATCGGGGTAGTTTACAGTTAACCAAAGGTGCCGAGTTCAATCCTGAATGAAGACATTGAAAAGTAACATTCAAAACAGAGAATCAGCAACTATGTCCCAGAGCCTAGTTGTCCGAACACGGTACCCCCGTAATAATAATAAAGGGTTTGGTTCGAGACTACTAACAAACGGTTCTCCAGTTCGATACAAAACACCTGATGAAGGCCGGAGGACAAAACGGCCGAAACGTTGTAACTATAACAACCAAGATGAGGAAGTTAGTCCAACAATCTCAATAAATAACCTTCTCATCTTGAGCACCGTTTTCACCTGTGGCAAATGGATAAAGTACTTGGCGAAATTCAGTTGTGAGTAACACTTCTTGAGATTGAAGGTTCAATCCTCAGTGCAAGTGATACACAAAATACAATTGTGAATTACTTAGGACTTCTATCTGGTCATGGTTGATGAGACAAGAACAAATTACCTTTGTGGATTAAATAAAGGGTTCTGTTCAAAGGTCTGTGCAGATTCCAAAGTTCCATAGAAAGATTTCATAGTTCAACAAGATACACTTGAAGGTCTGGGGTAACATTAGGCGAAATTTTGCAAAAATAACACTCAAGATGAGAACAGCAGTCCAAATAATGCAAATAATACAAACTTCAATAGCTTCAGCATATAGATATACTTTCACCACATCCGAGTTCTCCATTATCTTACACTTCTTTCACAAAAACTGGTTATTATTTCTCTCTGTGCAACACATGTCCTCAACCCTCACTGATCGATTCAGGTAGTATAAAAAATTCTTAAATACAGGAGAAGTGCTTTCCGACTCCCTAGAAGACCTCATCAGTTTGCCCTGTATTTAAGAATTCAGGTGATAAGTCATCTCCCTCTCAGTACAGACCAATAAGTCTCCTGTGTGTTATGAGTAAGTTGCTGGAATCCATATTAAATAGAGAAATAGTCAATCACCTCAGCAGGAATAACCTTCTTAGTGACACACAATATGGTTTCCGCTCTGCAAGATCTACCGCAGATGTGCTGACGGTTATATCTCACAGGATTAGTGAATCTCTTGACAAAGGCTTCCTTTCTAGGGCAATTGCTCTTGACATATCAAAGGCCTTCGACAAGGTATGGCATAAGGGTCTACTTCACAAGATTTCTAGCTACGGTATAACTGGAAATGTTTTCTCAATCATTAAATCATTTCTCTCCAATAGGCTCATAAGAGTAGTGGTCGATGAACAAAAATCAGAGGCTCACAGTATTAATGCTGGAGTCCCTCAGGGGTCAATCCTGGGCCCAACTCTCTTCCTGATCTACATAAATGACCTCTCTAAACACATACTTAAATCATTCGTTGACATCTATGCTGATGACAAGACCATCTACGCCAACACATCAAAGGAATGACAACGTTCTCTGATTCTCTCTCCTCTGATCTCGAGCGCGTGGTTCAGTGGGGGAAGACGTGGCTGGTTACCTTTAATGCATCTAAAATCAAACTCCTATCCTTACATCATCAACGCTCTGCTCCCCATCCGGCATCAATTGGGATGGATGGCTCTCGTCTGGGAGAGGCCCCGTATTTTGACAAGCTTCTGGGTTTGACCTTTACTCCTGATCTGAAATGGAACACGTACATCAAGTCTGTTGCCAAGGTCGCTGGAAAGATGGTGGGATCCTTCTACCGCTCCAGAAGATATCTCACTACCGATCCAATTCTCTATCTATATAAAAGCCAAGTACGTCCAAGGATGGAATACTGCTGCCATATCTGGGCAGGAGCTGCTAGAAACAGCCTATCCTGCCTTGACAGAGTACAAAATAGACTTCGTGGCTTAGTGGGGGATGCCCTTTTCTCTACCCTGCAACCTCTCTCCCACAGAAAAGACGCTGCGAGCCTATCCTTGTTTTAGCGTTATTTCCATGGCAGGTGCTCGTCTGAACTCCAATCTCTGGTCCCCCCCCCTCGCCAATCTTTCATGAGAAACACCCGTCTAGATGAATCCACTGTGAAAAATTTCCCCCACTCTTTGTCTGTGCCTAAATCAAAGCGTGGATTTCATGAACAAAGCTTCTTTCTTAGAACTGCACGCCTGTGGGGAACTCTGTTCCATCTGCCTGCTTCCCACACCTGACTACAACTTGGATGGCTTCAAGTCCAACGTTAACAAATTCCTTATGAACCGCCCCCTTAAGTAAACACTTCATCAAATCTCCACACTAACGTAATGTACTTGCAATAACCCTTATCCCCGAGTGGCTTCCGGGCCTTGATAAGTGGTGACCACTGTGTAAAAAAAAAAAAAATCCCCAATCGAAAATGTTTCCGTGGAATGAACAGGATTTAACCTAAACACACTTTGATTGTCAACCTGTGCCATTGACCACTTAACCACCATCACCGTCCTACTACCTCTTATACTAAGAGCGAATGTCTGTCATGAGTGAAGAGCAAAATAATCCAGCACAAGTGGGTTTTAAAAACTAAATAATTTAGGTGTCCGAAATAGAAATTATCTAAATATAGCTGCAGTAAATTGTGCGATGACCGATTCATTGTTATTAAACTCATAATCCTTATTTAAGATGCTACGAATGTGCCAAACTCTGCGGTGGGCAATTTCACTTTTGGTGGCATTCATCCAGGATAGGTTATGCCAATTCTTCCCATAGAACACACAGCACCTCGAATGAATGCAGATTACACACAATAGTCGACAGAAGCCAAGATGGGAATGGTTGCCCATTACAAGGACCAGTAGCGAACACCGTAAGCTTGTGGACCAGAGGTAGATTTGACATTGGCTTTGATGGTATATATAACCATGTCTTCAGTTAAATTCCTGTGCATCTTCAATGTTTTTGGAGTTCTTGCTTTGTGGATGAATGAACTTTCTGGTGCTGTGGCACACAGAGTGGCCAAACCAACAAAGTTTTCTCTTTAAAAATGATTGGTTAAGGAAAATATTTTGCATTGCATCCAGATTTGTGCATTGGAGACAAAATGATGTCAGCGGACTTCCAGAATTTGACAGAGACAGTACAGGTCAACACCTGACTACATCTCACCCCTGCTCTCCATACGGTTCAAACCAAAGGATTGATAACCAATCATTTTCCAAACAGTCAAGTCACTTTGTACGCATTAAAGCTAGGTACACACCCTCGTATCTGAGGTATTCGTAAATGTTATAGAGCTGATACAGGAGGTGGCATGCTGTACATGGCCAAACCACCAGAAACACTGAGCACATATGGCAATTAAAAAAAAAAAAAAATCACAAATACTAAGCTTCTGATAAAGTACTGCTGAAGGAATTATTTCCACCTGATGATGACATGATTATTATACCAAAACCGTTGCAAATCAGAAGCATTTGGAATCCATGTCTTGCTGCCATTAGTGTTGGGACGATTATTCAGAATCGGAAACAAAATCAGAACTTTTTGGGCTATCAAAATCAAAAAAAAATTGTGCCTATTTTTTTGTGCCAAAAACGATTCTTTTAATTATCTTTTTAATTTGATTTTGTTTAAAGCAAAATTTCCCTTTGCTGGTAGTAATGACAAAATAAACATTTGATTTTAAATTAACACTAAAACTAAAATCTATAGATGACCTCCCCCCCCCCCACAAGTGTATTTTTATGCCCAAGAACATATCTGCGTATTTAACATGTGTTTGTATGCTAATCAAGAATAAATAATACTTATTAATTTTTTTTTTTTTTTTTTTTGGCATTTCATCCAAAACAAGGCTCAAGGTCACTTAGTCATGAGACAGCTACTATTTGGGACCAGATTTACAGGGGTACTATTTATGGAGTTGTACAGCTAGAGGTCCGTTCACATTACACTTGAATTCTGCATATCAGGGACTCAGGAGGGAATTTCAAAGTGCAGCAGTTTGAGGGAAGAAGCTATCTAAGTAAAAAGCTCAGGGCTCTACGGACAAATTTATCTTTAGTTAACCTTTGACAACTAAATATTTTCGTTTACTAGCCAAATAGAAAGCCAAACCCATATGATTTTTAGAATATGACATTATCGTTCTGTGACGAGTGTGTACCTCAAAAATTTTTCTGTATAGAAATGTAATTCTAAATATACAACAAATTTTATGTTGATACTTGAAGGTATAAAAATTCTAATTTCTTCAGATGTTTTTTTTAAACAGCCTTCGTTTAAAAAAAAAAAAAAAAAAAAGAAGTCTATTGTTCTATTAAACTTTTATTGTTTAAATAACTTTCTTTTTTTTTTTAATAAAATGAACAAAGTTGAAAAGATGTTTCACTCAGTAGTGAGCTTTGGAAGATTGTCAATGAAAGAAATACAATTGCCAAAATATAAGCATTTCATTATTTCTAGTCGCTACTTTGCAAAATCACTCGCAAATGCGACTGTTTCACTCGCAATGTAGAGCCTTGAAGCTTTACGGCATTTGGAGATCTCTACAGTATAAGGGTGGGATTTTGCTGCTTGTTGGGTTTGTCCAGGCGGTATTGTCATTGAGGGGGTACTAGCACTCAGAATTCATCAAAGGACTTGCCATTGAAATACTTGTAAAACAGGCACAAGGATGCCACATTTCAGTGATGGGAGAGAGATTGAAATTTAATTGATAGTTCAGGACCTATTGAGTTAGCAACTCTTTTTTGAACCCTGTCTGGCAGCGAGAGACTAGTGGCAGATGCACCAGCCCAAATGTGACAACAATACTCCATGCATGGGCGGACCATGGCCTTGTAGAGATACAGGTGCGAGTAGCCTTTTAGCATGGGAGAGAGAGGCCACTTTCCTCGCAGCAACCTTGCCAATTGCCTCAACGTATTTGTTTCAATTCATGTTGTCTGTGAAGCTTAACCTTAGGAGCTTGAGGAAAGTACTTTCAGGCAGTGTATCATCAGCCATGGCAATCAGTGGTCGAGAAAGATTTTTGTAATTATTAAAGGAAATAAGCTTTGTTCGGCAGCATTGAATGTTACCAAATATTCAGAGATTTATAAAGAATTAGAATCAGTACCTTTATCAGAAATCAGGAAAAATATTGGAATCGTTCCATCGCTAGCTGCCATGTACGATGACAGAGTGAACACAGGCCGAAAAGACCTAAAAGAAATTTGCCTAGATGTAAAGGTTGACAGCAGCTCCTAGGACCTTCCCCAAGCAACACAACAGAGAGCAGTGATAGCATGTTCATAACCACCACCATCAAGAAGATTATGTGGTTAAGTGATAATGACTAGAGCTAGGACAACAGCATATTCTTTTCATTGTTTTGACTCTCGAGTGTTGATATCTTATATGCTTTTATATAGAGTGGTTCTCAGTTGATTAACTGTGTCTTGCATTAAAATTTAGAGTGGGGGATTAGTTTTACATATGAATTGATCATTTTTTAACCTTTATCTAACAGGATAGCATTTTAGGGACATAACCATATTTTTTTGTTAAGGGCAATAAATTATGGTGGACCTATATGAAAGTGCCCACCTCCTAAAAATGCGTGTTTTTCACACACAGCCCTTTTTTCTTTTAAAGTTTTTTTCCAATTATTATCATAAATTACAGACTTAAGTATCATATTAGCAGAAAAAAATTGGAAAAAAAAAAATTCATGACTTTTAGAAAGGGGTTCACTTTCTCGTTAGAACGTTCTAATCATGTGACGCTTCGCTTCGGTAAAGAAATGGACAGTAAGTCAGGTAGCAAAGAAGTAGAAGGTTATAACGAGAAAGTGAACCCCTTTTTAAAAATTATTAAATTCAAATTTTTTTTCAAAATTTGGTGGGCGTTGTCAAGAGTGATTCCTCCCTCTAAATTCCACAATTTTCACTTTTTTTTTTTCTGTTAATATCATCGATTACAGATTTAAGTTTCAGATCCTAAAAAAAAATTTCTTTGAATTGAAAAAACGTGAGGGGTTCAGCTTTCAATTATAACGTACTAAACTGAACACGAACTTTGTGTCCACGATGAATACATAGATACATGAGAGCGAGGGGGGGGGGTAAAGAAATTTTTTTTTTTTTTTTTTTTTTTTTAACCCCTCCGTTCTAACCCCTACTTTCCGGTCACATCAGAGACAGTTGTCATTTTTTTCATCGTGGTCACAAAGTTCGTGTTCAATTTAGTACATTATAATTGAAAACTGAACCCCCACGTAAAAAGTTATGAATTTTTTTTTTTTTTTTTTTTATAATCTGAAACTTAAGTTTGTAATCGATGATATTAACAGGGAAAAAGTAAATTAAAAAAAAAGTGAAAATTGACAACGTCCGCCCAAAATTTTTTTCTGCTATTATGATTAAATCTATAATCTATGCTAATCGTCGAAAAAAGTGTTTGTTTGTTTTTTGTTTTGTAAGTGAAAAACACGCATTTTTAGAGGGTGGGCACTGTCGTACAGGTCCGCCTACATTATGTTTTTAAACCCATAATCATAAGGCGGAGTAGAAATGGTTACCACTGATACATGTTTTTCAATTTCCTCGCGTCTTCATTGAAAGATGAAATTAAAAAAAATTTAAAAAAAAAAAAAAAAAAGACCTTTTAGCCAATAAACAAACAAAAAAAAAAATGCCCCCGTCACTAGGTGGCCAGAAAGTGGGTGCTAATTTTAAATACAATTTGCATGGAAAAGTGATCACCCACTTTGAAAAAGTAATTTTTTCATATCAGGAAGACTATTTTTCTGCGACGGAAACAGCAGATTCGTTTTTAGCACACCGAAATCTACAAAAAAGAAAAATATATATATTTTTTTTTTTTTGGTAAATTTTTACGACGTGCCCCAGCGTATCATAAACACCCCAACCTCCCCATGTTAAGAACGGCTTTCGAAATAAACACCCAACCTCGAAAGCCGTTCTCGGCATGGGAGGTTGGAGGAGGGTGTTTATTCCGAAAGCCGTTCTTAACATGGGGGTGGTTGAGGGTGTTTGCTGGGGCACGTCGTAAAAATATACCATTTTTTTTTTTTTTTTTGGTGCTAGAGTGATCATCCGCGCTATTTTTTAAATCGTATTTCCAAGTTTAATTAAAGTTTTTTGACATGTTTTTTTATTCAATTGTAAGGTTGAAGTATAGAATAGGTACAAAACACCCTCCCCATGTTAAGAATGGCTTTTTAAATAATAACGTTATTATTTACGTTCGGATCACTCTCTGCAGTCTGCACTAGTACCTTTTTTTTTCTATACGAACGCGAGATGGGCCTTGAATAATTATAAGACACCCTCCCCATGTTAAGAATGGCTTTTTAAATAACGTTATTATTTCAGCACGGTAACATAAGTGCATAAGTACCTTAAAATTTTATAAATTAGAATTTACAACATTTATTATGTCATTATTAGACATAATGAATAAAAGTTGAAATATATATTATATATATATATATATATATATTATAAACAAAACACTAGCGTCCCAGAGGATTTTTATTGAAAAAATAAACAAAACAAAAATGCATAAAAAAAGGATAAAAATTTAATGTTAAAAATATATTTACTATTTGAATATATTTTTTAAGCATTAAATATTTATAAATTCGTCCAAAATGTTCATTTTTTTTTTTTTATTAATATTTATTTTTGTTGGAAAAAAAAAAAAACGAAATTAAAAATATGTCATAAGAAGGCGGTGGCTCGATTTTGTATTCATAATATTGTCTTTCCAAAAATGATTTTGATGCACCTAAAATCAATTTCAAAGCAAAAACAGAAAACATTTATGATAAAACACCTACAATTACTTATATACATTTTAATAGAAACAAATCCAATATAAAAAATAAAAAAAAATTAAAACGGAATTTAAAAAAAAGAAGAAAAAAAACATCAATAAAATAAAATAGTTTTGGAGATTTAAAAAAAAAAAAAAAAAAAAACGTCCTCTTTTTTTCCTTATTTAAGTAAATAGATATCTAAACGGACCTTTTTTATATGAATATTAAATCAATCTACATCTTTCTCGGCCTTAAATCCTTGATTCTAGCTTCGTGAAACGTTACTTACCTTCTAAATGAAACCATTTTGTTTGTTTCTTGTAGCAAGTGTAAAACCATCATTGATTCTTCTCCATGTTTTCTTTTTTTTATGTTTCAATCTTTCACACTCCCCCTCTCTGTTTCCCCTTTTGTCGTCACAGCTCCTCCCACTCCGGTTTATTCCCATACTCTTACTAATCCGCATCAGTAGCCTCCCACTTCTACTTCCCACTCTTTTGCTAGTTCATGTTTTCTCCCTCTTCCTCCCACCCTAATGGAAATGCGATCAAATCGCTTTCCTTAAGGTTCCGAGTTCACAGAACATTACACGGGCACATTCCGACACTCTGCGCCTGACCATCATTGGATTGAAACGTATAGTTTGGCCACCATCCCAGGCATTAACTCCTCTTTCGAAACTAGGAACATTTTAGCCAGGAGCAAAGTACTGATTTGGTAATCTTAAGTAGGACGACCTTTGAAATGATGATCGAGGATTCTAGCTAGAAAAATGATAGACAAATACTCTGGTAAAGTGACAAGGAGGATGGCAACAGACCCCCCCCCCCTTCCTACACTTTAGAATGGCCTTGTGCTTAATTTGTTTACAGAATTATTTATATTATAAATCTTATTGGAAATAAATAAATTGTACAAAATGTAGTATCGGTTACAGTGCTGCTACACGTAATCTATTCTCTTTTCGTTCAGTGAAGAAGTCCTTCTAGACTGAGGCAATTTTAATTTTTGTTCCAATCCAGAGTGTCCATTTGGGTGGGGAGGGGGCTGGATTTTCCCTGCATTAAAAAGCGATCTTGTGTCTGATTTTGCCGTTGTAAGGACACAAATAAATGGGAATTCTTCTGTTGCAGTGACGTGCAAAAATGCGGAAATTTTCACACATAGGTTTTGCACCTGACAAATGAAAGAAAACCAATCAGAATTACAACAAGCTCACCTTTTAGACTTCAAAGTACATTTTATTAAAGCAAAAAGATCCAAGTTGCAAAAGATGCGTAATTTTCAGCTATCTGCCATAATGGGCCGGTAACACCCCAAAGGGGTAATAGTTCATCTTCGATAAAAGATGGGTTCAAAATTCGCCGACCAAGAACGCTGCACAAGTTGAAGAGTTGAGTGATATCTTCCAAGATGGTTACTGCAAGTCAGGTAGCCTCGAGGAGTCCACTGTAGATAACTGTCCAAATGATGGAGTGATGGACAAATAACAGGTCAAACTGTAGACCTTGATTACGTCTCTGTCAGACATTATATTGTAATGATGAAAGTCAATTGATTCACAAAGCACAACAGCGTCTGATAATATAATAATTCGCCCAACATAAGGGCAATGGTGTTTGCAAATAACGTTTCGCCCCCACATTAGGGCATTAAATGTGACAGTGATTTGAGGCTACAAGCCTCGCATGAGAATTCGATCGTCCATTCCAACCCGTGTCTGTATCGAATCTGGTGATCTGAAAGGATAGATTTGGTGCCAAGCACATCCTCAGCAATTAGTAAATAACAAGCAATCTGCATGGTTCAACTAAAATCGTGGGCAGACAAACCGACCAATGAGGAGCCTGCTTGTTTCTGCAGAATTTCTCACAAAAGTTTTACTGATAAATATATGTAATAATATTGAGCAATAACTAACACAAATGCCGACTCACATTTCAGGAAGAAAGTCATTTGCTCTTTTAGCGTTACTTTGCGTAGGAATAATTTTTTTTTTCTTTTACATAGGCATCACCACTTATCAAGGCCAAGAGGCCACTCGAGGATGAGGGTTAAAGAGTGTACACTTTGCATAGGAATCACTTTGCATAGGAATCACTGAGAGAACTAGGACATCGTGTAATCGTATAATTGCTTGTTTTTCTTGGATTTTTTTTTTTTAGATTTAAAAGAAATTCAGTACCTGTACAGTTTAATCAAGACATTAAAAAATGGAAAAAAATTGCTCACATCAATATTCATACAAAAGCAGAGAATTACATCAGCAATTTTTCTACATGAAAATTAGGGTTTGTTTTAAAATCCACAGAGGTACGAAAAAGTGGTAAAAAATTCAAATATCTAACAAATAAATATTATCGAAGGTAGGATATGTTATCGTGACATATATTGGATCGGTTTCTAACAGTATTTTGTATATTTTTTTATTTTTAAGTCATTATAAAACTTTTATATATTTAGGTGTTAATTTTGCCGCCATTTTTCTTGTTCTCACCAAACGCTGGACACTATATGTTTTTCAAACTGATTAAACGTTTTAAAGTGAGTAAAACCACTAGCAACTTTTCCAGATAAGTAGAAAAGTAACATATCTTGCGTTTGATAACATTTATTGGCTATATTCTTTTAATTTTGGACCACTTTTTCCTACCTATGTGCATTATAAAACAAACCCGAAAATTATAATCCTTCCTGATGACCTAAAGAAATTTAAAAAAAAAAAAAACACCTATCATCGATTTTTTTTTTTTATTATTTAGAGTGAGAATTTTTATTAGAGTGAGGATTTTTATTTAGAGTGATTTTTTTTTTCATATGTAATATATTGATGCTGGGTATTCTGTGGATATTCAGCGTGAATGGAGACCCCCCGTCATATTATTATAGCTCTTTTGTTAAAACTGTGGAGTATTTATCTAAGTAATCTGGTTAATGTAGTGCCAAAATATATTTGGTTATTACGGCTTATCTCCAATGTCCTTATAGAAATCTATCACATATTTCCATTGTATGGATGCCCAGCGCCAACGGAAACCCCACAATATCATTAAACCATCTTTAGACAGAACAGATACTACCCTTGGATCCTAGCCAGAAGACCAAGAAGATATATTTTAGTTTCACATACGACCCAAGAGTGACATCATTTTTTTTTTAATTTTTTGTTTATATTTTGTCTTCCGTGATCGGGAGATCCTATTCATTAAAAAGGCGGCTAGAAGGTGACAACATACTTTAAACATTAAATGAGTGTAGCTATATATTAACTGAATATTCGTAATCACTAGGGCTATGACAAGAGCATATTTTTTTTCATTGTTTTGACTCTCGAGTATATATCCGACAGAGTTAATCAACCGAGAACCATATCACTCTACATAACATATAGCATATAAGATATCAACGGATACACACTCAAGAGTCAAAACAATGAAAAGAATATGCTGTTGTCATAGCCCTAGTTATCACCTTCCATCCTCCTTTTTAATAAATAGGATCTCCTGATCAAATAATTTATAATCTGGAAAGTGTGACACATGTACTAAGGTATTATAAAAATATATAGATTTTCCTAATATTTCTTATCAAACTTATTACAATAGTATCAAACGAACATTGACTCTTATTAATAACTTTTAATTAAACGTAATTTGTATAATTCAGTAGGGAAGTTTTAATAACGATTTTCAGACCTATGGATAATACACGGCCCTTAATTATTGACTAGGTGTGTCAGAATTTGGGGGGAAATTTTGACACCCCTAACACAAAACTGCGAATAAAATATACAAAACTCGTAATTTCTCTTTTTAAAGTGGGTTGTTTATTTTCTTTATGGAATATACTTCCAAAATAAACTATTAAAGTTTTTTGAAAAATAATAGAAATATGATTTTTTTATTTTTTTAAGAAAAGTGTTTACAAAGTGCATGCACGCACTCATGCAGCCATTTTTTCCACGTAATGAAATGAATTGAATTTTACGAGTTAAATATTTTTTCAATTTTTTCATTTTAAAAATCTATAAAAATTTTTCTATTGGTTCAATTTTTACGATATTTGCAGGTTTAATGTAAAATTTTATGCTCTTTCCAATAAACTGAATATAATATTCTAGACAAACGTTTTTTTTTTTAATTCACCCCCCCCCCCATTTTGAAATGTCTATTAAAATGAAAATAATTAATTTTCTCACCTAAGGTTTATATATCACAAATTGAAGATAAAAGATCAATAAATAAAATAATCTAATTTAAACAAAAAAGGGAATAGTTATATGCAAATTTACCTGTAAAATAAAAAGTTTAAAACCTTTTTTTAAAAAACCACATTTATTTTTTTTTAAGGGGAACTTCATATTTTAATAATATTGTTCAGTAAATATTGGACTCTTACATCAATTTTTTCTATTTCATTCAATGTTGTTTTATTTTAGATATTTAAAAAAAAAATTCATTCCATAAAGAAAAATAAAATATTTAAAATCAAAAACTAATGTATTTCTTTAAGAGAATAAAAAAAAATCAAAAATTTGTCGAGGGTTTTTTTTATAAAAGTAAACTTACTTATGAGTGAATGTGATCATTTTTAAAGTACGGTGAACTAACTTTCGTTGACAGTAAACACATGTCAGAAATAGAAAGGGGAGATTAATTATGGCGGTTTTAGGCCACCGTATTTGTCAACTCAAAGAAAGGGAGACAAATCTGCTCTGTGATCATCTGATATGAGAATTTAAAATGGCAGTATTTTTTTATTCTTGCTTAAAAAATTCTTTTATTTAAAAAGTACTTGGAATATAAAATATAAATATGGACAAATTCTCATAAATGAAGAATGGAAGTACCCATTGATTAGTATTTTTTATAGGTAAGTGATTTTTTTGAATTTATATATATTTATTATATTCAGAGTAAGTTAAAATTCGTTGAATTTCTTTAAATATTTTTTATAGAAAACCGATTAAAAAAAATATTGCATATGTTGCTATTACACCTTTTATTATTTTAAAATTTGGTCTTTGCTCCTTTTATTGAAAAAAATAGGGTTTAAATTACATTTTTCAAGTAATTATAAGCTTCTAAAGATAGTCTAATAATTCACATTTTTATCACTCATTTTTAATGGCGACATCCGACACTGCTAATTATTGACTCAGACTTCTTTGAAATCTCAGCTAATGAATCCCTCTTGCTCTACAAGGACTCTAAAAATATTAACATTGTACGTTTTCCTAT
The DNA here is from genome assembly GCF_053919585.1 of Euprymna scolopes. Taxonomy (NCBI): domain Eukaryota; kingdom Metazoa; phylum Mollusca; class Cephalopoda; order Sepiida; family Sepiolidae; genus Euprymna; species Euprymna scolopes. Next base: position 44,835,906 of record NC_136521.1, read on the forward strand.
CTATGTAAATTTTCATTTTAATCATATATAAAATATCTCTTTTGTGAATTTATGCTTTGGAACTTGTTATTTTTTTATTAGCATCTAACATTTCTCTCAGTCTTTCACATTTGAATATGAATTGAAAAGTTTTCATTAAAAATGTTTTTCTAAAACCAACTCTCTTTCAACATCTTCCTCTCAAATTGAAACCCTAAAAGGGTGCCTCCAGAAATGTCTGACAATGGAAGGGGGAGACTAATCACACATTTTGAGGTGTGTATAATAACACCACATGCACACATATAAATATACATGAATACACGCATCTGGACGATGTCAAAACATCGTTAATTCACTGCCCGCACAACAGCAGTCTTATAGCATAATGGTAAGCAGCCTTGACTGTCATTTGGGCGGTCAGGTTTCGATCCGGGCTTGATATAGAAAGAAATGACAAACAGTCCGCATTTCAAGATGTTGCTCATCTTACTGAATATTTTTTCAGCATGTTAAAATGTTCAGTTCTTGACAGCGCCTGTTTCGTAGCACAGAAACAATCTGCTATGTCAATTGTTTTAATATTTTCCGCCCTGACTCTTCATAAGAATAAGAACTCGTTAACTTTATACAGAAGAGAGAAAAAAGTAATCATATGTGTGTGTGGGGGGGGGGTGATTGCCATCTAACATTTCTCTCGGTCTTTCACATTTGAGTACATGACTTAAAAAGTCATGTAGCGAGTGATGAAGTTTATATTTCGGTGCCCAAAATGAAAACGCTTAAAATGATTTCTGCTCATGCATTCGTTTGAATTAATAGAAACAAATAAAAGCGTTTTAAGCCAATCATATGTACTTCTCTTTATTTAAATTTATGATCTGGTCCCTTGTTATAACACTCTTATTAATAACTTTTAATTAAACGTATTTATTTTACAATAACTCCCCACAGGACAGAGTTAGATACCATAGTCGTTTTATAATACGGAGAAAAAGATTACGGCCCTTAATTATTGACTCAGAGTTGTCGCGGCTTCAAAATCACCGCCTCCATTTTTTTCTTTCTCTCTCCAACCCCGCTGTTTTTGGGGGTTTTTTTTTGTTTTTGTTTTTTCTTTTTTTTGTTCACTTAAACAAAGGATGCGATGGCCTAACACGGACTAACGTATGAACATATCTGGGTTCAATGAATACATTCACCTTCCCTTTCTTTTCATCATCAACTTTGCTACGCACGTCGAAATTCAAATTTATCATGCTTATTAATAACTTTTAATTAAACGTACCTATTTACAATGACACCTCAAGGGACAGAGTTAGACACCAGGGTCGTTTTTTAATGTGGAGAAAAGGAATACGGCCCTTAATTACTGACTCAGACTTCTTTGATATTTCAGCTAATGTTCTACAAGGACTCTAAAAATATTAACAAACACCCTGTTTTCCTATCTACATGAGTCGCTCCAAAATTAAGGCCTCCTAAAACAGGCGACTTTTTATGCTCTAGATTTTTTTTTTTTTACATAATCACCATCATTCTCAATGCATTTTTGCCAGCATTGAATGATGCCTCGATCAAAAAAGTCCGGAGCACGCTTTGTCACTCACATCTCTGTCGCTACTCTGAAATCGATGAACCCATCTCCTAACTGTGCTGACATCAACTGCATTGGCTCCGTAAACATTCAACAGACACTGATGAATGTTGATCGGTTTACTTTTTTCTTTGTGGAAGAATTCAATGATGCATCTCTGCTTCTGACACACGTCCATGACACGAGATAGGTTCAGTGATCATAACAGTACAATTTGCAATCCCCTCTGATCCATTCGGGTGGAATAAAAAATAGGAAGCATTACTTTTGGAACATTCTTTGTGTGTTAACTTCCATTTTAAACATATATCGTATATCTCTTTTGTAAATTTATGATTTTGACCTCATTATTAAGTATTCATCATATTATAACGAAGCTCTCCACAAAAGTGACTTCATTGACAATATTTCATACCAGCCTAGAAACCAACAAGCTTAAAACAGGTATAACAGGAAGTGGAATATCATTTGGTTCTCGCCACCACCCCTCAACAGAAAAATAGGAGTAAGAAGACATAAGCTACATAAACTGTTCAATCCATTTTTCGAGTTGCCTCTTCACCCACATAAGGAAGGAAGAGGCAACTCAAAAATGGATTAAAAAAATCGAGGAAAACACCAGGGACTTACTAATCCAACAAATTTTAAAAGATGCGCCAGATACCTATAGATTCAAGTCCTGAAAGCTCTTCTACAGCACAAAAATAAAAAATTTCGACCCAGTTGAGACATGGAAGGAGGGAATGAAGAAACAGTACTCTCAAAGGAAGGGACGTCACTGAAGACCCAATTTTGTGCTTCCCAGGTTTTGCTCCAAATAGTAAGAAGCAGTGGGTCCCTGCAAACAGGATCAGAACAAGGCACTGCAGGACTGTAGTAAACAAATACAGGTAGAGACGAATGGACTCCCCAATCTGCCCAAAGTGCAAGGATGCCTCCCAGAATCACCTCATCCTACACTATCCAGTAACCCAACTGGAAGGAGGCTGTGTGACAGCCCATCTATCTGAAGACAATTTCTCAGACTGGCTAAAAAATAGTGGTGTAGAGGTCTAACCTATACACTACTACTACTACTACTACTACTACATGTAAAGAATGAAAATAAACTCTTGCATTTATTCATTTCGACAGTAAAATTTGTATTCTTTGTAAAAAAAAATGGCAAGGCTGAAATCATTTTCAAAGTAGAATTTTTATTTTCTTTGTTTTCAGCTTTATATGTAGAATTTTTTTTTTATTATTTATTGTGTCATAACTAATCAAGGTTAAAAGCCACATGAGGATAAGGATTAATGACTATTGTTTATATAATTACTAGCGGGGTGGGCGGCTTTGCCCGGTCATAAAATACACTGAAATATGATATTTTAATTTGTCCAGATTTCGTATATATTATTATAGTCCTGATTTCAAAAGTAAAAAAAAAAGAAGTAGCCAGAATCGAAACTAAAAGCAAAACTGTAACATTCAAAGCTGGTGACGTTACCACTGTGCCATCATTAAAACATTAGAACAGGGTGAAACGATAAAATTATCGCCCTAGAAAAGACGACATTCCATTTCCGTTTGATGAAAAACATTTTTTTTTTTTTTGCAGACCATTTACCAGCGGCCCTGGCAATGTTTTCAATATAATTGTTCCAACTCATGTATTGTGAGGAAATGCTAAGATTGGCACATAAGTGCCATTGGCAGGACACCTTGGCATAACCAAGACTTATGAAAAATTACTGCAGCATTTTTAGTGGCCGGACATAAGGACTAGTACAAAGGAATTTTGTAACTCGTGCAGGATATGTCAGAGGGCAGGAAAGCCTAGACCAGACATACCACCAGCACCGCTTAAGCCAATAACTATCACGGAAAAACTTTTTGAAAGGGTGATAATAGACTGTGTAGACCCTCTACCAAAAACGAAAAAAGGACAACTATCTGTTGACAATGCTATGCACCAACTCCAGATTTTCCGAGGCTATACCATTGCACACAATATCCACAAAGAAAATAGTAGAAGCTCTACTAAATTATTTCTCTAAAATGGGAATACCCGAAACCATCCAAAACAGACAGGGGAACAAATTTCACATCAAACCTGTCCAAAAGAGTGACTGGACAGCTAGGAATAAAACATGTCACATCAAATCTATACCACCAGCAGTCCAAGAGAGTGTTAGAACGGTTCCATGCAACATTAAAAGGTATGCTGAGAGCTCACTGCACGGAGAGACAGGATGATTGGAACAAAGATTTATCTTTCGTACTCTTTGCCGTTAGAGATTCAATTCAAGAATCGCTAGGATATAGTCCATTTGAACTAATCTATTGTCGTGAAATGCGAAATCCTCTCAAGACGGTGAAAGAACAATGAGATAACTCAGGAAAGTCACCTCAACCAGTAACGGAGTATGTCGAAGACCTGCGGAAAAACTTGAAAGATGCCAGGAGGATGGCAGAAACCTACTTGAGCAAGTCCCAGAAGAAGATGCGACATCTCTATGATAAAAGGTCTAAGGTCAGGCAATTCGATGTGGGCGAAAAAGTAATACACAGGGAAATCGAATATATATTGGAAAACAGAATAATCGAACCCAGCCAAAGCCCATGCCGTGGGCATCTCCTTGTGTATTGGTGGACAAACCGGACGGATCCGTTCAATTCTGCACAGATTACAGAAAACTGAATGACCTCACCAAAGAAGACTCTTATCCAATCCCACGAATGGAAGATTGCATGGACCAAATTGGAAAGGTGAAATTTATTACCAAGTGCGATCTTCTGAAAGGATACTGGTCAATACCTCTGACAGACCAAGTTAAACTTAAATCCGCATTTGTAGTCCCGGACAGAACCTATCACTATGTGATGCCATTTGGGATGAGAAATTCAAGCCACCTTTATGTGTCTAATGAATAAGTGTTTAACAGGCATCCCAAATGTTGGTGTTTATATAGATGACATTATCATCTATAATTAAACGTGGGAAGCACATCTGAAGAGTAAAAGATAAATCTTTAATCGGGTGGAGGAAGCAAACTTAACTATCAACCTGGAAAAGAGTGAATTTGGGAAAGCAGAAGTGCATTACTTGGGGAACATCGTAGGATAGGACATGTTAGTCCTAGCAAAGTTAAGGTAAAAAACATAAGGGAATATCTAAGGCCAAGAAACGTAAAGGGAGTCTGAAGATTCGTAGGAATGGTGAGATATTATCGAAAATTCTGTCAAAATTTCTCTGGGATAGCAGCCTCCTTGACGAACCTTTTAAAGAAAGGAATAAGATTCAGATGGACAAAAGACATGTTAAGTAACGAACCTGTGCTATTACCACCAGACTTTGAGAAACCGTTTAGCCTACACACAGATGCTAGCGAAAATGGAATCGGCGCGGTATTATCTCAATATGATCAAAATAAACAATTGCGACCCGTCAGTTATTTCTCCAAGAAACTAAATAAATATCAAAAAGCCTATTCAACAATAGAAAAAGAGACATTAGCGCTTGTGCTGGCATTATCAAATTTCGAAATTTACATAACAGTAGGAAAAAGTCCCACTCAAGTACATACTGATCATAACCCAATAGTTTTCTTGAACAGAATGAGGAATAAAAACAGACAGTTACAGAACTGGTATCTCAGTCTACAAGAATATAATTTGGAGATAAACTACGTGAGAGGAAAGGAGAACCATGTAGCAGACTGCCTATTTAGATGCCACAAAAGCGATTCGGAGAAATTGAGAACTCCCCGGAGTGGTCAACAAAAACTAAACACTAGATCGAATAAGAGATTTTGACCTACTATATATATTATCATCTTTTGAAATTCGTATATATTACCTATTCGTTCTTTGATTCTATTCATTAAAATAAAAAAAGGAATATATATATATATACATGTTGAATTGATTATGTTTTTATGTTAAAAATATATGCTGCAACTTCTCTAACCTACCATTTCTTACAGCGACAGACAGCCGGTTGCTAAATAAATCTATCTATCATCTGATATCTATTTTATATCACACACAAGTCCATGTTTAAGTCAAGAAGGGCAGATAATTGTTATCCCCATTTAAAATGATCTTTTTGATAGAAGTCAATTAAATACAAACTGGCGCATAGCATCCTCACGTCCTTCCACACAACCTGAGGAAATTACTTTTTTTTAAATTAATTTATCATGATCGGATAATAAAGTTAACCTCAGAAGGGGCGTGTCACATGGGAACCTCGTCCGGGAAATGAATTTTTATTAAATGAATAGATAAAAATCAAAAGGATCCTTAATTTTCTTGGAAAAGTAAAATTATATGGACACCATTTACCGGGAACTTTGAAAAAAAAAATTTTTTTTCAACGTATAGACAACAAGACTATTCATTATATTGGGGGGCTCGACGGCCAAGTCAAAAGAAAACTTACTCACTTAAATTGTATCAACTTGCGATACAACCAACAAAGATGCATGGGATAGAAGATTTTTTTTATAGATCCATCACTGTAGAAGCTGGAAATGATGAGAAAAAGTATCTTGGAGATAAGCTAGAATTGGAAACCAAAACGGCAATGAGAAAAGAGAAACAAATCTGAATAATATCTGAACACATGGTGGACGAGCAAATCTTCGATCCAGACTGCCAGGCAAAACGATCAATCTGACAGCGGAGCAAATAGAGTTAGAAAAGTACAAGCTACAGACGAGTCTAGAACTTGAGAAGGCCAAGTTAGAGCAAGAGATAAGACTAAGGGAAATTAATCTATTGGAAAGAGTGCGAGAACTGAACCAGTGTATGTTCGACTTAACAAAACAATTGATTGTTCGACAGACTACGCCAAAAAACTAATTAAATTATTTCTCTTCTTTTTTTATTGCTCGCTCCCATTTGACTGGAGATCGACTTCTCTTTGGGCTACTGCACTATCCGGAAAAAAAGAATTTCCATTATTTCAGCTGTTTTGAAAGCTTTCCAATCGGATTATATGCATCGTCACGCTGGACTTAATTTTGGACTCCATTCTCTCTAAAAAAAAAACTATTTTCGCATTTCATATCAACTTGAGAGAATTTTCATGCAAACTGAAATATTATGCGCGTTTTTTTATATTTTTTACATATCCAACATTTTTTCACTTCTTTTCTTGGCAATTTATGACTATAATAAATTGCAGTTTCACTTAATGCCTTAACTAGCAAATTCTAGCATTGCTACAAATATAATTTGCTGATTTCTTTATGTCCTCTGAAAAGAAGACTAACAAGAATAGCATTCTTTGACACTCCATGGAATAAGGACTTTGTAAAGTGTTTTTTGGAGTATTCAGCCAAATAATAAATTTTGATTGTAAAGTTCAACTTACAGTTTTAATTTTCTTTCTCTTATAATAAGCTCTATTCTCTATTGCGTATTGATCTTTTTTATTTGGTTGGGATTAAATTATCTATATATAAATACTGTTATTTATATTAGTTTGAAGTTTACCATTGTGTATATCAGGTAAACACTACATCCTTTTGGTTTCATTACTATATATACGTGTGTGTGTGTGTGTGTGTGTGTGTGTGTGTGTGTGTGTGTGTGTGTGTGTGTGTGTGTGTGTGTGTGTGTGTGAACATATTTTGAATCCCCATTTAAGAGATCAAGCAGTTGAACCGACCTCCACCCTTTCTTCCAAGTTTCCAAATGTAAAATGAGATCCCCCACTTCTGGGTTGCTTTAAAAAGTTCTCAGCGTTAAATATGACCTAATCAGTTAATTTTTATTTCCTGATAATTTTAAGGCTGTTAACACACACACACACACACACACACACACACACACACACACACATACACAAAAAAAAAAAAATACAATGCACACTCCCTTCTTGTATTTTTTTTCTTTTCAGTTTATTTTTCAATTTTTTTCAACAGACTACACCCCTCTTATATAAAGGATCTTTCATTTAATCTAAGAGCAATGATGTTAAGATCATTTTTATCCAATGTATTCCATATTGTTTTCACTGGTCGCCATGTTTGTTTTCATCCGCGCGCACATTTAATTTCTTGTGCATCCGTGAAATTTTGCATTGTTTTCACTAGTCGCCATGTTTGTTTTCGCACACGTGTGCATTCAATTTTTTTTTTTTTGCGTATATACATTAATTCTGTATACTCACTCGCATTTTATACATTAATTCTGTATACTCACTATTCCATAGCTATCTATAACATATACTGACCCAGTGGGTCACGAGTAGTGTAGAATATATATAGATTATTGGGCCATTGGCTGTTTTTATAAGTCAGTTATGACGTCATAATATTAATTTGATTTTTGCTGTTTTTGAAGTAACTTTTTTTCTTTTAAGATTTTATTATTATTTTTTTTTTTTAATTTTGTCAAAGTAAAGAAAACAAAACTTACCTAGAAGAAGATATCCATTTTTAGTTAATAATTGGAGTTATTTTCGTTTTTATTTAAAAAAAAAAATAAATAAATAAATAAAATAAATGAAAGAAGAAGAAAAGAAAGCAGATAATTGATAGAAAAGACGAGAGGAAGCAAAGGGACGTCATTCGTTGTCATGAAAACAGCGTCAAAATGACGTACGACGATGTGCGCAAACGATGATCAAGTCCAACAAGTCCCCCGTTCACTTTCACATATCGAGAAGGACCAATGGTACTTACAAATCTATTATTTATTTTCGACACTTTTTTTTTGCATTTTAGGTGTTCAGGAAATTTTTTGTTGTTTTTTTGTTTTGCTTTTTTTTTTGCTTTTTTTTTTTTTTTGAAGACTTCCTCTCGGAACAAGGAAAGACAACCACGAAACTCATTGAAGCTTTGTGACAATTTTTGGTAAGGGGGGGGAGGGGGTCTTACTATTTTTATTTCATCCCTCTCTCTTTCTCTCTCTCTCTCTTTCTCTCTCTCTCTCTCTCTCTCTCTCTCTATATATATATATATATATATATACATATATATATATATATATATATATATTCAAGCAGCCGCCAATAGCGTAATGGTTAGGAGCCTTGACTGTCGTACAAACGGTCGGGTTTCAATCCTGGTTTGAGGTAGTTGCCTGTCTAGCCGCACTGATGAGCTGTGAAACAGCGAAACAGTACTGTATGTGGATGACTATATATATATATATATATATATATATATATATATATATATATATAAAACATCCGACTAGCTGAAACCACCGTTAATAATTTTCCCCACTCCTTATCTGTGCCTAAATCAAAACGTACATTCCATGAACAAAGCTTCTTTCTTAGAACTGCACGCCTGTGGAACTCTGTTCCGCTTGCCTATTTCCCTCCCGACTTCAACCTGGATGTCTTCAAGTCTAACACAAACAAATTCCTGATGAACCGCCCCCTTAAATAATGACACTTTATCAATTCTCCAATACTATTACTACACTATCCCATTGATTATTGTACACACAATAACCCTTATCCCCGAGTGGCCATTGGGCCTTGATAAGTGGTGATCTCCATGTAAAAAAAACAAAAAAAACGTAGAAATCGGATAAAGAAATTTGTGAAACGTGTGGCCGCGTTCTCCTTTCAAAGGCAGGGTATGTGAGCTTCTTGAATTCTCACAATAACAGACCATCGTCATTCAATGCTCCACAGCGACCTCATAACACAGTGTGTGTAATATGCAGTAAGTTATGCAGCTCTACACATCTGGACTGAGAAGACACATAGTTATGCACAAAACAATATTCCTCATCTGGATCCAATCAACCTCGTTAAGACATTGAATTTGATGTGTCATGTATGTCATCGTCCGTGTAAATCAACTGCAGGTCTTCAAAGTCACCTGCGGACACATGAAAGGATACTTAATACAGTACAGGAATCTTGAGACGGCAATTATCTGTGAAAATACTGCAATCATCATGTGTGTGTGTATATATATATATATATATATATATATATATATATATATATCGAAAGGAGAGGATGACTTTCAAAAATATCAGCGAAAAAAGCGACCTCTCCCTGTAGAAAAGTGCCTAGTTGAAGGTAAGGTGAAGATATTAATGTTTTTAGCCAATTTTTCGATATTTGTCGTCTGAAAGGTCGAACTTCAAAACGATACTGATCTTGTAAAAATCCGTCGCCTATGTCGAAAATTTTAGGCAGACATGCAAACATATATACATACATACATTTATATATTGGTAGCTCAAAATTTCGACCCAAACCGATTAAAAAGCTTGCTCTATCTCTGAATACCCTTTATGTCAAATTTCATATGTTTGGACCAGAAATTGTCTGAGTAATTTGGTAGAGAACGCAGAGGTCAAATTTTTTAAAACTTTGACCCCTATTATGATCCCTTAAAATTTATTGTTTTGGGCTCAAATCAAGTTGATCCATGTTCAAGGAACCTATATTTAAAATTTCAAATGTTTAGACCCAAAATTGACGGAGGAGTTTGGTAGAGTTCTCAAAGGTCAACTCGTTTAACTTTGTCCCCTTAACAGTGAAATATCTGGCCAAAAACCGATCACAACGATTTTCCCAAATCTCAGTACCCTGTATATCAAATTTCGAGTTTGTAGACTTAAAATTGACAGAGTTATTGCATAGGGAAATGAACACACACACACGTTTACTTTTATAGATATACTAGCATGAGTGTCCGGCGTTGCCCGGGTATTTGGAGGTGTATGCTGAAAAAAAAAAAAAACGGTCAATTTTTTTAAGTTTGACTCCTATTATGACCCCTTAAAATGTATTGTTTTGGGCTCTAATGAAGTTATTAAGTTAGATCCATGTCCAAGGAACCTTTATCTAAAATTTCAAGTGTTTAGACCCAAAATTGTCGGAGGAGTTTGGTAGAGTTCTCAAAGGTCAAATCGTTGAACTTTGAACCCTTAATAGCCAAATTTCTGGCCGAAAATGGATCAAATAGATTTTCCCAAATCTCAGTACCCTGTATATCAAATTTCGATTCTGTAGACTAAAAATTGTTATTGCGTAGGAAAATGTACACAGACACAGACATACACACACACACACAGACACGTTCCTTTTTATAGATAGATAGATAGATAGAGAGATATTTTTTTTTGTATTGATATTCATATTAAAAACCCTTTTTTTTATTTATTAAAAAAAATACAACTTTGTTATATATGGGTCATGGAATTGCATTCATCTGCAGAAGATCTAGCTAATTTGCATATTCTTTTAAACATTCATTTTAATTAATTCCCTATCAGTTTTTCGATTTTCTTATGGTATGATCTTCTGTAGTGAACTATTACGTGTAATTAAATTCATGCAGATATTCTACATGATTTATACTTGCATAATATTTGCGTAAAAAGTTTATAGTAAACACAAACCTCTTTCTATATATATTTCTGTATGCGTATGTATATTTGTTTAAAAAATTTTGCCTACCAAACTTCTCTGTCAGATTTTGGTCTACAGACATGAAACTTAATATATAGGATATTCAAACTCATGCCAAACTTTTTATTTGAGTTTTAGCCAGAGAAAATTGGTTAAAAAGTGTGAAAATTTAAAAATGGAATTTGCCAGGTGAGGCTCAAGCAACTGCATTACAAATATGAGTTTTACATCTAATAGGTCCCACTTTGTCAATTAAGTTCCAACCCCTGTCCCATCACCGCAGTGTTGCATCTCTGTGTCGGTTTAACAGTTTTTTTAGTGGAATGTGCTCCGATGAACTCATTGCACTTGTTATCCCTGACAAACTTTTTGTAGCAACAAAATCTCGCCCCTTTGCTGTAACATAAACCAACATGTTGTTAATCTTTCTTAGGCACGGTCCCAAATAGTAGCCCTTTACATCCAAGTGGCATTATGCCTTGTCAGTGGTGAACACGAGTCAAAAAAAAAAAAAAAAAAGAAAAGAATATGCAGAACAAGACGATCTAAAAATTGATCCCCTTTTTTATTAACAGCTTCCGTACAAAAAACTTATCGATGATGACCAAATAGAGTGACCCCAGGGCAGACAAGAAGAAGTCTTTACGATGGACTCGACTGATGAGCAACAACGTCCGGATTTCGTACATGATCAAGAATTGTATGATGTCAGAGTTCAGAGCGAATCCGAACGCGTCAAAAGAAATGATGCTGATTGCATTAATGATGGTTTCCGATCAAGTTTTTACAAAAAATGCTTGCACTGTTTGGATTCGATCTCCAGAGCAAAGAATCCGTTACCAGAGAAGCCGACAATCGGTCAAAAAATCAGATATACTTTCTTATGTCCACCCCATGGGATTGTGGCTACATATTTAACCACAATTATTGTCTTTGGTCTTCTTTTTTGCTTTTTGTGGTCTGTGTTTGGTGTTGAAGCCGAGCCGCCGAATACATTCTTTGAAATTTGGATTCACTTCATGAGTAGTATTATCGGTGGATACATTGTGTATTTGTGTGGTCTGCCTCCATTACTTGGTAAGTATTCCTTTTTATTTTTGTATGGGAAGGGAGTATATATGGTGTAACGGATGTTAACGCATCTCATAGTCTCTATAGATATCTACTTGTCAACTGAATTCACACCCAGAGGCGTCATCATGTCTGCTTTAAATAGTCTCCACTTCCTGGATTGATACAAAGGTGTCTTTTAATCACTTTTGTGTCTTTTCCATACGGGGAGAAAGTATCTTGTGTAATGGATGTTAATGTATCCCATAGTCTCTATACAATCTCTATAATTATATAAATGCAACTCTGTGTGTGTGTGTGTGTGTGTGTGTGTGTGTGTGTGTGTGTGTGTGTGTGTGTGTGTGTGTGTGTGTGTGTGTGTGTTCTTTCTTTATAGACTCTGAAACGGCTGAACAGATTTTCTTTTAAATTTACAGAACTTTAGTGTATAAGTCTGGGAGTGATCTTAGTTAAGTTTTGTTTCAGAAAACCCCCGATAATTACTGATAAACGATAATCGAAACCGTTATTTTAATTTAGTTATCATTTGGTAAAGCCATTTTTTTCTGTGTCGTCACTTAGCAACAATGATAGAACATTGGGCCATGAAAATTCTACTGTGGGTAAGTTGATAGCATGTTTCTTTTTTCGCATGACGTCGTCTGTAGGTTCAAACTCCACACGTAAATATTTAAAATTCTTGTTCATTAACTGCAAAGAATTTTATAAGACTTGAAAATTTACATGTAATGCAGTATAGTCTGTATAGACATTCACTGTGGAGCCACCCTTTAATTGCCATTGCTCCCAGGTCCATTCTGACCCGGAGTGGTAGTACCTGTTAGGGTCCCAACTATGGGTTAAATAGAAACCGACTTAAAAAAAAAACAAATATACTCTATTAAAAAATTGTTCTTCAAAATCACTGGATTCAGCATTAAATAACCTGAAAAGGGTTGATATCCTCCCCCAAGGGAGGGAAGGGGGAGCTGGTACTGCTGTCATAGTATATAGGGTTGCCCCTACATGGACCAATAACTTATTGCCACAAGGGCAATGGTCTAAAAATGCAGCATCTGCCGGAACAGATACTACACTTTGATCTTAGCCAAAAGGTTGATGTTAGCGAAGGAGACCTGTTAGTGGGGGTCTACATTGGGAGTTGAAGTTCTGGATTTAATCTTGAATTGTTTCTTATGATTTTTTATTTTTTTGAGGATTGAGAGATTTGGAGAAGGTCGGCAGTTGTTTGAGCAGGAACAAAGAATGATTTTTGCAACCATGATAAGATAAAGCTGTAACAATATGACATCAGGAGGCCGCACCAGAAGCTACTGCATGTTATTATCTTTTTATTTGTTTTGTAATTAATAAAATTGTTGATAAGCACATATAACTCTATTTAAACTCAATAAAAACATACACCCTAACCCTAACAAAACGACACCATCAAAGTATACTATAAAAACCACTACACATTAACTCTGAAACAGACAAAAAAAAATAATGACAAAACTAATTAAAAGATACACCATACCCACCGACCAGAACGAAAAGATTAAACTAATAATAAATTATACTAAATTTAAAACCTAGAATTTAATGATTAAAAAACAATAATAACACTAACACCACACTAAACCAAACTAATGAAGTGTATGAATTTATTTGCCCCTTCAAAGAATGTCTCCGAACCCACTTTAAAAACTCATACAATGCATACATAGGCCACACAACAACAACAACACTTTCCCGGCGACTAACCTATCATTTAGCTGACGTTAGTGCCATAAAATAACACCTAACATCCCATAATAAAAACCTACAGCCTTCCGACATTAGAAATATCTTTACTAATAATACTAAAATTCGATACCTTAACAATTGCACATGAACACTAAAATTACTAGAAGCCATACTTATCAAAAAAACTAAAGCTCCTTATTAACCGAATCTCATTTAACACCAGGACAAATATACTAAATGTATTCAGTAACTTACAATAAATAAACTAAATAAATAAAATCTAAAATAATAAAAATCAAAATTAAAAATTAAAATAATTCGCACCCACCTTTACAACCAATAATAATAATAATAAATAACTAGAAACACACCAAGCCTCAATAAAGAAAACAAAAATAACAGCAGCAACAATCGCTCCTGACGATGATCGAATGTACCGATAGAAAGTGCTTGAGAAGAATATGGCTGAACAACAACTTTTGGGCGCCATAATATACAACATGCCAGCCAAAATAAAAAAGACCGCTTGGCGAATTGAAAAGATATCCATATGAATATATATATGTATATATATATATACGTATATATATATACATATATATATACACATATATATATCTGTATATATATGTGTATATATATACATATGTATATATATATATATATATATATATATATATACTTTTAGATTGCAGATTGCATAGTACTGTAATATTAAGTCGGTATAAATTTAGTATTAATATTTCTAAGACAATCCTAATTTTTTTTCTTACTTACAAGAAGTTAAAAAACACATAATACTCGCATGCACATGTTTCAGTTTCTATATGAATTAAAATATAATATTCATACGGATTTAACGACCAGGCACCGTCGAGCGATATATATATATATATATATATATATATATATATATATATATATATATATATATATATATATAATACGAGTCAAATATAAAAAAATGTTTCTTTACGTTTTTAAAATCGTAAATAATGTTTTTTGTTTTTTAATAGTGTTTTTTTTTTTTTATAGAAAATATTCTCCAAAAAATAACAATGAACATAAATATACCAACAAATTAGCGGGAGTGAGACGGGGGTGGGGGGAGGTTGCTCAGTCGTAAAATATGCTTAAATATGACATTTTAATTTTTCCAGATTTTGTACATATGATTATTGAGTCGTGATTTTAAAAGTAAAAAAAAAAAATTGGGGTGCCATCAGCTAGAATCGAAACCAAAAGCAAAACTGTAGCATTCAAAGCTGGTGACGTTACCACTGTCCCAACGTGACACGCATACGAACTGATTAAAAATAAACTAAGATAAATGTACAAAATGTATAACGACTTTTTTCAAATTTTATCCATTTTGACCCCCCCCCCCTTATATACTATTTTAACCAGCTAAAGACCCATAAAAAAACGGTTCATAAAAAATCCAATCATTTGAGACCCCTATCGCCGCTCTGCAACTTTTAGTGTCGGAAGAAACAGAGTTTGAAAATATGGAGACAGACAGACAGACAGACAGAGTTTGTGACCAGATTCCTTGCCAAGGGATACTTTTGTCAAGTAAGAGGCAAACTTTGGTTACGATGCAGTAGAACCCGTTGGTCGTGCTGGTCAGTTTTTCATTTGCAGCTGGCGCCTGTTAACTCCTCTCATGTCAGGGTTGATATGCCGTCGTCTCACTGGTCGGTCACCCGCTAAGGAAAAAGAAACAGTAACTCGCAATTAGCCGAAAGAAAACAAATTCAGCTCTTCTAGTCTACTGATTAATTCAAACAAATATATACATATACATACAATTCACAAATATGAAGTTCATATAATCAACAATTAGTCTTTAGGCCTTTCCCTTTCTTTCTTTTTTTTTGGTAGGTGTGGCTTAGTGATACGGGACGTCATGTAGAGGTGGCGTAGGCGATCACTTTCGATTTCTACTTCGAAATCAACTCTTGGACTCTAAAACTTAACTCAAGACTCTAGAAACAAACTCTCACACTCCAGACTCCAAACTCCTTTTTTCAGCTCTGCGCATGATTATAAAGTCCAGGGCAGGATAACGTGGGGCGTTTCCCCCTCCCCCCAACCAATCAACTACGACAGCGTCACTTTGCCTTACCTAGATTGGATCCCTCTTCGAATTCCCACATAATCGCACCTAAAAAGGTTGCAAGCTGTTACCAGGCCCCTGGGGTCACACGCTCGTGATCCCTAGGTCAGATGACTGTAGTCGAGGTGTAAACATTTGTTCTACAATATACTAATTCGCATTATTTTGCACTGATATGTTTTCGCTCAACAATTAAAATGATCAAAACACAATCATTTATTATTTTACTATTTTCTCTCAGCAACGATTTTTGCTGTCGTCCCGGCACACTAAATTTAATAAAGAATTATATATGCCCATTTGTATAATGAATTTTAAGTTTTCGCTCCCTCCCTTGGGGAGCCCAACCACCCTTTGGAAGGCCGCTGGAAAAATGGTGGGATCCTTCTATCGATCCAGTAGATATCTCACTGCTGATGCAATTCTCTATCTATATAAGAGCCAGGTACGTCCAAGGATGGAGTACTGTTGCCACATCTGGGCAGGAGCTGCTGAAAAGGACTTGTCCTGCCTTGATAAAGTTCAAAATAGACTTTGTAGCCTCGTGGGAGATGTCCTTTTCTCTTCCCTGCAACCTCTTTACTCACAGAAGAGATGTTGCAAGTCTGTCTCTGTCTTATCGTTATTTTCATGGCAAGTGCTTGACTGAGCTTCAATCTATGGTCCCCCCTAACCAAACTTTCACAAGAAACACTCGTCTAGCTGTACACACTATCAATAATTCCCCCCACTCTTTATCTGTGCCTAAACCTAAACGTAGATTCCATGAACAAAGCTTCTTTCTTAGAACTGCACGCCTGTGGAATTGTCTTCCATTTTCCTGCTTTCCGGCTGACTACAATATGGTTGTGTTCAAGTCTAACGTAAATAAGTTCTTGATGAGTCGTTCCATATAATTAGAATACGCTGTCAATTAAAAGCCAATCAAAAGACAATATTTAGCAAGCAACGAATTATGCAGGAAAATATGACACAAGATCAGAATATGAGGAAAATCAAGTCAGCACTCCTAACGGAAGGGGAACTCTGGTCTATTAAAATGTCCTGGAAATTCCAGAGTTGATTGTCACCGTTTTCAGATTACTATATATACGATATTTCAAAATCTTACACAACTATGGTCCCCCCTCGCCAAACTTTCACAAGAAACACTCGTCTAGCTGAAAACACTATCAATAATTCCCCCCACTCTTTATCTCTGCCTAAACCTAAATGTAGATTCCATGAACAAAGCTTCTTTCTTAGAACTGCACGCCTGTGGAATTGTCTTCCATTTTCCTGCTTTCCGGCTGACTACAATATGGTTGTGTTCAAGTCTAACGTAAATAAGTTCTTGATGAGTCGTTCCATATAATTAGAATACGCTGTCAATTAAAAGCCAATCAAAAGACAATATTTAGCAAGCAACGAATTATGCAGGAAAATATGACACAAGATCAGAATATGAGGAAAATCAAGTCAGCACTCCTAACGGAAGGGGAACTCTGGTCTATTAAAATGTCCTGGAAATTCCAGAGTTGATTGTCACCGTTTTCAGATTACTATATATACGATATTTCAAAATCTTACACAACTATGGTCCCCCCTCGCCAAACTTTCACAAGAAACACTCGTCTAGCAGAAAACACTATTAATAATTCCCCCCACTCTTTATCTGTGTCTAAACCTAAACGTAGATTCCATGAACAAAGCTTCTTTCTTAGAACTGCACGCCTGTGGAATCTCCTCCGGCTGCAATGCATTTGTTGTATTGTTCTAACAACTTCTGGAAGACCCCATGGAAGTCTTCTTGTATGAGCGTGTCAAGTACCCTCATCACAGCCTCCTTCATCTCCTCAATTGTCTTATATCAACAGTCTCTAAGGTTTTGGTGCTTTTACAGAATTGGGACAAAATTTGTAGTCGATAAATGAAGTTTCCATAAAAAACAATGGTTTCAACTGATTCTTTTTTTGTCAATTCTAATAAGTTACAATGGTAGCTTCCAAATTATGCAGTCGGAATTACCTCAATATTACTGAATTAAAAAAAAAAAACATTAACTGTGTTAGCAGTTGCAAATTTTCTGCCATCTTGTTTAAACTGAAACGGAAAATTACCTCCCTTTTGAACTCGTCTGTGTCTTACGATCGTATTCATCAAATTCTATTTTTTATTTTCTTTAATAAATAATTTTCTACCTCATCGCTTTTCGTAATTTTTGGATAAAATCATCTCAAAAATACTAGGAATGCGTAGATACCATTGTTTTCATGTGAAATTCAGTTTTACGATTTCCGAAATTTCGTCCCAATAGTGTAAAAGCGGCAAGGTTTTCTTGAGATTGGGGAATAATTAAAATTCACCGAAACGTTGTCAAAATAGAACTCAAGATGAGAACAGCAACCCAAAGAATCCAAATAATATGAATAATCAATACATCTTATCATCTTGTCCTACGTGCAACTACTGCTATGTCTCCAACCAGATTCGCCTCTAACAACAAAGACGGAAAGCCTATTGGCTAAGCAACATACCTATGGCGACCTCAGGTTGGAACACGCACACACACACACACACACACACACACACACACACACGCACACGCACACACACACAGAATCAGGGGAGATAATTTATATATTTTTTTTATTCAATAATTTTGATGATGATTAACTATTAATTGCAAATATTTCTAATTGCAGGTATGTTAATCATGGGAATGCTAACGCAGGCTATTCTAAACCCAAATATCAACAATTCTTTATCTGCTACACTCAGGTGAGTTTTTTTTTTTTACACAGGAATCACCACTTATCTAGGCCTGGAGGCCACTCGAGGATAAGGGTTAATGGGTATACATTAGTCAATGTGATTATAGTGTAGTAAACATAAGTAGTGGGAATTTTGTAAATTGGATTACTTAGGGGGACGGTTCATCAAGAACTTGTTTACATTGGACTTGAAGACAATCAAATTGTAGTCAGCTGGAAAACAGGCAGTCGGAAGAGAGTTTCACAGGTGTACAGTTCTAAGAAAGAAAGAAGCTTTGTTCATGGAATCTACGTTTCGGTCTAAACACAGATAAAGAGTGCGGGAAATTATTGATAGTGATTTTGGCTAGATGAGTGTTTTTCGTGAAAGTTTGGCGAGGGGGGACCGTAAATTGAAGCTCAGCTGAGCACTTGCCATGAAAATAACGATAAAATAGACAGGATCACAACGTTTTTTCTGTGGGAAAGAGATTGTTATCATTAACATGGGGAGGGGGTAGAGTAGTTATTGACACAGATTGCATCTTCAACGTGCTGTGTTCAAGTCCAGTTTAGGATATTGCTCCTCTTTCACTAAAATCAAGCCAAGATGTAGAAATATAAATGTAATGTGAAAAAACATCTTGATGTACAGCTCCTCACTCAGGATTACCACTATGAATATGGTCGCTAATCACAGGAAAAGTTGCAGAAACTCATTATGAAGCGAGCGGACAACAAAAAACTATTGTGTTTTAAAAGAAACAGCCTACTTTGTAGACTCATATGTGAAATCGCACTAGACAAAGCCTGAAGCCACTTGATGTAAAGAGCTAAAAAGAATATTACAGGGTGGAATGATAAAGTTGTTGCCGTAAAGGAAAACAACACTACAGCTTTATTTTAAAACTTTTATTGAAGAAATCAATTCAGGTAACTTGATTATGTAGTAGAGCTGACATCTATTCAATGTAACCGCGTTCAGCCTCAATCACCACCTCGATATGGGTCTGGAACTAAGAACATGCCTTTTTCACAAGCGTCAGCACGAGCTCAGCAAATACTTGGTGTTGTGGCAGGTCATGTTGTTTATGTTCTGGACATATGAATAAACAAAATAGTCCAGCGAGTTCAGATCGGGAAGGAGGGGGGGGGGGGTAGTAAGAAAAAGGTACAAAGTTGTAGCACTCATTCTGAAGCCAAGCCTGGATCTCTTTATGGGCCAGCACCGAGTCCTACTGCCACACCCAGGGTCTGCCAGCGGTCACCTGATTACACTAGGGAATCACCACACTCTTCAACACATCCAGGTACACTTTGGTGTTGACTTTCAAGCTGACTTCGAAAATGTGAGATGGCATGATGTGGCCCTCACTTGAAACCACACCAAAGACCATAACCGTGGCCGAAAACTTTGTTTTCATGCCCCTGGGCATGTCTCTGTTATTTGTAGCAATCCAGCGATGCATTTTGAGGGTGCTGGCAATGGTCCTGTTGTCATAACTTGGATCAGTAGCAAGCATGAGTTGTACAACAATATTTGGTGCGGCTCTTCATAAACTCCCATACCTAAGTATGATACACACCAAGTTTGTGTTTGATAAAATTTAAGCGATGAGTTCAAATTTATTATGTGATATCATAAAGTAGCCTTACCTTTGAGAAAAATGTGCTTGTGAATGTGATACTAAACAAATGATAACCATTGTGATTCTTTGTGATTGCCTCAGTTTTTATGGGTAACAATATATTTGCTTTAAAGTTCATGGTTGCATTTCAGTCACTTCAGGAGGTACTTAAAAACGTTAAACACCTTAAGCAATAGTTGCTCTTACAACCTACACTTACTGTAAGGGTGTCCGCCAAGCGGGTACCCGGACGTACATCAAAGTTCTGCGCGAAATGCTGGTATCTTTGCTAGTTATTATTATTTACTCGCTAGGAGTAGTCACACAGGCCATCATCAAAGATTTCTCTTTGAGAACAACTTGTGGTGTTCTCTGGAGTCTGAATGACAAGAAGTCTCCCCAGATTTTTAGTATTCTCTACCTCTTTCGATAACCTTTGCAAAAGAATTTGTGTTATCGCAACAGCCACTTAACATTGATTTCTCATTGGCATCAACCATTAGTCTTCACTAGAATTTGGGTGACAAAAAGCTTCCCCAAAATCCCAGTCCTCTTTGCACTCATCCAGCAGAGATCTGGCTAGTGCTTTCTCTCCTCGGTCTTTCCATCCTCCTTGACCAAATTTGTTATGCACCGGAATACGCTGGGAACGGCGAGAGACCAATGGGCGCAACAATAAAAAAAAAAAATAAGACAAAAAAAATGACGAAAAGAGGTGAATGGGAGGGGATGGAATATCTTGTCTCTGGCAGAACGGCGGTTCATTAAAATTGTGGGGTCTGCGTTCGCGCCTGCTCCACAATGTATGGAAATAAAAAATTAAAAAATTAAAGTGTTTTTGATATAGATGTACATAAAAATACTTTGATAAGTATGTTTTAACTTGAATAGGGATGGTATAATAAAATTGTGGGGTCTGCGTTCGCGCCTGGCCTCCATAGAATGGAAATAGGCACAAATTTTAATAAAGACTTTTCATATCTATCTGCGTAAGTATACTTTGATAATTATGTTTCAGTTTGAAGAAATATGGTATAATAAAATGATGGGTGTTCGTTCGCACCTGACCTCCATAGAATGGAAATATGTCATAAAGTTTAAAAGGTTTTTTAATATAGATCCACAGAATATTGTGATAAGTGTTTAAGTGTGAACAGGTATGGTATAATAAATTATGGGTTTTATCTATTTTATTTTTACCTTAATCATATTTTGCTTTGGTTTTGATACCCCCAAAGCAAAATATGATGAAAGTAAAAATAAAATAAGTAAACCCCATAATTTATTATACCATACCTGTTCACACTGAAACACTTATTACAATATTCTGTGGATCTATATTAAATAACCTTGTTAAACTTTATGACATATTTCCATTCTATGGAGGTCAGGCGCGAACGAACACCCCATAATTTTATTATACCATATTTCTTCAAACTGAAACATAATTATCAAAGTATACTTACGCAGATAGATATGAGAAGTCTTTATTAAAATTTGTGCCTATTTCCATTCTATGGAGGCCAGGCACGAACGCAGACCCCACAATTTTATTATACCATCCTATTTAAGTTAAAACATACTTATGAAAGTATTCTTATGTACATCTATATCAAAAACACTCGTAAACGTTTTTTTTTTAATTTCTTATTTCCATACTTTGTGGACCAGGCACATACGCAGACCTCACAATTTTAATGAATCATCATTATGCCAGATCAAACATACCGATTCCTGTGTCTCGATACATCTTCTATCATTATATGGAGTAAGTTTTCTATAATAGTCAACCATATAGGAGCCTATTCGTGACCAGACACACACACAGACATTCAGCTTTATATTATAGATATATATAATGAAATAATATCTCAAGTCAAGGTACAATTCCAGTTTAATTAAGAAATTAAACTGATTCTGATGATTAAAAGCAAGATCAAATCTATATAAAAAAAACATAACATTCTTGTGTAAATAATAATTCATAATTTTTTGCATAAATCAGCATTAAATTCAGAAAGGTATAAAAGATAAAAATGTACAATTATGGAGGGAAGTAGTGAGCATTCTTTGGTGCTGTGACAAAATTCGGTTCGCAAAGTACATGGCAATTTTACAAGAGCGTAGTCATAGAAAACCTAATTCTTAATTTTTTTTTTTTTACATAGGAGTCACCAATTATCAAGGCCCGAAGACCACTCGAGGATAAGGGTTATAGAGTGTACACTAGTCAATGGAATAATATTGTAGTAATCGTTAGTAATGGAAATTTGGTAAATTGGATTACTTAAGAGGGCGGTTCCTCATGAATTTGTTTATGTTGAACTTGTAGTCAACTGGGAAGCAGGCAGATGGAACAGAGTTCCACAGGAACAATAAATTGCAACATTTAATATACAAAAAAGTTTTGGTATACCACCAACTCAAATATTGGCAAGAATGTCCTAAACTTATTTTCCCATGATTTGTTTCTTTCTGAACTTTTACTACTTGAGCATAGTTTAGAATTTTGTATTCCATTGCTAAACGCGAAGAGGTATTTTTCGATTTTGAAATTCTCAATGCCCAACCAGAAAGACTTTCACCAGTCTCTGAAATTAAGGTAAGAGATTTAAAAGGCAAGATTAAACGACCTTGCTCCCAGCTATGCAAGTAAACCAATATCCTATTCAGAGTTCAAATGGTGCAAAGAGTATTATGCAGTTATTAAAACTCTACGAGAAAATACATCGTTAGTCATTACTAAGCCATATAAAGGTTCAGGGATTGTTGTCTTAAATCATCATGATTATGTTGACAAAATGTCTGTCATATTGAATGACATGGAGAAATCTGTAAAATTGAGCCCTGTCGCAACTCATAATTCTACAACCTCTTTAGAAACTAAATTCCAAAAGAAATTAGTTAAGTGGGTTAAAGATTGTGTACTTGTTTCTAACATGGCTAGTGAAATTAGGGTCTTGTTGAAATAACGTCAGTTCAGACTTTTTCCTTTCCAAAAAAAACTTCCTGTTGACTTCATTCTCTTCCCTCCCCCTCTTCCACTTCTCAGATCGTTTTTATCCATTCTCCCCCATCACATGACCTGTAAGCATGTGGCTCGGGTTTGGTATAAAAGCTCAGTCAATCTTCATGGCGTCTCTTTTTCAGATCTCACCTGAAGGTAAGTTTTTATTGTTGTTGCTTTTACGTACAGCCACACAAGACACAAACACGAGGGCACTTGTTTCTTTGATGACTATCACAGATCTATCCGCCCTAAGATTATACGGTTTACCCCCCCCTTTATTTTCCTTTCTTCTTCTTCCTCTGCCCTTTTTTTAAAGCGTACATATTTTACTTTTAATCATGAATAAGTCTTTCCTTCATGATTGCAATATGTGTATATGTATAAATATATATATGTGTGTGTGTGTATATATATATGTGTGTGTATATATGCACGCACACACACACACATATATATATTATATATATACAGACCTTTGGCCAGTTGTCGGCTGCCACAATTTCATTAGATAAGCGTTTCAGCAACTTCTGGCGATTAAGAAAAAAAAAACATAATTATAATTTAAAAAAAAAAAAGCAGTCATCGTATTGTAATTTCAATAATAAAAAAAAAAGTTATTAGTATTATACTGAAATAATAACTTTATTATTTAGAAATCCATTCTTAACATGAAAATGGTGGGGGAGCTTTTTTTCAAACTATTCTATACTTTCATCTAACAATTTAATAACCAAAACATACTGTAAAAAAAGACATTAATAAAAAATATACCGTTTACTAATCGTTGGCTGCTGTGATTTCATTTCAGCACCTTATGTAAGCAGCCCGGAATATGCAAACGATTATGCGGACCTTATTTCACATGAGTAACAACTTTACATTAGTAAAAATGCAAGTATACTGGCATATTTCGTATATGGCTGCCTTAAAAAAACGCTTTTGTCCTTTCTTTTCTCACACAGGAATATAGCTTTGACGGTGATTTTAATCCGAGCCGGATTGGGCCTTAATCCGGTAGCTCTCAAGAAGTTATCATTTGTTGTTGTCCGATTGGCTTTCACGCCTTGCCTTTTCGAAGCAATGACGATGGCCATCTCCTCTCATTTGCTACTTGACTTACCGATCATATGGGGACTTTTGCAAGGGTAAGTTGATACAAATATGCAGGGTGATACCGCTCACTGTCAGAAATTTTTTATTTTTATTCAGTCAAGGAATTTTTTTGTTTTGTTTTTTTTTCTACTTTTTTTTTTTTTTTTTTTTTTTTACCCCAAAACTAGGCATATTGGTATATGGAACGTAAGGGGTCAACTATTTTGGATCGGTTATAACTACGACCTTCATAATATATGTCATTAAGGCCCGTGAGCTGAAAATGACGTCATCGTTGAGGTCCTAACAAGCTGGGTTTGTAGAATAGTCTGACTGTCGGTAATGAATAAAAAATTTCTTTACAAAAAGCATAATAAAACTTAAAAATTGAATTTTGAAAAAAAAAAAGCAGAAAAATAAGGAACATGATGATTTTTAGTAGTAGTAGTAGTAGTAGTAGAAGAAATTGTCATTTCCTGCAGTGATGATTGCGAAATGAAAATAATTATCAATATTTATAATTATAAGCATCTTCAAGAGTATTAAATTTGAGCTCTGTCTGGAAAATAAAAAAACAAAATACAATCGACTTCTGCTTGTTTTAACACTCCTTACTGTTGTGCCCGCATTTGGCGTTTATAGATGTTAAATTTCCCTAAATCATTGTGGCCGTGGATACAAATGGAGTCAGGGGTGACTTTGTAGCTGGGTTCGAATCTCCTGGCCACTAACAATTGTCACTTCCTGTCTTGATGATTGCAAAGGCACGAAACACTATTGTTTGCAGGTATATAATAATTATTAATATTTATAATATAAGAGGCAGTCAACTAGCGTTTATGCAATGTTCACAACTTCCCATCGTTCGAACACTCTGGATTGTCTAATGCCCGAATTGAGCGTTTATTAGTTCTTAATTCCCTTAATTTTCATGGCAATCGGTGGTTTGGAAATAGAGACTTAGCAAATGGATTCAAAGGTGGCTTTGTGGTTGGGTTCGAATCTCTCACCCAAGAATCGACATCCTACACTGATGATTGCGTAAGCATGAAACACTATTGTTTGTAGGTATAAAAGAATAATTATTATATATATATATATATATATATATATATATATATATATATATATATATATATATACGACCAAACAGTTAATAAAACGTTAAAAAACACTTTGAAATGAGTTAAAAACATATTTAATCTGGAAAGGAATCACTAGACAAGTGGATAGTCCTTAATCCGCGGAGTTTTGAAGAAATACTTTCCTTCTCATCATAGGGTAGGAATTAGCAAAATGCGGGATCGGATTTTGCATTTTATATATATATATATATATATATATATATATATATATATATATATATATATATATATATATATATATATATATATAAAAATAGCATTTGGGAAGTGATATACAAATTACCACTAGCGTATGAAGCGATGCTCTTTGTGGAAACAAATTGAGCTTAGGTACTTTGGAAAATGTCAAACTATTGTTAATTCACTGCCCGCATAGTAGCAGCCATGTAGCGCAATGGTTAGAAGCACTGACTGTCATTTGAGCGATCTGGTTTCAATCCTGGCTTGAGGTAGTTGCTTGTCTAGCCACACTGATGAGCTGTGAAACAGCGAAACAGTATTGTATATGGATGACTATATATATATATATATATATATATATATATATATATATATTGAAATAGATCTTTACCTTAATGGCTATACCAATGCCCCTCCTCCCGCTGCTAACTCTGCCCGCTCACTCATATTTTCTATCATTCATTGAAGAAGATCAAAGGATCGGTCGAAAATATGTGTTTTTGAAGGAAACATTCTTGTTTTTTTCAAAAGACTTTTTGTATTCCTACACGTCAACACACAGGAAATAAATACAGAAAAGATATAAACATTTATATATTTTTCATATTGATTTTTTATTCATACATCTATATATATATATATATATATATATATATATATATATAGTCATCCACAAACAGTACTGTTTTGCTGTTTCACAGCTCATCAGTGCGACTAGACAGGCAACTACCTCAAACCAGGATTGAAACCCGACCGTCAGTACGGCAGTCAAGGCTTCTAACCATTACGCTATTGGCGGCTGCTAAACGAGTAGTGAATTTAACGATGTTTTGACATCATCCGAAATACCTCCGCTCGATTTGTTTACACAAAGAGCGTCGCTTATATGCTAATGGTAATTCGTGTATCACTTCTCAATATGCTCAACTCAAGGTGAGGAGCATTATGTATATTTATATATATAAAATGAACTCATTTTTCCCCTATGATTTTGACCTTAATAGGAATTTTAGATGTAGGTTACCTGAACATGAGTCAAACTTTTTAATATATATATATTAGTGTTGGAATGGAAAAATCAGAACTTTTTAATGTATCGGAATCAGAAAAAATTTTTCCAATGCCAAAAACGATTCTTCCACTGTTGATGCTAATAATAAAATATAAAATATTTATTGATTTAAAACTACCAGTAAAACTAACACCTATTGATCACCCCCCCCCACACACACACTAGTGTATTTTTTCGTTTGAGAAAATATATGCACATTTAACATGTGTTTTTACGGTAATCAGGAAAAATACCAAATCTATGGTTAAATATTTTTAGAGGTTTATAAAGAACCAGAATCAGAATCGGGAATTTAGTAGGGAATCGGTAATAGTATCGTAATCTGGAAAAATATCGGAATCGACCCATCACTAATTTCTTATATAATAAAATGACTGTATCATAGGTTTGCCACATACAAATTCAATACATCTGTCTTCCGTTTGCCTGTTTTCCAGCTGACTACAATATGCTCGTCTTCAAGTCCAACATAAACAAGTTCTTGATGAGCCGTTCCACTTAAGTTAACAAATTTACCGAATTTCCACTACTAATGATTACTATGATATTGTCTCATTGACTACTGTACACTCTTCAGCCCTTATCCTCGAGTGGCCTCTGGGCCTGGATAAGTGGTAACGCCTATGTAAAAGCAAAATTCAATGCATCTAGCCTAATAGCCACTATCATATGTAGCTTTCGACCACCATTTTATACACATTCATCCGTGGTATTAAAATGCCACATTGCATCCTACAAACAACACCATCACACTCCTTAGGGGAAGAAGTCCCTATTTTTCCCTCTAAATATTTAGTCCTACCATTGCTACCAGTAATCCTTATAATTTTATATCTATTTATCCCATACTCCCTTGTATTTTATCCCCTTATTCTACCATTTGTTTATCCTCTGTCTTATTCACTTCAAAAAATCTTTCTATATTGTATCGCTTATAATTTATCCCCTCACATTTATTATCTTACTATTATTCCTAATAATTTATTTTTTTTAAGTACTGTTATAATTTCAGATACCCCTTCTAAAATATACTGACATAGCATAAACCCCCTATTTCATGTAAACCCCTTCCATAGCTATAACCAATTAATACATCTTCTTTCAATTAACGTACCCTATATGCGCTGCGAGAGTTTACTCATACACATTGTCCACATATATTAAACCCACCATAACAGATATGCTATATACCTACCTCCATTATATAATAAAAACTATACTCCTCCTCACAGGGATCAATTTAGTTCCCCCAAACAGCCTACATATTTTATTTTGCTCCCAATGTAAATATTACTAGACGTTGCATGCCTATTATGTTTCTTAGCACCTACTCTCTTCTTCTGATGAGAAGCACCAGGCTTCGAAATACTATGGTATAAAGAGTTCTCACTTGCTCTACACCTCTAATTGATGTATACCCTTATTGAATAAATGGATAAATCTATATATATTTATATATATATAGTTTTATATCGTCATTTTCTTTCTTTATTGACTATATAAGCTTCAAGTCAATTTGTTGAGCTTTGCATCATCCCAATAAGTCTCCTCTTAAAGAATTGATCTGATTCTCTTCTTTAAATGCCCTCACACACACACACACACACACACACACACACACACACACACATATTTATATATACATAAATATATATATAAAATATAAAGAAGATATATATATATATATATATATATATATATATATATATATATCTTCTTTGTATGGTTTTAATGTTTTTTGTGAATTTGAATTAACTTTCAATAAGATTTTTTCTATTATATATACATATATATATATATATATATATATATATATATATATATATATATAGTCATCCACATACAGTACTGTTTTGTTGTATCACAACTCATCAGTGCGGCTAGACATACACCTTTTCCCAACCGTGGATTGAACCTACGCCATGTTGACAGGTGGATCGAACCTATACATATATTTACATGGAGAATTTGAATTAATTTTCAATAAGATTTTTCAATTATATATCTGTGTGTGTGTGTGTGTGTGTGTGTGAGAGAGAGAGAGAGAGAGAGAGTTGTATAATGGCACAATAGGCTATATTTTCCATCACTAAAATGAAACATGTGTAAGGCATTTATGGAAAAAAATATATGCACCACCTATAACTAAATTAATAAATGCAAATAATCAATCAAAACTTCCGAGATATAAAAAGAGTTGCCCCCCCCTTACTACTACAATTTAATTTTATATTAATTATTTTTTCTGGAGAAGTTTTAAAAAATGTCCAAACAGATAAAAAATT
This sequence comes from Euprymna scolopes, assembly GCF_053919585.1. Classification (NCBI taxonomy): domain Eukaryota; kingdom Metazoa; phylum Mollusca; class Cephalopoda; order Sepiida; family Sepiolidae; genus Euprymna; species Euprymna scolopes. The sequence continues at coordinate 44,864,920 of NC_136521.1, forward strand.
ATGAAGTTAAATGGATTCACTGCATCCCGGGTAATGCCGGGTCGGCACAGCTTGTTTTTTTAAATCCTGTGTTTGTTTCTTGTAGGTTCACTATTGCTGCTGTGTCCCCAGCTGTTGTATTGCCCTGTCTTCTACATTTTCAAGATTGCGGCTACGGGGTTGATAAAGGTATCCCGACTTTACTTATTGCCGCTGCCAGCATTGACGATGTTTTGGCCATCACGGGATTTGGCGTTATGATAGGAGTAGCATTTTCTGAAGGTATTTTATTTCATTTGTTTTATGCATTCTTTTGTTTGTGCGTGTGTGTGTGTGTGTGTGTGTGTGTGTGTGTGTGTGCGCGCATTAATTCAATGTCTTTGTTACGCGAAACTTTAACATTTTAAGAACTTGAACTGTCTAGAGTGAAGGTTTTCAGAAATAAATAAAAAATATCATCCAAAACTATAATGCACAAGTTCCCAACGCACTCAGACAGATGGTGAAGCTGAAAACACTATCAATAATTTCCCCTACTCTTTATCTTTGCCTAAACCTAAACATAGATTCCATGAACAAACCTTCATCTTAGAACTACAAACCTATGGAACTATCTTCTATTTGCCTGCTTTCCGGTTGACTTGATGTTTTGGGGGGGAGGGGTGTGTATATATATATATATATATATATATTTCAACAGTGCTGTTGTAAAGTTATAACAAATAATGAAACCAAGGGGGATTTTCTTTTAGGACAGATATCAATAATAACAATAATAGAGACAATAACAATAATGAAGATAATAAGAAAACAAACTAAGAAAGACTCAGCAACATTAGCAGGAATTAAAGAAAAATAAAATTGAATCTAAATTAAGTAGGTCCGTAGTAGGTAGAGCAAAAAAATATATGAATCAAGCAAATCAAAAAGATCCAACACTAATATATATATATATATTAAAAAGTTTGACTCATGTTCAGGTAACCTACATCTAAAATTCCTATTAAGGGCATATACTAATATCAGAAGAAAAATTATTAAACTGACGACAAGATGTAATTCAAGGATGTCTGCACAGAAATCGATACTTAATTTCACGCATTAGACCAGACTAAAAATAACAACATAAACGGAAATGTAGAGCAAGTAACCTACAAAAATAAAATTTTAAAAAAATGGAAAACATAAATAGAACAACATAATGGAATGTAAGAGTAAAATAAAAAATCGATAAATATTATTAAAAATAAATAAAATGAAAAAGAAGAAAATAATTAAATGAGAAACATGAAAAAAAAGTATAATATAGGTAACAAAAAAGATGTAAAGGAAGTAACTCTAGTAATAAAAATATATTCCATGAGAGTGACCTCCCCTTGAAACAAAGAGCTTAACTAATCAATACTAATTTGAAACAAAACAACATGAATATTAGAATTAATACACATAAATGTAGTAATAAAAATTATAAAAACACAGGAAAGAATAAATAATAGAAAAAAAATGGAAATTAAGACTAAAACAAAAAATAAAAAATACGAAAATAAGGTTTAAAATAAGAATTTTGGTTTGCACAGTACCCAAGATGGGCGACCTGTAACAACGTTGGGATAGAATTTCTTTTCCCCAAATAAACGCACCAGGTTTATCATGTACAAAATTAACTTTTTGTTGGTAACATCGGATGGAAATCACATCTGACGAGTAGATGAGAAACAGAATTTCTATGAAAACATAAAATCATAGAATTGTCATCCCATTACCGAAACAGCTGTAATGAAGAGATCCAGGGTGAAATAAATAAGAGTTATATAAAAGAAAAAATGTAAGTCTTTGAATTTCAACAAAATTTTGTATTATATATATATATATATATATATATATATATATATATATATATATATATATATATATATATATTAGCAGGCCGCTCGGCATTGCCCGGTCGTAAAATATGATTGAATATGATATGTTTTATTCATGCAGGTTTTGTATTTATTATTATACTAGCAAGACCCGTGTAACAGCGTTGCCTGGTGGAAGTATGCCTCCCACTCCACCTGAACAAAAATATTAAGTATGGTTCTTAGTTGGATCCACTGCCCGTCCATTATAATGGCAGACACCCTTTGGTAGTTTGCGCATTAATTTTAGTATGTATTTTAGTTCAGGTACACTGTTACACAAAAATATGTTCCTATTCTTGTTTTACTAAGAACGAATTACTATTTTGGTCAATATGCAGTGGTTGTCCAACCTGCAGAGTGTTTTTATTCCGAAAGCCGTTTTTAACGGCCATCGAAATAAACACTGTATGCCATCTGGGCAACCAGTAAACAATGGCCGAAAAATGTTGTGTTATTAATTATTATTATTATTATATCATATCGTTTAATATTCAGTTAATTATATACAATTATGCTGTGAAAAAACTGCAGGAATTAAAAATTGTATGTTATTTTAGGAAGAAATATAATGGAACGTTCCTTAAAGATAACAGAGCATTCCTTAAAGAGAAAAAAATGCGTGTGTGCACGGCCCCATATTTACCTGTCACGGAATGAAGATGGTTGTCAACCCAAGTTTTCATTTCAATGTTGTCCGAACATTTAAAAACAATTAGAAACACTTCAAACATTGGGGGAGACACTTAAACCATTAAAAAGTCACAGTAGCATAAGTGCATAAACACCAATTTTTTTTTTTATTATTTTGATTTTTGTTTTAATTTTGTTTCTTTGTTAAATCTGGCAATATATATATATATATATATATATATATATATATATATATATATATATATATAGTAATTTATAAAATATATATACTAATTTATAAAATATATATGGCGATTAAGCTACACTGAATATACAGTGTTTCATCCACTCTAGGACTCCTCAGGCTTATGAGGCAAAGCCTGAGGAGTCCTAGAGGGGATGAATCGCCGAATATTCAGTGTAGCTTAATCGCCATATATATTTTATAAATTACTAACTAGCTCTACCTATGTATTGAGCACTTTTGAAGTAAATACTTAAAGTTTACGCATAAATCTATACTTTTGTATATTAATTTTATGTGAGTAAATTAAGTAGTTATATATATATATATATATATATATATATATATATATATATATATAATAACAAAATGATCTACAAATTACAATTTTTATTTTTTTATTTTTGAATAAAAAAAATCATTAAAACAAAAGCAGTTGTGCTCTCAATTATGTTTTTTTAATTTTTTTTTTATTCAAGAAAATAAAATTTCACTGTTTTTCGATATTATTACATATATGAATCGGCTGTGATCGTCAAATTTTCTCGGTTGTATAAACAAAAAGTTATTTCATTCTCAAATGAATGCGAAACACTTTTTATGTTTTTAATACAGTTTCGTTTATTTACACTTCAAAAATAACAGTGATAACTATCATCATAGCGTGGTGGAGGTTAGTGCTTTATCTCTGCTCTTTTATTTATATCACTTTGACTTGTTAACCTTTTTCTTGCCAGCTTGTTTATTGTTTTGCAACCCTTTGGGTCAGAGTTCCTGTTGATTGTTCTGTTTATCTTATTTTCGCCAGCTTTTGTTTATTGTACTTTTTGCTGGTTTTGGTCTAACCCATTTAATATTGGTTAGCTTTCCAGGCCAATTGACATAATGTTGACGCATTCCCAGGTCTCATGGATATAGGTCATTTTAAATCCCGGAATTTCCCATTGTGTTCTTTTGATTGCCTGGATACAACTCCATAACACTATTACAGGTCATCTTTCCTGGAATTGACTTATTGTGTTCTTTGATTGCCCAGACACCTCTCCCTAACAATATGAGAAAAATCAGTGGCGACAATTTAAGTAAACTGTTTTGTTTAAAGAACGCTAAAGTGCATGTAAATGTTACCGTAAAGACGTACTAATTCTGAAGTTTGTTTATGTGTAATAAGTCTTCAGTGTCCAAGTAAAAGCAGCAACAGTGTTAGTGTGTTCGTTACAACTCTACTTTCAACCAAGTCGTTGTTTGTTTCGTTCAGCACACTCTTTTCTTCTACCTCTTCTTTTACACACGTCCGTTCACTTTAGTGACTAAAAATCGTCTGTCCTCCCGCTTTCCTTTCCTCGTTATTTATGGAACCAGGGTACGAGATTCTCCGAGATTCCCCGAGATTCCACGAGATTTTTTTCCACATAAAAGCATGCGGGCGCCATCTTGATTCTCAATTTGTGCTCTGCAGGCACAAACGTGCAGCCGCTTTAACAGTAAGCCACTTCTTTCTCCACAGTTAGTTTATGGAGAAATTACAAAATACTAAATAGTTCTTATCATGTAATGCATACCCGAAGTAAGAAAAAAAAGAAAAGAAAAATAAGTTGCCGTAAAGAAGTACTAATTCTGAGAACCAAGTATGTTCTCGGTGTTACTTTTTATTATTATTATTATTATTATTATTATTATTATTATTATTATTATTAATTTAATCTATGCAAATCTGTCCGACTAATTTTGATTCACTGCTTTATGCATTCCTTAAAGAATGAATCCGAAAGTCACATGCCATAAGTTGTACTAATTCTGGGAAGCAAAGTTTGTTTATGTATACTAATGAATAGGGCTAGGACAACAGCATATTCTTTTCATTGTGTTGACCCTCGAGTGTGTATCCGTTGATATCTTATATGCTGTTATATAGAGTGATGTGGTTCTCGGTTGATTAACTGTTTCTAACTGTGTCGGATATATACTCGAGAGTCAAAACAATGAAAAGAATATGCTGTTGTCATAGCCCTAGTCATGTAACACCAGAAAAAGAGAGATAGAGAGAGAAAGAGAAACTATTGAGAAATGAGTTTGTGTTGTGAATGATTATTAGGGGGAGGACAACAGCATATTCTTTTCATTGTGTTGATCCTCGAGTGTGTATCCGTTGATATCTTATATGCTGTTATATAGAGTGATGTGGTTCTCGGTTGATTAACTGTTTCTAACTTTGTCGGATATATACTCGAGAGTCAAAACAAAGAAAAGAATATGCTGTTGTCATAGCCCTAGTGATGAGGACACGTCATTGTCGTTGTTAGCGTCATGGTCGGCATCGGTGTCTGCATCATAATCAAAGTAAGAAAAGTTTCAATGTTAGTTCAGTAAGAATGGTAACGAATTAGTAAATATGTGTACCGGAACTATATTGAATTTTGTAAAGTAAACTAAATTAAATTAATTAAAAAAATAAAATAAAATATGCAACCTAATAGCTTAGAAGCCCTTTCTTTGTTCGTATCATACGCATTTACTGGCTAAGTGCCTTAAGGAAATCCCGATAATCTAAGTTGTTTATGTATTTGACCAACTATTCCTCGCAGTCGTAATGGCGTATGTTATAAGGAACATAACTACGTATTGAACCGGATACGAAACAGTATGTTGCAGGCCCCGCGGGTCCCCGGTGATAATAATAAATCCCTGTGTAATGGGGAGTTGAGTTGTAAGAATAGTGATAATGGTAATAGATGGTGATAAAAATCAAGAGAATTAAGGAGTGTAAAATGGGGTTGAAATAAGCAAGCAAGGAGGACTGAGATGAATGGAAAAATTAAATACAATATTTATTTTTATAAAAGATCATAAATGAAGGAAAAAAGAGAAGTTTCTTCTTGGTCGAAAGTCTCCTTCTGTGACTGAGATAATTCAATGTTTTCCCATGTAATAAAAAAAGTCAGTTCCTCAACTGAGGTATAAAAAGATCTATATGTGATAGCTAATTGAATGTTTTTTGGTTTTTTTATGTATTGAAATAATCAAGGAAAGTCTTCGACTGAACTAATTGAATGTTCTGAAGGAGACAAGTAAGAGTTCTTGGTTAGAAATAACCAATCTTTTTTCAAAGAATTAAACTATAAAAACCCCACCGCTTACTTAGCGGGGAGATAGAAAAGAGGAATTAAAAAAAAAAAGGTCCATTAGGGTTGCAAGCCCGCATGCACGTGGAGGAATTAATTGAGGGGTGTGCGCGTGTTTAACGTCCAAACGCGGATGGGTCGATGTTGATGTTGATGTTTACGCCATGGTGTTCAAAGGTCGACCTCGATGTGGGCGAAAAGTGCCCTTTTTATACTTGTGCGACCGGTTCCAGGGAGGCATTCAGAAAAAAACATTTTTTAAAATTTCCTTTCCTTGTAATCCGATTGGATGAAAAGAATAACATTCTTATGACGTAAGATGCTCCAACTGACGTCCGCACGAACAACTGGAATTTCGTTTAAGAATCACCGAGGAAAATGTACACTTAGCTGAAACGATGTTTATACATCCACGCGCGCGCAACTGGGTTTTTACTGTTGAGGCAGCGCGCCATTATTTTGTTTTGGAGTAGATTTGACGCGCGTGCGTCGGGGTTACGACAAGTATATAAAAGAGCTACCATTTTAAGGTAGGGGCGTCTTGTCTTGTTTGCAGTCTAGTCTTACGTTTTAGTCTTGCAGTCTTGCAGTCTTGCTCTGCAGCCCTGTGTCCAACCAGTCTCGCGTCTTACACTTGTGTACTCCGGTTAACCAAGCTTCCCATGGATGAGCGTTTAGCTCTCACACACCAAGTTCCTTTTTCTTTACCTTCATTTACATTTATCTAACTTCAAAAGCAAGTAGCCATTTTGTATTTGTATTATTACAAAGTACTAATAAACCTTCTTTTTATTACGCATCACACTCGGCGTATTTTGTCATATTATTATATACCTTTGAAATAGGATATAGCAGTTGGTGAACAAAGATGATTCTTTATCTCTTAACATGAAAATAGAAGCCAAATTTGAAGGGAAGAAGATGCCACCCCAGTGTTCAAACTAAAAAGAAATGTACCTTTTTCATCGATGGACGCAATCGAGAAGGAGTTGGAAAGACTTCAACAGTTAGATGTCATTGAAAAAATTGAAAAAGTTGACCATATGGTTTGGGCCAGCCCGACTGTATATGTGAAGAAAAAGAATAACAAAATCAGAGTCTGTGCTGATTTCTCAACGGGCCTGAATGATTGTTTAAAAGACCACAATTCTGTCGGCAGAAGATCTATTCTCAAAACTAAATGGAGGAAAATTTTTTTCCAAGATAGACCTCTCGGACGCGTACTTGCAAATCAAGGTCAATGATGAATGCTCAAAATACCTGTGCATTAACACGCATAAGGGTATTTTCAAGCTAAAGAGGCTTCCTTTCGGCTTAAAGGTCGCCCCTACTCTCTTTCAACAGATAATGGATATGATGCTCGCAGGGTTGGAATTTGCAATGGCATATCTTGACGATGTCTTGATAAAGAGCAGTAATTTGTAAGAGCACAAGAAGCACGTCAGAGAAGAACTTAAGAGAATAGAGGTGTTTGGTTTCAGATTGAGTCTGGAGAAATGCGATTTCTTCATAGAAAGGATCAAATACCTGGGTCAAATAATTGACGAAGATGGACGAAGGCCAGATCCATAATGGACCGAAGCAATCGAAAACTCAGTACCAAAACTACAGTCATATTATGCGATATACATCCCAAATGTGCATAATTTGAGAGCTCCTCTTAACGAGCTACTAAAAAGAGGTAGTAGATAGAATTGGACAAAGGAATGTGAATCTGCTTTCCAGAAAATTAAGAAACGTCTCCTGGCATTAGCGCATTTTGATCCAGAAAAGGAGATGGTACTAGCAACGGACGCCAGTGATTACGGAGTTGGTGCTGCATTACTCCATAAGTATGAGGATGGAACAACAAAAGCAATTGCTCATGCATCAAGAACTTTGATTGCAGCTGAGAAAAACTACAGCCAGATTGAAAATGAGGCTCTCTCGATAATATTTGGAGTCAAAAAGTTTAACCGTTTTCTCCATGGACGAAACAGGATATAACAGTGTACAAATATGCAAGCAAACCTACATAAAGTAACGCAACAAACCCAAGAAAATGTCCGCAGCTAGATACTATACCATAATTGTGTTTGGCAATTTATGTGTGAGAGTGACGCCATTTACCATTTATACAGAATATTCGTTTATAACGGGGAAGAATTGTGATTCTAGAATATGAGAAGAGTAAGAGTTTAGCCAATTGAAGTAAGCAGAATTATGCTTGGGAGAATTCATTAAATGGGTAGTGTGTAAAGGAAAGACTATGTTATGTAAATGTATGTAAGAACCAATTAATGGTGGTCCAAGCTCAGCAGGGTAAGAAAATGTATAATTGGCCCCGGTGTCAGCTGGTAGCAGTGAGAGCAGTAGGTAATGAGAGAGAAAAATAGGAACTTCTTCCTTTGTAGATGTGGCGATTGTGATGGTGATTCTCAGCAGATATAATGTAACATTTTGTTAGTATGACTAAATGTGGCAGAAATGGTAAGCTACTAGTAGGGTAAATATACTGAATTGTGTTGTTGAAAACCTACGCTACTTTGGTCAAGAGGGGAATTTCTGCAATGAAAATATTATAATATATATATATATATAATTATTTATATATATATATATATATATATATATATATATATATATATATATAATTATTTATTTATATATATATAATTATTTACTATAATAATTATTAAATACCTACAGACACTAGTGTTTCATCCTTTCGGGAATCATCAGTGCAGGGTGTCACAATTAACACCAGTCAATAGATTCGAACCCGGCAAGAAAAGCCATCTCTGGCTTCATTAGTCAGGACCCAATCCATTCGGCTACCGTTAACTGCAAGAAATATTGTTGGAATTTAAACATTTATTTGTTAAATGCTTAGTCCATTAGGAAATTTTTAGCCTGTTGACTTAGAATGAGTTCTTTATGCCAAACGTCTAGAGTAAATGTGTTGATGAGTTCTTGATGAGCCGTTCCACTTAAGTTAACAAATTTACTGAATTTCCACTATTAAGGATTACTATGATATTGTCCCATTGATGACTGTATGCTCTTTAACCCTTATCCTCGAAGCGGTGACGCCTATATAAAAACATTTGAATTCATCAAGCCTATTATCCCATTGACGACTGTACGCTCTTTAACCCTTATCCTCGAGTGGTCTCTGGCCTTTGATAAGTGGTTATGCCTATGTAAAAAAAAATACATCTAGCCTATTATCCCATTCAATACATCTATTATCCACTATCTTTCGAAGACCACTGTAGACTCGTTCAGTTGTGATAATAAAATGCTACATTGCATCCTACGAGCACCACCATCACAATTGCAACATCTTTAGAGGAAGGAGTCCCTATTTTTCTCTCTACAGATTTAGTCCTGCCACTGCTACCAGTGGTCACCGGAAACAATTCAACATGTTCCACAGACACTGTGCTTACACCGATCATAACTGGCTCATATATATGTAGAGATAACATAACCTATCCTATTTTCGACTCATAAATAATAAACTCTCTTTGCCAAATTCCGTCCATTCTGATTGGCTGAGCTCTGAAAATTCCCATATTCTGGAATACAATTATTTGCTTCATAAACGAACGCTTAGTAACATTACATTATGGTGTCGCTAGGAGACATATTTATGACAATGAAGTCTTAAGACTGATTTCTTTTAACAAAAGACACACTGCATATCCATTGATGATGTTTCATAACTACTCATTACATATGTATTTATTTGAAGAGTCAAGGCCCCAAATATTTGTGACTTTTATATTAAGATTTTTTCTAAAAACTTGAAATAAACAACGACGATGACGTTGCATTTTTTTTTTACATTCTGCCAAAAAATAAATACAAACATTTATTGCATGAATTAAAACAAACTTATTTTTAGCCAACTAAATTGAAGAGGTTAGCTCCCACATATTTGCGTTTTTCTTTATTATGCCGAAAGATAAATACAGTAATTTATTGAACGAAATAAAACAAACTTAGTTTTTGCTAACAATTGTATTCACGCTACATATTTCCTTTATTAATATTCCTTAATATTTTTTTCATCGGAACAATTCATTAGAAAATATACTCGATTATTTGAAAGCTAAACTCTTCAATATATAAATATATTTGAAATGCGTCAGTACTTATCGACGGTACATTAATTTTGGCTACAGACACCAGTGCCCGCTATCATACTGGCTCGGCAGTGACTCCTACTAACAATTACATTTTGTTTAGTTTTTTGTACAGGTAGAGGGGGGGGCATACTTCCACCGTGCAACGCTGGTGGACAGGTCCTGCTAGTAAATAATAATAATTTAATAAATCTCTTCTGTATATATATATATATATATATATATATATATATATATATATATGATTTTTTTTTGTGCAGGAAGTATTGCTTTGGCCTTTTTCAAGGGACCGCTGGAGGCTTTATTAGGGGCTTTCCTTGGTGTGGTCTTTGGGGTCATACTTTGGTATTTTCCAGCAATGCAACAGGTAAGTTTTTTGTAATTAAAAATAGAAATTTACTCAGACAAACCAGACAGGGAACATGCCCTCATCTCCAGAATGGCTTATGGCAAGATAGCCAGCGTATAGGTATGCATAGAAGGAAGTGATAAAAATGGATATCAAGGAAAGTGGTTAAATCACGGCTACCGAGAGATAGGCCAGTAGAACATGACAACATGACGTCATTTCCTGATCAATATGTAGGTATAGAAAGTTTCTTGATGGCCGTGGTTAAATAAAGACCTGCTCAAGTCAATTACTTAAAGCCATCCACATTAGTTTTTGAGAAAAAGTGGACAGACAGACAGCATATATACAGTATATATATTTATATATAAGAGAAAAAAAATTAAAACTGTAAGTTGAATTTTACAATCAAAATTTATTATTATTTTGTCATCTTTATCATCATCATCATTCACATCATGACTCTTCGACAGCCTTATAATTACTAATAAGCTAAGATTTTGCTACCCTTAAAACTTTATAATCCTCACTCCCCCACCTTTTTAATAATGACATCTAATTTAACACTTTATAGAAATATCTGTTTTGTTCTGTCTAGACAATTTCTGGTCAGAGTTATACGAGCTTTCACGGACTGATTTCCCCCCCCCTCCCCGCTTAGCCTGATTTTAATTTCTTTAAAATTTAATCTAAAACCACTTTTTCTAATTAAGCCGACAAATGAAGGTTTACATACTGCTTTTCTCTTCTTTTTATTGCTCGCTCCCATTTAGCTAGAGATCGACTTCTCTTTGGGCTACTGCACTGTCCGGAAAAAAACAATTTTCATTATTTCAGCTGTTTTGAAAGTTTTCAAATCGGATTATATGCATCGTCACGCTGGACTTAATTTTGGACACCATTCTTTCTAAAGAACTATTTTCGCATTTCGGATCAACTTGAGAGAATTTTCATGTAAGCTGAAATATTATGCCCGGTTTGTTGTTATATTTTTTTACATACCCAAAATTTTCTCACTTCTTCTCTTGGCAATTTATGACTACAATAAATTGCAGTTTCACTTAATGCCATAACTAGCAAATTCTAGCATTGCTACAAATATAATTTGCTGATTTCTTTTATGTCCTCTGATAAATAACAAGAATAGCATTATTTGAAACGCTGTGGAATAAGAACTTTGTAAATTGTTTTTTGGAGTATTCAGTCGGACAATAAATTTTGATTGTAAAGTTCAACTTAAAGTTTTAATTTTCTTTCTCTTATATATAAATATATATACTGTATATATGCTGTCTGTCTGTCCACTTTTTACTTTCTTTTATAATAAGCTCTACTCTATTGCGTATTGAGCTTTCTTATTCGGTTGGGGTTAAATTATCTATATATACACACTGTTATTTATATTAGTTTGAAGTTTACCATTGCATATATTAGGTAAACATTACATCCCTTTGATTTCATTAATATATTTATGTATATATATAAATATATAAGTAGATTGTAGTTTGCTTGAAGCATTGTTGAAGAAAATTATAAGGTAAAATTAAAAGCCAAGAACAATGCGAGATTTTTTTTTTTATATAGAGTAAAATTAAATGAAAACAAAAGAAATAAATTTCTTTTTTTTGTTGTTTGTTTTTTCTTTTTCACACAAATTTTAACTCTAAACAACAGTCATTTTTTTTTTTTTTCTGTTGTATTCAATGGTGTTATAAATCTCAATATATTTCAGACCTATTAGTCCTTTTTCAAGAGAAGACAGCGGAAGAGTGTTCAAAATTGGAAAAGCAGCCGCAGAGTTTGCCACGTATATATAAATATATATATTTGCCCCTTCGAAGAATGTTTCTGAACACACTTTAAAAACTCATGCAATGCATATATAGGCCACATCACAACAACACTCTCCCAACAACTAACCTATCATTTAGCTGACAATAGCACCATGGAACAACATCTAACATCCCATGATAAAAACCTATAGTTGTCTGACATTAGAAATATCTTAACTAACAATACTAAAATTAACAATTGCACACAACGACTAAAATTACTAGAAGCCGTACTTATAAAAAAAAAACTACACCCCTTTTTTAACCGGATCTCATTTTACACTGGAACAAATATACTAACAGTATTTAATAACTAACAAGAAACTAAAAAATTAAAAAATAAAAATTAAAAATAAAAATAATTCGCCCCTGACCATCCTGCACCCAAACGATAACAACAGCAATTGCTCCTGATGATAATCGGATGCACCGATAGAAAGCTCTTGAGAAGAATATGGCTGAACAACAACTTTTGAGCGCCGTTTTATATAACATGCCAGCTGAAATTAAAAAGACCACTAAGCAAATGGAAAAGATATCCAGAAAAATTGTAAAAAAAAAAAAATAACTCTGTCGTGCAACCAGACGTACTTGAATAATGACTTGCTGCCAAAATATACAAATATATATATATATATGTATATATAGTAATTTATAAAATATATATGGCGATTAAGCTACACTGAATATTCAGCATTTCATCCACTCTAGGATTCCTCAGGCTTATGTGCGAATTCTGTGGTTGTTTATCGTTTTTATATGGTCCTCCTAAAAACGATAAACAACCACAGAATTCGCGCATAAGCCTGAGGAATCCTAGAGTGGATGAAACGTGGAATATTCAGTGTAGCTTAATCGCCATATATATTTTATAAATTACTAACTAGCTCTACCTACGTATTGAGCACTTTTGAAGTAAATACTTAAAGTTTACGCATAAATATATACTTTCGTATATTAATTTTATGTGAGTAAATGAAGTAGTTATATATATATATATATATATATATATATATATATATATATATATATATATATATATAAACACATATGCATTGTTTTCTAGCTTTGTAAATGTATTTTATATACGTAATTATTAATTTCAAAATATATGTAACGCTTCTAATGCAGGTAACATTTCTTTAATTCATTTTGCGTGGCTAACGCGACACCCTGCTGATGACTGTTTTTAAAAATCATGCCGTTATAAGACCTGCGGACTAACACTTTTACACGCGGATTCCACCATGTAGACCAGAAAAAAGAGAAAACAAAAACAGACTTTCATTGGCAAGGATGTAAATATATATATATATATATATATATATATATATATATATATATATATATATATATATATATATATATTAAAGGAATAAATAATAAGATGATCGACATCATGAAATTTGGAATATAGACATTTTTCATTTATTTGTTATATGCTCTGTAGTAACATTGAGCTTCTTAAATTAAGAATTTGTGTATATAAAAAGTGAAATATAATTGAAAAAAAAAATCATATTTCTACAGAAATATATATTTATGTATACATAATTATACACTGACACATGTTTCATCATCTACGACTTATCAGAGTGACTGAATCTAGTTAGATTCGAAATCAGGGCCCCATGATATGAAGCTTAAACCTCTACCACTGAGCTATCTCACACGACTGCTGAATGTATCGCATTTTATGCAGATGCAGTTTATTTATATTTGTTTTGCGATACATTTTTTTTAATGAATTATTTATACGAAAGTGCATTTTTACATAAATGCGAATTGGGAATAATTTTCCCTTTGACCAATTTGGTACCCCCAAATGGGGAGCGGCATATATATTATTTATTTTTAAATATAATTATTCACTGACACGTGTTTTGTCATGCAAAATAGAAATAGTGCAGTGATAGAGGTTTAAGCATCATATCATGGGGTCCCGATTTCGAATCTTACTACATTCAGCCACTCTGAATTACATATTAAAGACAATGCATATGCCGCTCCCCATTTGGGGGTAACAAATTGGTCAAAAGGAAAATTATTCCAAACTCGCATTTAGGTAAAATTATTTTTTTATATATATATATATATATATATATATATATATATATATAAGAGCTGCAAGCACTTGTACCCCCTCTACGTAAATACCCCCGACAAACCCGACAAGCAATACAATCCCACCCCTTCACAGTTGAGATCCCTAGATGTAAGAGAGCACTCTACTCCAGTAGTTTCTTCCCCAGAACCACTAGACTTTGGAACTCCCTGCCAGGTTCCTGCTTCCACAACTGTACTGACATGCAGAAGTTCAAGTGTAACGTGAACTGACATCTTGCTGCCCAACTCTCCACCTAGTACCCCTGTAGCCTGTGTCCCTAATAATAGCCCCCGACATCAAAGTGGCAATGTGCCTTGTTTGGGGTGAAAATGTAATAAAAAAAAAAATATATATATATATATATATATATATATATATATATATATATATATATAAATACCCGTTCACTTTTTTTATGGTAAAGCTAGAACCCAGAATTAGATGGAATCAAGCAATTGCATTGACAACGGACAACGCCAGACCCAAAGTGGGTTTCAATGTACTGCATCTCATCAGTGACTTGCTCCCACATAGGTGCGAACCCAGGTCGTCGCATGTATGAAGTGTGTAATACTGACGACCTAACCATATGGGCTACGGCGCAATCTCTTGGCTATGCCTAGATTTTAATTTATATTTTATCCAGTTCTACATTCTACTATGTGACGACCTGGGTTCGCATCTATGTCGGAGCACGTCAATAGTAAGATATAAAAAATATATATGGCAATTAAGCTTAAATGCCATATAAATTTTTATAACTTACTATATATATATGTGTGTGTGTGTGTGTTGATGTCCCTAATTTTCGAGAATAGAATCTCTTCTTCAGGGGAGAAAAAAAAAAGAAAAGAGAAAAGAAACGTCTGCAATTGCTCAACAAGTCTTTCTCTTTGTCTGTTTTATTTTATATTAGCGGGGGTAACCGGCATTACCCGGGTGTTTGGAGGTGTGTGTATTGGGGGGGATAGATCAAAACAACCCTGTTTAAAAAAAACGTTGGCCGAGTGTTTGAAGGTGTAAAAGAAAAAGGTTTTAGTAGGAAGGTAGGCTTGAATCCTGAAGCCTTGACGTGCAGATGGAAACGAGAGGAGAGGAAGTGATAAGTGTCTTAAGTTAACGTTTATAAAGTGAAATCGACAGGTGCGAGAAAGTTAAGTCGCGTGATGTTTGACCTTGAAACATAACGCGGCTGCAAGCCAGTTTTGCTTTTTTTATACTGAAAAGTGTAACGAAAACGCGGCAATTGAAAAAATTTCAAAAATAGCGCGTAAAAGTCCGGCAAATTAAAAATAGATGCAACCCCCAGTCATAACTCGTAGATATTATGATTTGGATATTACATAAAAAGTTTTAAGAAGGAATGAGCCGACCAAGAAGCTCGGCGAAAAAAGCCTTTGGCGGACATACAGAAAAATGCACACACTAACACCCATTTTTGCTTTTATATATATAGATTTATTTCTTTATTTCTGCATAGTAGTAAATCTCAAGACAAACACGCGAGTTGCAGTTATTTTTATTTGAATGATTCGTATAAATATACATTAGATAATCTTAATCTGAAAGGTCAGAGATTAATTAATATTGATACAAAGATTCTTATGCTTAAGACAGAGGAAACTTGCCAATGTGGACAAATTCTCTCCAACTTCTCTTCTATGCTGATGGCATCACTGTTGTTAAGTTTTTGTCAATGAATTAGCAAAGAATGCAAAGGAGATAGGGTTAGAAATAACCCTAGAGAAAAAAGAATGTATATCTACAGCTAAATCACAGTTTAACCTAAACATGACTATTCACAGTAAACCTATTCTGTCTAGTAATCTTTTATTCAATTAAGAATCTTGCTACTCGTCTACTTGACAAGCGGAAATGTACAGCTTTTATAGCTTGGATTATCAAAGGAGAGATAATCCATATTTAAACATTCTCCCCCACCAAATTTTTCACTGATAGAGAAGAAAGTCCCTTAAATGTTCAGGTTCCCTACAAGCTCACAGTGGCCGCCTCGGTAGTCCATGATTCAGAGTCAGAGTGCTAAACAGGAAGGCTCTTCAGTGCGAACCTGTCTGTGGGCTCTAAAATACCTCGCTCCGAATGTTTCCTTCTCAGAGGAGCAGGCCGTTCCGTGTCAGAGTCAGTCTCTGGATGAACATGTTTTTTTTCGGAGCTAGTCCTTCATCTGTCAGGGATTCAAGTGTTGGCCCATCTAAACTGTCTGACAGAATCTTAATGGAGACAGTGTCATTAGACGTCATGTTAGGAGCAATTTCAGTGCCATGATCTTCTGAAGGCGCTTCAGTGTCGCGAGTTGACCTATCCTCAGGAGTTGTCCGCAGTCCTGGCACGTCTCCGGTAGGTGCTAGGTCTCTGAGAGTGAGTTAACCATAATCCAAAGGATCAGAAATTAGTTAATCTCAATTCAATAATTCAGAAATTAGTTAATCTCAACCCAAATGATCAGAAATTAATTTATCCTTACCTGAAAATTCAGAAATTAGCTTACCTGCCGATGAAATTCTACCTGTATAAGAGCCAAGTACGTCCAAGGAAGGTGTACTGTTGCTATATCTGGGCAGGAGCTGCTAGAAGTCTTATCCTGCCTTGACAGAGTTCAAAATAGACTTTGTAATCTAGTAGGAGATGCCATTCTCTCTTTCCTGCAACCTCTTCCCCACAAAAGATACGTTGCTAGCTTGTCTCAGCTCTATTGTTATTTTCATGGCGAATGCTCATCTGAGTTCCAATCTATGGTCCCCCCCTTGCCAAATTTTTATGAAAAACACTCATTTAGCCAAAACCACTATCAATAATTTCCCCCATTCCTTATCTGTGCCAAAACCTAAATGTAGATTTCATGAACAAAGCTTCTTTCTTAGAACTGCATGCTTGTGGAACTCTCTTCCGTTTGCCTGCTTTCCGGCTGACTACAATATGGTCGTCTTCAAGTCCAACATAAACAAGTTCTTGATGAGCCGTCCCCTTAAGTAATCCAATTTATCAAATTTCCACTACTAACTATTACTGCAATATTCTCCCATTGACTAATGTACACTCATTAACCCTTACTCTGAAGTGACCCACGGGCCTCCTATGTAAAAAAAAAAAAATATCCCGGACAATGCCCTATGACCCTGCCAGTTTAATAAATGAGATAAAATTATTAAGAAATGCATCTGAATTATCTACACACTTTAATCCAGCTGAAGTAGACGAACGCATCTTCTCTCTCTCTCTCTCTCTCTCTCTCTCTCTCTCTCTCTCTCTCTCTCTCTCTCTCTCTTTATATATATATATATGTATATATATATATATATATATATTTATGTATATATGTATATATTTATGTAGAAGTATATTCTCTTATAATATATACCAATCCTTATTTAAGAAGCTCAATGTAATTATAGAACAACATAGTGATTAACGACAAAAAACTATCTTCCAAAATTCATGATGTTAACCATCTTATAATTTATACCTTTTAATTCAGTTAACTTTTACAATTCTTGACAGTATCTGTTTCATAGTGCAAAATCAATCACTAATTATTATATCAATCAGTGAATCTATTATGCTTTTAACTCATCAGAAGAAATAGCAACAATCAATATGAGTTAAGGACATAATAGATTCAGTGATTGATATAATAATTAGTGATTGATTTTGCACTATGAAACAGATACTGTCAAGAATTGTATAAGTCAACTGAATTAAAAGAATAGATCATGAATTTTGGAATATAGTTTTTGTCATTTATTTACTATATATATATATTATTTCTATATTCATTTACTATATATATATTTTATTTCTATATTTATTTACTATATATATTTTTTATTTCTATATTTATTTACTATATATATATTTTATTTCTGTATTCATTTACTATATATATATTTTATTTCTATATTTATTTACTATATATATATTTTATTTCTATATTCATTTACTATATATATTTTATTTCTATATTCATTTACTATATATATATTTTATTTCTATATTTATTTACTATATATATATTTTATTTCTATATTCATTTACTATATATATTTTTTATTTCTATATTTATTTACTATATATATTTTATTTCTATATTCATTTACTATATATATATTTTATTTCTATATTCATTTACTATATATATATTTTATTTCTATATTTATTTACTATATATATATTTTATTTCTATATTCATTTACTATATATATTTTTTATTTCTATATTTATTTACTATATATATATTTTATTTCTATATTCATTTACTATATATATTTTTTATTTCTATATTTATTTACTATATATATTTTATTTCTATATTCATTTACTATATATATATTTTATTTCTATATTCATTTACTATATATATATTTTATTTCTATATTTATTTACTATATATATATTTTATTTCTATATTATTTACTATATATATATTTTATTTCTATATTTATTCACTATATATATATTTTATTTCTATATTTATTTACTATATATATATTTTATTTCTATATTTATTTACTATATATATATTTTATTTCTATATTTATTTACTATATATATATTTTATTTCTATATTCATTTACTATATATATATTTTATTTCTATATTCATTTACTATATATATTTTATTTCTGTATTCATTTACTATATATATATTTTATTTCTATATTCATTTACTATATATATTTTATTTCTGTATTCATTTACTATATATATATTTTATTTCTATATTCATTTACTATATATATTTTATTTCTATATTCATTTACTATATATATATTTTATTTCTATATTTATTTACTATATATATATTTTATTTCTATATTCATTTACTATATATATTTTTTAGTTCTATATTTATTTACTATATATATATTTTATTTCTATATTCATTTACTATATATATTTTCTTTCTATATTCATTTACTATATATATATTTTATTTCTATATTCATTTACTATATATATATTTTATTTCTATATTCATTTACTATATATATTTTATTTCTATATTCATTTACTATATATATATTTTATTTCTATATTTATTTACTATATATATATTTTATTTCTATATTCATTTACTATATATATTTTTTATTTCTATATTTATTTACTATATATATATTTTATTTCTATATTCATTTACTATATATATTTTCTTTCTATATTCATTTACTATATATATATTTTATTTCTATATTCATTTACTATATATATATTTTATTTCTGTATTCATTTACTATATATATATTTTATTTCTATATTCATTTACTATATATATATTTTATTTCTGTATTCATTTACTATATATATATTTTATTTCTATATTCATTTACTATATATATATTTTATTTCTATATTCATTTACTATATATATATTTTATTTCTATATTCATTTACTATATATATATTTTATTTCTATATTCATTTACTATATATATTTTATTTCTGTATTCATTTACTATATATATATTTTATTTCTATATTTATTTACTATATATATATTTTATTTCTATATTCATTTACTATATATATATTTTATTTCTATATTCATTTACTATATATATTTTATTTCTGTATTCATTTACTATATATATATTTTATTTCTATATTCATTTACTATATATATATTTTATTTCTGTATTCATTTACTATATATATATTTTATTTCTATATTCATTTACTATATATATATTTTATTTCTATATTCATTTACTATATATATATTTTATTTCTATATTCATTTACTATATATATATTTTATTTCTATATTCATTTACTATATATATTTTATTTCTGTATTCATTTACTATATATATATTTTATTTCTATATTTATTTACTATATATATATTTTATTTCTATATTCATTTACTATATATATATTTTATTTCTATATTTATTTACTATATATATATTTTATTTCTATATTTATTTACTATATATATATTTTATTTCTATATTTATTTACTATATATATATTTTATTTCTATATTTATTTACTATATATATATTTTATTTCTATATTTATTTACTATATATATATTTTATTTCTATATTTATTTACTATATATATATTTTATTTCTATATTCATTTACTATATATATATTTTATTTCTATATTCATTTACTATATATATATTTTATTTCTATATTTATTTACTATATATATATTTTATTTCTATATTCATTTACTATATATATATTTTATTTCTATATTTATTTACTATATATATATTTTATTTCTATATTTATTTACTATATATATATTTTATTTCTATATTTATTTACTATATATATATTTTATTTCTATATTTATTTACTATATATATATTTTATTTCTATATTTATTTACTATATATATATTTTATTTCTATATTCATTTACTATATATATATTTTATTTCTATATTTATTTACTATATATATATTTTATTTCTATATTCATTTACTATATATATTTTTTATTTCTATATTTATTTACTATATATATATTTTATTTCTATATTCATTTACTATATATATATTTTATTTCTATATTCATTTACTATATATATATTTTATTTCTATATTTATTTACTATATATATATTTTATTTCTATATTTATTTACTATATATATATTTTATTTCTATATTTATTTACTATATATATATTTTATTTCTATATTTATTTACTATATATATATTTTATTTCTATATTTATTTACTATATATATATTTTATTTCTATATTTATTTACTATATATATATTTTATTTCTATATTTATTTACTATATATATATTTTATTTCTATATTCATTTACTATATATATATTTTATTTCTATATTCATTTACTATATATATTTTATTTCTGTATATATATATCTATAATATAAAGCTGAACGTCTGTGTGTGTGTGTGTGTGTGTGTGTGTGTGTGTGTGTGTGTGTGTGTGTGTGTGTGTGTGTGTGTGTGTGTGTGTGTGTGTGGTCATCAATAGGCTCCTATATGTTTGACTATTATAGAAAACTGATCACATATAATGATAGAAGATGTATCGAGATACAGTAATGGGTATGTTTGATCTGGCATAATGATGATTCATTAAAATTGTGAGGTCTGCAAAGTCCACAAAGTATGGAAATAAAAAAAATTAAAAATTAAAAAAAAAAACGTTTACAAGTGTTTTTGATATAAATGTACATAATAATACTTTGATAAGTATATTTTAACTTAAATAGGGATGGTATAATAAAATTGTAGCCTCCCTAGAATGGAAATAGGCACAAACTTTAATAAAGACTTTTCATATCTATCTGCGTAAGTATACTTTAATAATTATGTTTCAGTTTGAAGAAATATAGTATAATAAAATTATGGGGTGTTTGTTCGCGCCTGACCTGCGTAGAATGGAAATATGTCACAAAGTTTAACAAGGTTTTTTTTAATATAGATCCACAGAATATTGTGATAAGTGTTTCAGTGTGAACAGGTATGGTATAATAAATTATGGGGTTTATCTATTTTATTTTTACTTTCATCATATTTTGCTTTGGTTTTGATACCCCCAAATTCGAAGCTATCTCTTTACAACCCTTCCTTTTCATAACCTATCATACTTTCATAAATCAGAGTCCATTTTCTGTAGGCTGTTTTTGAACCCAGTCAACAACGGGTACTTTTGCTAGTATATATATATATATATATATATATATATATATATATATATATATATATATATATATATATATACTATTATATAAAAGGCACTTTGCCTCTGTGTGTGTGTGTATGTGTGTGTGTGTGTGAGAGAGAGAGAGAGAGAGAGAGAGAGAGAGAGTACATTCCTTGTAGACTCCAAAACGGCTAGGCCTATTTTTTATAAAATTTCACAAAATATATCTGGCAGTGTTCTTAGATAGGTTTTTGTATGGGAATCTCTTCAATGATGATTACTACGATGTTGTCCCATTGACTACTGTATACTCTTAACCCTTATCCTCGAGTGGCCTCTGGGTCTTCATAAGTGGTGGCTCCTTTGTAAAAAAAAAAAAATTAAATCCAAAGATTTAAATATTAATTAATCTCAATCCAAAAATTAATACGTTAATTAATCTGAAATTATTTTTTCTTTTAGGAAAATCGTTTTTTTCTTAAGGGATTCATTCTACTGGCAGTCGGGTTGATGGGCATTCTCGGCTGTCCACGTTTGGATCTTCCTGGTGCCGGGCCACTTCTTTGCCTCACAACGGCATTTGTTGCGGCGGCTGGTTGGCGTCAACAAAACGAATATAAATGTTTGGTTAGTAAAACCTTTTGGTACGCTTGAACAATTGGCACACCCTTACAGAAGTTACTTTTGCATTTAACGACCCGTGCTGAAGTATATTTAAAAACCTATCATTTAATATGGAGAGAGGAGGGTGTTTTGTAACTATTCTGTATTTTCACCTAACAATTTAATTAAAAAAAAAAATATTGTAAAACTTGAATTTAACTTTAAAAAAAAAACATTTAAAAAATAGTGCAGGTCGTTAAATGCAAAAGCACATTGAAAAAAAGTCATAAATAAATAAATTTTAAAAAAATAATGACGGGGGCGGGTGACAGACCGAACTTTTCTCAAATTGAAAAGTCACAAAATAAAGTAAATAAATAAATTATTAAAAAAAAATAAAATAAAATAAATAAAAAAAAAAAAATAATAATAATAATAATAATAATGGGGGGGGCTTAAGGAATCAACGTCAAAATGAGGCTATCAATAAGTTTTAAAAATGGAGGATCGCTATACTAGAAAAATTGAACCAACCTTCCAAACCTTTAAATATTGATTTTTTGCCCCCCCCCCCCGATAAAAGGAGGGTGGACCTGTAAATTCACCCTTGCCTCTATGTCCGTTCATCTGTCCGCACTTTTCTCAATAACTACGCCTTGAAATTTTTTAAAATTTTGTACAAACATTAAACATGATATGAGTAAAAAAGTAGCAGCACGGATTTTCCAAGAAAACTCCAGTTGACTAGGGGAGGGGGGTGCCTTTCAGGTTAAAATGGCTAAAATTGACACTTTTGTGCTTATTAAAAAAAAATGATGCCTTGGATTTTTATGAAACTTTCTGAAAAGTTGTAACTAACTGATTTCTATATAATTTTGTTTGTCTATACTTTGCGATAACTCTTAGGTGTGCCCCAGAGGATCTCTTAGGGCTAATAAAAACATTCCATTTTTGGGAGCTACGTAGTAAGTTATGAAAATATATATGACAATTAATCTACACAGAATCGTCTGCATTTTATTCCTGTGAAAAGGGAATTTCAGCCTGACGAGTCCTTATGAGGGTGAAACATGTGTTTGCAATAGAGTAGGATGTAAGGTCTATATGCTATGTAAGCCAGGATCCACACTACACACCTGCGAAAATCGGAAAAGAAAAAAGTTGAATACCGTATAATTTTCCCCTGCAAGTTCTCGATGGAGAAACTTCTGGATGGAACAAAACTGTGAAAGAGTAAAATCAATTTGAAACAGTTCGACGGAACTGTAATTAAAATAATGAGCACTTTCGAAGGAATATTCGAACGATGCAAACTGTGAAAATGAGATTGTGGGTGTTCTGCCCATTTAATGGATGCCTACCTACCTGGTTTGCTCCGAAGTTGCTGGTAACAAGCAAAGTACATTTTGCTTTGGATACGACCACTAAAAGGACATCTAAATTGGCATATGACGCTTCTCAGTAGATTGTTAGCAACAGCAATCATGCAATCTGACAACAGTAAGTACCTTATAAGGATCACCAAGACGAAAATTTCATTTATATATACGAGGGGCTTCCAATAAGTTTTCAGACTTTTTACGGGCATTTAATATCATCAAAGACTCTTGAAAATGTTATTGCTATACATCTTATGAGATGTCTGACCAATTTTTATGATTTCAGGCTCAAATCAACAGCTACAGCAAGAATTGTAATACACCCTACTAAAGGCCGATTGTCGCAGCTGGTGAATTTCAGAAATGCAATCTGGACATGAGGACACATTAGAAGAACGATATGCAATAAAATTCTGTTTTAAACTTGGAAAAAAATGCCATAGAATGCTTCAGACTGCCTTTGGACCATCTTGCATGAATCGAACATCAGTTTTTGAGTGACATAAGGGATTCAAGAAAGACAGGGAGGATGTGAGGATGATGAGAGGTGTGGGAGGAGTAAGGAAGTCAGAACACCAGAGTTGATTGGCCAAATAAAGAATATCATGGGCTGCCGTGTGTCTATAAAAAAATTATGTGTACAATTTGATGTCAGTGTGGGAACTATACATGCAATCATTTTCATCCTTCGTCTGCTTTGGAATCTGCCATTGGCCAACATCTAATCGAAAATCCGGCTTGTACTTATGCCTATAAAATGGATTGTTTCAGAATATTACACCGGCTGACTCTCAAAATCACTTAAAGATTTTGAAGTCAGTCTCCATTCTTTCATGCAAGCCACCACTTTGTTGGCAGAAAGAATTCGTTAAATCCTTAGAATTGCTTAGAGATCTATCAAAATCATTCTCATACCCTCTTCATCTCAATTATTTTATATTATTTATATATTTACCTTATCTTCCTCCTTTTTTTCATATATCTCCAAGTATTTATTCTTGCATGACTATCTAATTCGTCTTTTTGCATCTTTTGATAACGAACGATTAACTCCTGATGAGTTTTTTGGTGAAAGGGACCCCTAGGGTTTGTTCATATTATTATTTTTAAAGTGCTGTATAGTTTTTGGATCGTGAAATATATATAGGCGAATATGGGCAAAGAACATTGGTTAATGTATACACTGGAGAGTTACCTCCCTTGGGAGACAGAGAGTTCCAGCCTGGAGAAGTGAAGGTACGTTTTCATTTATTGTGGGAACTATGCCTACTTGAGACAGAGTAGAACTCTAGCCACTTCGAAAGTGAGTACTGATTTATTTTTCTATATTGTCATGTTACTTTATTCTTTATGTTTGTCAATAGACGCAAATATTACACAAATACATATATACACATTTGTGTATATATGTATTTGTGTAATATTTGCGTCTATTAAGTATTTGTATTTGATAAGTATTTTCAGAGACTCTAATACTTACAACACACACACACACACATATATACATATATATATATACATATATATATATACATATATACATATATATATGCATATGTATATATACATATATATGCATATATATATGCATGCATATATATGCATATATATATACATATGTATATATACATATATATGCATATATATATATATATTCATACATATATATATATATGCATATATATATATATTCATACATATATATATATGCATATATATATATGCATATATATATATGCATATATATATATATATGCATATATATATATGCATATATATATATATATATATATATATATATATATATATATATATATATATATATATATATATATAAGCATAATAATGATGGAACAATTCAAGTATTTTTCCCGATTCCATACTAAATTAATGATTCTGATACGATTTCCTATTTCGATTTTTTTTTTATAAATCTCTAAATATTTAACTATGGGGGGGTGTTATTTTCCCCAATTAACGTAAAAATACACTTGTTAAATATGCAGATGTTTTGAGTGATGATCTATCGATTTTAGTTTTACTAATAGTTTAAAACAAAAAATACTTATCATTTCATTATTACTACCAAAATTGAAGATTTTGCTTTAAACAAAATGATTAAGTTCATGTATATTGTTAACATGAATTAAAAGCTAATATCTCTTCAACAGTGCTCAGTACACGTGCAGAGCTTTTATCTAAATAAAATTCACTAAACATTGTAAGAAGTTTACTCTTTTTCTGAAAAAATTTTGTTTTACTATCTAGTTTCTGACTACAAAATTTGTTTGGAATCCTGACAGAAAACGAAAATGTTGAAACATCAATCGATCCATGACGACCTCTTACAATGTTTATATAATTTTATTTATATATACATATAAGGTACGTCCAAGGATGGAGTACTGTTGCCACATCTGGACAGGAGCTGCTAAAAGCAGCTTATCCTACCTTGACAGAGTTCAAAATAGACTTTGTAGCTTAGTGGGGGAGGCTCTTTTTTCTTCCCTGCAACCTCTTTCCCACAGAAGAGACGTTGCAAGCCTGTCTTTGTTTTATCGTTATTTCCATGGCAAGCGCTCGTCTGACCTCCAATCTGTGGCCCCCCCCTCCCGCAAATCTTTCACGAAAAACACCCGTCTAGCTGAAACCACTGTCAATAATTTTCCCCACTCTTTATCTGTGCCTAAATCAAAACGTAGATTCCATGAACAGGGTTTCTTTCTTAGAACTGCACGCCTGTGAAACTCTCTTCCAGTTGCCTACTTCCTAGCTGACTACAACTTGGTTGTCTTCAAGTCCAACATAAACAAATTCTTGATGAACCGCCCCCTTAAGTAATCCAATTTACCAAATTTCCATTACTAACGATTACTACAATATTATCTCATTGATTACTGTACACTCTAGAAACCTTATCCTCGAGTGACTTCTACGCCTTGGTAAATGGTGACTCCTAAAAATGGTGTGTGTGTGTGTGTTTCTGGAACAGGAACGATTGACGCTCCTACCCACTCCTTTTCTTGTCTCCTTATATCTTTACCATTCTGTCTGTCTGTCTGTCTGTCTGTCTGTCTCTCTCTCTCTCTCTCTCTCTCTCTCTCTCTCTCTCTCTCTCTCTGAAAGAAAAGATGAAGAGAGATAGATGGGAAGAGTGGTAGACGATGATCTCAGAAAATAGTTGTATAATGACGTTAGCCACATAACATTATCCACCTCCCCTCCCAAATCATGTGACTATAACGGCATATGATTTATTTAACGGCAGGGATTTGTCCCCCGGCCACAATGTCCTTTTCCCGTTGATGATTGGGGTACATTGCTAGTCCTGTGCTGTTCTAGGCGGTCCATCCTTCCAGGCCATTGTGTCCAGTGTTTCGGGTCGAGTAAGTTTATTACTTACTCCCTAATGAACTCCTACCGGCGAGTGTGCATCTGTGTGTGTGTGTGTGTGTGTGTGTGTGTGTGTGTGTGTGTGTGTGCGTGTGATATCGTTTGTTTTTAATATATTTTGTTTTTCTTTCATCTCATATAAAGGAGAGGATCTCAGACTCCATGTCAATCCTGTGGCTCATCTTCCAGCCTCTTCTCTTTGGTCTCATCGGAGCACAAATGGAGATTGATAAAATCAGTGCAGACACAATCTGTAAGTTGATTAATTATTCCTTGATTCTTTTTTTTTTTTTTTTTTTTTTTTTACATAGGCATCACCACATTATCAAGGCCCAGAGGCCATTCAAGGATAAGGGTTAAAGGGTGTACAGTAGAAATTGGACGATATAGTAATCATTAGTAATGAAAATTTGGTAAATTTGATAACTTATATGGAACGGCTCATCAAGAACTTATTTACTTTAGACTTGAACACAACCATATTGTAGTCAGTCGGAAAGCAGGAAAACGGAAGACAATTCCACAGGCGTGCAGTTCTAAGAAAGAAGCTTTGTTCATGGAATCTACGTTTAGGTTTAGGCACAGATAAAGACTGGGGGAAATTATTGATAGTGTTTACAGCTAGACGAGTGTTTCTTGTGAAAGTTTGGCGAGGGGGGACCATAGATTGAAGCTCAGTCGAACACTTTCCATGAAAATAACGATACATCAGAGACAAACTCGCAACATCTCTTCTGTGAGATAGAGGTTGCAAGGAGGAGAAAAGGACATCTCCTACGAGGCTACGAAGTCTATTTTGAACTCTATCAAGGCAGGACAAGTCCTTTCTAGCAGCTCCTGCCCAGATGTGGCAACAGTATTCCATCCTTGGATGTACCTGGCTCTTATATAGATAGAGAATAGCATCAGCAGTGAGATATTTACCGGATCGATAGAAAGATCCCACCATTTTTCCAGCGGCCTTGGCAACAGATTTGATGTACGTGTTCCATTTAAGATCAGGAGTAATGGTCAAGCCCAGAAGCTTGTCAAAACTTGAGGCCTCCTGAAGACGAGAGCCATTCATTTCAATTGATGCCAAATGTGGATTAGAATGTTGATGATGTAAAGAGAGAAGCTTGGTTTTAGATGCATTAAAAGTAACCAGCCACTCCTTTCCCCATTGTACTACGTGCTCAAGATCAGAGGAGAGAGAATTGGAGAGAACTTGGTCGTTTACTGTCTTAGATGTGCTACCATAAATGGTAGTGTCGTCAGCATAAATGTCTACAAATGATGTAAGGATGTGATTTGGAAGATCATTAATGTAGATCAGGAAAAGAGTTGGGCCCAGGATGGACCCCTGAGGGACACCGGCATTAATGCTGTGAGCTTCTGATTTTTGCCCCTCAACTACTACTTTTATGAACCTATCAGAAAGAAATGATTTAATAATTCTTGTTACTCACTTGGAGTTCTTGTGATCTAAAAGTTAGTACAAACCTGATTTTGTACAGTATGCAGTGTTTGTGTCAGGCAAGAAGAATAAAGAAGAAAAAATGGCTGCGATCTCATGAGGTAACGAGACTTCAGGGCATTTAATATGCATATGAAAGGCAGGCGATTTCAATAAAAAGCCTGTTGATCAGAGAAGAGTATTTCTTTTTGGCAGAAGTTAGTTGTATTTTTTTTTACGGCATATCAACTCTTTTCAGGTTATTTAATGCCGAATGCACTTATATTGAAGAAAATTTCTTTAATAGAACATATATATATTTTTTCAATATAAAGTCAGGCCTCCTTAGGGACTATGTCTCTAGATTTTCTGTTGGGGTTTACTCCTGTAGCCTTTCGCTTGATAGGGTAATCCTGCAAGGCTTTGAATCACAATTGCCTTCTCCTAGGTGAGCTACCATCCAAAGTTGACAAGCTCCACCTGTCCAAAGTGACTGGTTTTAAGGCGCCAGTGAACTGCCTTTGCCCCTTCTCCTAGTTTGTATAAACAGTTTTGCCAGGCTTAGTAGCTAAACCGCATGAGAAGGTCAGGAGCTAGACTTGGTTGTCAGAGGTTATTTGAGATGCACCCCATGAGGGCATCTTCTAGGGAGAGGGAGATTATCCCCACTACCACTTTCGGTTGCGACAATGTTTGAAACGAAAACAATGATGAAACACTCAAATCTAACTGTTCTTCTATTAGTAAGAGTTATACAGCTTAGCTGATTTTTCTTTTAAGGTGATGATTTAAGAATGTTTATATATATATAACCACAATTCCGGACTGGATTATTAATAATGGTGGTGGTGATGGTGATGGTGATGTTGACGACGATGATGATGATAATGACGAAAAAAAACTTTTTGCCAACCACCCACGTCCACGTTGAAAGAATAGATGAGAGTTATTATTTGATTAGTATATGTATAACAGTTGGGGTAGCAGGGTCAGTTAGCCGAGGAAGCGATAAAGATCTAGAAACGCTGAAATCTAACTGTAAGATTATGCCATTTAGCTGATTTTTTTTTCTTTTTTTTTTTTGTTGTTGTTGAGGAGGAGGAGGAGGAGGAGGAGGAGGAGGAGGAGGAGGAGTTATTGGATTAGTATATACAGAACAGTTCAGGTAGCAGGGTCAGTTGGTGGTGGAAATGATCAGGATGTACTTAAAAAAGTGATAAACACAAACCTTGTTTTTTGGGAGGAGGGAGGGGGGGGACTTATAATTACACAATTTCAGTTTTCTTGATTCCATGTGGTGTTTCTCTGTGTTTTACCTCTGTAGCAGTTTCTATATGGCCGGCTTGCGTCTGTGACTCGTGTGTGTTAGTTTCTGCATTCAAGGGTTTTCCTTATTATTATTATTTTTATTATTATTATTGCAATTTTTTTTTCATAAGATATAACAATAGAAAAAAAAAAAAAGAAGATTTTCCTAAAAGTTTAAATGAAAAGTCTAGAAGTGTAAGCCATTTTGAGTTTCAGAACAGTTTCAGATGGTTCACTGTTACACACAAGTCCTGGGAGGTGACTTGTTTGTAGTAGACAGTTTCACAGAACAAGATATTCTTACGGTGTCGAAACCCAGGAAAAGAACATGTGAAATTGCTCCAGAAAAGGTTTAATCTTTATGAAGCAATTCTGGTTTCTGATTGGTTGGTAGCAGAATGTGAATTAATTTGATTCGTCAGTTCTTAGCAGCATCGTTTATAAATAGAATCGTCCGACTGTGTGGGATCATACCCCATTAATCCCTTGGGATGATGGGATGTGTCTCCTAGCGGCCTCGGCTGCAGGGAGACAGGGTAGTACAAGTCAAGGATTCGTCACTTGACACAGCCCAACAGGTGAGGGGCCGGGAACCGGCCCAGCACCTGTTGGACTGAGGTACACTGCCTGGGTAATACCTAGGAGGTCCACCCTCCCAGGCCTTGCCACCGGGCTTTCCGGTGGGGCAAGTTTATTGCTTGCTGCCTGAGGCGCCCCGACCGGGGAATGCCAACGGGGTTACTCAGGCAATTTTTAAAATTGCAGGAGTGCCCCTCCTTTAGGGGAGCCTGCGGGGTTCCCACTTTCCGGCCTTGTGCCAAATAATGCTGAGGTGGGCAGCATTTAAATAACTACCCCATTAATAGGTCCAAAATATTGCAACAAAAAGAATGAAACAGAATTAAGGAAAAAGTTTTAAAGAGTATTTGCATTGTTTTTGAATTTTTGAGATGAGGATTCATGATTTGGATTCTTTGGATTATTCGAACTACTGTTCTCATCCCGAGTGCTGTTTTCGCAATGTTTCGGTCAATGTAACCACTGGCCTTCTTTGGGTGTCTTTTGTTGAACTTAGGAATCTTCTTGTTTGACAAGCTGTTATTCTCAAAACATTTCGACCGATCTAACCTCCGGCCTTCTTCAAGTGTATCTCATGAATCTTTATGTCAAAAACTATGAAATTTCGATCATAATCCATTATTTAATATACGGGGTCGCTTGTTCTTATTCTGTCAACCATGATTGGACAGACGTTTTTGATAATCCTTTTTTTTTTTTTTTTTGCAATCTATCATGTTGGTGCAAAATTTTTTTGCAAAAGTGGCATTTTAAACCAGTATAATTTTATGCTTATTTTTATTACTTAAACATATTACCATTGTTAATTTATAACTTTTTTCTTATATTATTAAAGCATCATTCATGTTGACCTGAACGCAACGTTATTTAGTCAATGGAAAGTATCATCTTCCATAATGATAATGCTCGTCATTACATAAAGACCTCCCAAGAGAATTTGGTTGGGAAAGTTTACCCCATCCTGCATATTTTCCTTAACCTAGCTCCTTCAGATTATAATCTATATCGTGGATTACAAAACCATTTAGATGACCTTAGGTTAACATCACGAGAGGAGATTGGACGTCATATTTCACATGAAAACCTAAATAATTTTAGATTGTTATCGTTTTTAGTTTTTATTAAAAAAAAAACAATGATTACTATTTTCTTTTTTTTTTACATAGGCATCACCACTTATCAAGGCCAATAGGCCACTCCAGGATAAGGGTTACAGAGTGTACAGTAGAAATTGGACAATATAGTAACTGTTAGTAATCGAGATTCGGTAAATTTGTTAACTTGTATGGAATGGCTCATCAAAAACTTGTTTACGTTAGACTTGAACACAACCATATTGTAGTCAGCCAGAAAGCAGGAAAACGGAAGACAATTCCATAGGCGTGCAGTTCTAATAAAGAAGCTTTGCTCATGGAATCTATGTTTAGGTTTAGGTACAGATAAAGAGTGGGGGAAATTAGTGATAGTGTTTTCTGCTAGACGGGTGTTTCTTGTGAAAGTTTGGCAAGGGGGGATCATAGAATGGAGCTCATCCGAGCACTTGCCATGAAAATAATGATAAAGTAGCGACAAACTCGCAACGTCTCTTCTGTGAGAAAGAGGTTGCAGGGAAGAGAAAAGGACATCCCCTATGAGGCTACAAAGTCTATTTTGAACTCTATCAAGGCAGGATAAGCCTTTCTAGCAGCTCCTGCCCAGATGTGACAACAGTACTCCATCCTTGGACGTACCTGGCTCTTATATAGATAGAGAATTGCATCAGCAGTGAGATATCTACTGGATCGATAGAAGGATCCCACCATTTTTCCAGCGGCCTTGGCAACAGATTTAATGTATGTGTTCCATTTAAGATTAGGAGTAAAGATCAAGCCAAGAAGCTTGTCAAAACACGAGGCCTCCCCAAGACGAGAGCCATTCATTTCAATTGATGCCAGATGGGGATCAGAGTGTTGATGATATAAAGATAAAAGCTTGGTTTTAGATGCATTAAAAGTAACAAGCCACCTCTTTCCCCATTAGACGACTTACCCAAGATCAGAGGAGAGAGAATCAGAGAGAAGTTGGTCGTTTACAGTCTTTGATGTGCTACCATAGATAGTAGTGTCATCAGCATGGATGTCAACGAATGATGTCAGGATGTGATTTGGGAGATCATTAATATAGATCAGGAAGAGAGTTGGGCCCAGGATGGACCCCTGAGGGACTCCATCATTAATACTAAGAGCTTTTTATGTCAATTTCAGCTAAAAGCAATGTTATCTACTTAATTTTCATGTCGTAATTAGTTAAATACTAGCAGAGAGACCTGACGTTGCCCGGGATTGAATGATGATCAATGAATATTTCACACTCCTATATTTTTATTGTCATCGAAATCCGTGAAATCTTCACATGCCTCCATGCAGTAACTTAGTCCAAAATATATTACTCTACATGAGTTAAGATTTCACATCAAAACTTAAATAAATTTTACAAGTTAGGCATTTATAAGATCATTGACAGATAAGATCAAGTTATGCAGATCAAAGGTCGTAATTGTTATGAATAAAAATATTCAAGAACATAATCTTCTTCAACATAGAAAACCCCACTCTCCCCAATGGTTTATTTCTATTTGCGCAGCTGCCATTGCTCAGAGGCAACATGCATACTGTAGATTTATCCGGCATAAATCCTGTACAAACAGACAAAAGTATATAGAAGCTAGAAATAATTGTAAGAAAGAAGTAGCAACAGCTAAGGGTGAATATACTGAAACCACCAGGAAACGTATTGAAGCACAGAAATTAGGAACTCGGGATTTCTAGAAAATCTACAATAGTGTAGTAAATAATGGACAATCGACAATACCCCCACTATCCAACAATCATGAGGTTGTTTGCACAGCAACTGAGAAAGCTAACATGCTTGCCCGTCAGTTTGCCTCAAACTCTACCTTGGACTCAGCAAACCATTCCCTCCCGGATTTTCCTTTGTGGACAGAAACCACACTAGATAATCTGAAAATCATACCTTCACAAGTACATGATATTATACAAATCCTAGACACCTCAAAAGCATGTGAACCTGACCTCATCCCGGCTGTGCTGTTCTCTCTAAACTCTTTAACAAATGTCTTAACAAATCCTGCTTTCCTGGCTGCAGGAAAACTCCTTCTGTGGTACCAGTTTACAAAAACTCTGGCGAAAGAACTGACCCATTAAATTATCGCCCAATTAGCCTCCTCCCTCTTTTTGCCAAAATATTTGAGTCCTTTATTAATCAAGCTCTAGTCCACCGCCTTACAGCTGCTTAACTACTGTCTGACCACAAATATGGTTGGTTGGTTGTTTTTGTTTTATGGCATATCAACCCTTTTCAGGTTATTTAATGCCGAATCCAAAGATTTTGAAGAAAAATTTTTTTAATAGAATATATTTGTTGTTTTCACGTCGGTTTCTATTTAACCCATAGTTGGGACCCTAACAGGTACTACCACTCCGGGTCAGAGTGGACCTGGGAGCAATGGTAATTAAAGGGTGGCTCCACACTCCCCAAAGCTCACAAGCTGGGGCCTCACCACTGGATATAGTTTAAGGTCATATCCAGGACCCCCATTGAGGGACTTTTACCCTCTGCAGGGGGGCAGTCAGCGTATTCTAATGCCCCACCGACAGGGCCCACAAATATGGATTCAGGCAAGCCCGTTTTACTGCAGATAATCTCTGAACGTTTATACCAAGCATTGGGTAAGGCAGGGGAAGGGGGT
Organism: Euprymna scolopes; assembly: GCF_053919585.1. NCBI lineage: Eukaryota > Metazoa > Mollusca > Cephalopoda > Sepiida > Sepiolidae > Euprymna > Euprymna scolopes. Next base: position 44,899,331 of record NC_136521.1, read on the forward strand.
GAGGGCAGTAGCCCTAGATATATCTAAGGCTTTTGACGGGGTATGGCACAATGGTCTTCTCATGAAAATAAAATCCTATGGTATTACTGGACGATTATTTATCATAATTAGATCCTTCTTAAATGAGAGAAGAATCCAGGTTGTCCTCGATGAGCATAGGTCCAAAATATTTTATATAAATGCGAGTGTACCTCAGGGATCGATCCTTGGACCTTTATTATTTCTGATATTCATAAATGACTTGCCTGATAAAATTGTCTCCGAGATGGGTATATTTGCCGACGACACCACGCTCTATAGCAGACATGTGGGGAAAACTAATGAGCACATATCTAAGGTAATGGCCGAAACCCTAGAGGAAGACCTTCAGTTTGTAGTAAAATTGGGATCAAAAATGGATGGTAACATTCAATGCTGCCAAGACAAAGCTCGTTTCCTTTAATAATTACATGAAATCTTACCAACCACCAATAGCTATGGCTAGAGATATTTTACCTGAAAGCACTTCGTTCAAGTTCTTTGGCTTAACGTTCACAGGAAACATGAGTTGGAATAGATACATCAAGATCATTGCTAAGGCTGCTGCAGAGAAGGTGGGCTCTCTCTATCATGCTAGAAAGTTACTTACACCTGAAAGTATCCTGTACCGCTATAAATCACCATTCGCCCAAGTATGGAGTATTGCTGTCATATTTGGGCTGGTGCATCTGCTACTAGTCTCTCGCTCTTGGACAGGGTACAAAAGAGAGTCGCCAACCTAATAGGTCTCAAACTGTCATCTAAACTTCAGCCCCTGTCCCACTGATGAAATGTTGCATCTCTCTGCCTGTTCTACAAGGATTTTAATGGTGAATGTTCTGATGAACTACAAGCTCTTGTACCCCCTCGACGAAGATACCCCCAACAAACCAGACAAGCAGCGAAGTCCCATCCCTACACAGCCGAGATTCCTAGATGTAAGAAAGCCTTTTACTCTAATAGCTTCTTCCCCAGGTTGTTCTCGATGAGCGTACGTCCAAAATATTTGATATAAATGCGGGTGTACCTAAGGGATCGATACTTGGACCTTTATTATTTCTAATATTCATAAATGACTTGGCTGATAAAATTGTCTCTGATATGGGTATATTTGAAAGACTTTGGAATACTCTTCCAGTTTCCTGTTTCCTCAACTGTACTGACATGCAGAAGTTTAAGTGTAATATGAACAGACATCTTGCTGCTAAACTCCCTACATAGTACCTTACATAGTACCCCTGTCACTTAGGTCCCTGATAATAGCCCCTTACATCAAATTGGCTACGTGCCTTGTTTGGGGGTGAAAATGTAATAATAAATAAATAAATAATAAATATCTGTGTACAAGGGGAGTTAATTTCAAAGTAAAACAAGAGTAATCTCCCTTTAAATATAGTTTGATTATTTGATTGCTATTCAGTATTAACCGTACTGGAAACAAAATGATCAACTTTTACAAAGTGTTAAAATCAAGTCATGCAGAACAAAAAGTCATTACTGTTATGAATAAAGATTTTCCAGAACACAATTTTTATTTTCAAGATGAAATTTTAAATCGCGGAAAAACATTTGCACCGACCTGATACAATGATATTTTTTTTTAATTTTTGGAATTTTTTTTAGATGAGAATGAATTATTTGAATTATTTGGACATTCGTCAAGTGGACTTCGTCAAGTGCATCTCGTGAATCTTTATATCAAACTCGAGAATCTATACGGAATCTGTTATTTAATATACGTTTAATAAACGTGTCTCACCTCGAGTGGAATTAAAACGATTTCAGAGGACAACTTCGGAACTACAGGATGAATTGATAAAATTGTTATCCTATAAAAGGCGATATGATTCCATTTCCGTTTGATGAAAACTGATTTTCGTATTTTGGGTTTTTTTTTTTGTTTTTTTTTTTGTTGTTGTTTTGTTTTTGTTTTTTGTTTTTTTTTTGTTTTTTATGCAGACTAATCTACATTAATCTAATTGTGCAAACAAAATCCCAAGAACAATAGACTGTTCTTATATTAGATGTTATTCTCAAAATGTTTCGACCGATCTAACCTTCGCCCTTCTTCAAGTGCGTCTCGTGAATCTTTATGTCAAACCTTTGGGAATCTGTACGGAATTTCGAACAGAATCCAGTATTTAATAGAAAGGGTAGCTTATTCTTATTCCATCAACCATGATTAGACAGACGTCTTCAGTTATCTTTAATCGTATCCTTAGTATCACCGCTACTGGAGATTGTGAACCTTCAACCTCCAGAAAACTGTCAAATGGAACTGATTACTACTTAGTATTTTAATCTCGTGCGGATCCGTGTGCATTATATAACTTAAGACTTCTACCCATTTATGGATATATATTTTAGATTCTTGAGCTTGATGGAAAGATTTCCAAGTTTGGCAAAAAGATTCTTGAGTTTGACAAGATTATTCCAAAGAAGGTCAGAGGTTACATCGACTGAAGCGTTGTAAAAATAACGCTCAAGATGAAAACAGTAGTCCGATGAATCCAAGTAATACAGTATTTGCATTTTTTGTTTGATTTTTTTCTCAAAGAAGATATTCCAATGTCTTTCAAAAATCTTCTCAAAATGGAATTTGATCTTTGACCAACATTTTGCTTTTCAGTCTGCTTGATCTTTGACCAACATTTTGCTTTTCAGTCTGCACATTCAAGGGTTTTCCTCCTTCTTCTTCTTCTTCTTCTTCTTCTTCTTCTTATTATTATTATTATTATTATTATCATTATTATTCTTATTATTATTATCATTATTATTATTATCATTATCATTATTCTTATTATTATCATTATTATTATTATTATTATTATTACTACTACTACTACTACTACTACATTTTTATTGCAATTCATTTTTTCTCAAAGAAGATATTCTGACTTCTTTAAAAAATCTTGTCAAAATTGAATTTGATCTTTGACCAAATTTTTGCTTTTCAGATTATGGAGTAGCATCATTGATTATTAGTTTGTCTGTTCGTACCTGTGTAGCTTTTTGCTGTGTTTTGGGTACCAACTTCTTCTTCAAAGAGAGATTATTTGTCGCCATGGCCTGGCTACCAAAAGCAACTGTGCAGGTGAGTCAGCAACATGTTCTTTTTTTTTCTTTTTTTTTCTTTTTTTTTTTAGACTTTTCAGACATTTTTTTTTTTTTGTTTTAAGGCAGTGGTTTTTCAAATGTTAAAATTCTTTTAAAGAGTTCCATCAAAGGGAGATAATCCAGAAAGTTTATCATCTTAGCTTATTTCTAAATTTCGTTTCACAAAATTACTTTCACCTAGGATATTGCCAACTTTCACGTCATAGTCCCTTACATTAGTACAAAATGTCTTTCTAGAAAAAAAAATTCTTAGTAGAAAAATATCTGGGAAACCTATGCCAATGATAGAATATGCAGGTTCATACAATATGATGACAATTTCTAAATATTATTATTATTATTATTATTATTACTACTACTACTACTACTACTACTACTACTATTATTATTATTATTATTATTATTATTATTATTATTATTATCATCATCATCATCATCGGGGAGGGGAAATTGGAATCAGAGGGATGACTGAGAAGATACAATGGATAACAATAATGAAAAAATATTAAGGAAAACTCTTGAATGCAGAGCCTAAAACACATGAGCTATAGGCGCTAACCGGACATATGGAAACTGCTACAGAAGTAAAACACAAAGAGATATCGTATAGAATCAAGAAACTGTATAATAGCAAGTTACCTCCCCTAAAAAAAGCTTTGACATCAACCGGCACCACACCAAATATTTGTGAAGGGTCGAGCAGGATGGAAAGACTGCTGGGAGAAAGCACTAACCAAACCTCCACTGGATGAGTGCAAAGAAAACTGGGACCTTAGAGGGGCTTATTACCACCCAAATTTCAGTGAAGTCTAATGGTCGTTGCCAGAGATGAATCAATGGTAAACGGCTGTTGCAATAACACAGATTCATTTGCAAATGTTATCAAAATAGGTGAAGAGTACTGGAAAAAATGGGGAGACTTGTTGTCACCTAGACTATGGGGAACACTACAGGTTGTCGATAGAGAGAAATCTTTCATGATGGCCTGTGTGAAAACTCCAAGTGAGTATACATAATAGATGCTTTTTCTTAATAATTTTCAAATACAAATATATACAAACTAGCTGTACATACCCGACGTTGACATGTAAAAAAGGCTTTGTATTACTGTACACATAGATTCGAAAAAGTTGTCAAAAAACAAATATATAACAAATAAATGTTATCAAAGGCAAGATAAGTTACTTTTCTACCTAACTGGATATATTTTTTGTATTTTTATTTAATGTAACATGTTTATTCAGCTCGAAAAGCATACAGTGTTTACCGATGTATTGGAAAATTCAAAATGGCGCCCGACTCTCTCTTTAACACGGTAAGTTTGGGAAAAGGTGTTATAAATAATAAACTAGACAAAATACTGTTAGAAATTCGCTCAATATATATTACCATGACATTAGTTGACATATATTCGGTGTTTTTTTTTAATAGTATTTTGTCTAGTTTATCATTTATAACACCTTTTCCCAAACTTACCGTGTTAAAGAGAGAGTCGGGCGCCATTTTGAATTTTCCAATACATCGGTAAACACTGCATGTTTTTCGAGTTGAATAAACATATTACATTGAACAAAAACACAAAAAATATATCCAGTTTGGTAGAAAAGTAACTTATCTTGCCTTTGATAACATTTATTTGTTATATATTTGTTTGTTGACAACTTTTTTGAATCTATGTGTACAGTAATACAAAGCCGTAAAAAACATATTGCCGGGTGGAGGGTTTAGTCACATAATATTTAAGATACATTAAATATCCTAAGTTGTTACCATTTTTCTGGAAGTCGATTATATTCTGGATTTTTGGAAGCATAAAACAGTCATCTTCATCTATGAAATTCAAACAGGGAAACAAAATCTCATAGTTTAAAGGGAAATAACTCACGTTAAATGAAACTTTTCTTCCATTTTTAAATGCAGCTGATGTTGCTTATACTAATAATTAAAAAAATTAAATTAAAGGTAAATTAAATTAAAAATTGATTAAATAAATCAACTTTATATAATATTTTTAAATAGAATACTTAAAACAATTATATCATTAATTTCCATTAAAAATGTATAGCTAATTATTAAATCATATAAAATTTAAATTAAATTAAAAATAAATCAACTTCATATAATATTTTTGAACAGATATTTAAAACAATTCTATTATCAATTTTCATTAAAAATTTAATACTAATTATTAAATCATATTAAATATAAATTAAATTAAAAATTAATTAAATAAATCCACTTTATATAATATTTTTAAATAGAATACTTAAAACAGTTATATTATTAATTTCCATTAAAAATGCATAGCTAATTATTAAATCATATAAAATTTAAATTAAATTAAAAATAAATTAAATAAATCAACTTCATATAATATTTTTGAACAGATACTTAAAACAATTCTATTATCAATTTCCATTAAAAATTTCGAACTAGAAAACTAGGAAATCATATTAAATATAAATTAAATTAAAAATTAATTAAATAAATCAACTTTTATATAATATTTTTAAATAGAACACTTAAACAATTCTATTATTAATTTTCATTAAAAATTTAGTACTAATTATTAAATCATATTAAATATAAATTAAATTAAAAATTAATTAAATAAATCAACTTCATATAATATTTTTAAATAGAATACTTAAAACAATTCTATTATTAATTTCCATTAAAAATTTAGAATTAATTATTAAATCAGATTTTCTTTAATGTAATATGCAAATGAGATAACTCCTTGAATGTTGGTCCCTTTTTTAAAAATAGTACATATAGAAATTATATAGGAATAAAACTATGTGAGTCCGTTTTCAGTATTCAAATCTATTTGTGAACCAGTCTACCTTTTATATATCTTAACCAAATTGTGAACAAACAAGTATACAAAATACAGTGTAACCCTGATATAAGACACATCTTACCCCCCCTCCGTCTCTCTTATATGCGGGTGTCTTATATTTGGATTATACTATACTTTAACACAGACTCTAATTTGAAACCAGAGAAAATCACTCTCATATCCATTTATTCTTACATTCAGGTCTCTTACATCCGGGTTACACTGTACAACTTTATTATAATATACTAGCTGGACAACCGGCGTTGCCCGGTCATACAATATACTTAAACACGATATTTTAATTTATGCAGATTTCGTATGCATTGCTATAGAATTAATCCTTTATTGAATATTGTATATTATGAGGAATAATTTGCTCAATGGACTAATTTGCAAAAAAAAATATATTAAAAATAATAATGATAATGTCGTTCATCGAATTCTGTCTGCCTTTGTTTACAATATTAGGTCGGCTGATAATTGAGCTTGACAATCTTTAAAATTGTCTTATCAATAGAAAAAAGAATTTTCACAGGGGAATATTTTACATTACACCGGTGTAACCTTGGCTGGTGTAATGTAAAACATTCCCCTGTAAAAACTTTTTTATCTATAAGAGAAGAAAGACTATTTTTAAGATTGGATTTTTTCAATCGATCCCACCCAAAGCCGATCAGAGGATTAGTTGGCCAAACCGTGGTGAGACAACAACAACTATGGAAGGCAGTAATTGCTATGAATGCAGTTAAATGATTCGACATTCCTATCTCGTCGCGATTAACCACCTGATGAAGGCCAGAGGAATAGTTGGCCGAAACATTGTGACATAACAACTAGAAGATGAGGATAATAGTCTGAAGATAAATAAATAAATAACATAAATCTATCTATATCTATCTATCTATATATATATATATATATATATATATATATATATATATATATATAAAAGTGAAAGTGTCTGTGTGTCTGTGTGTGTGTCTGTGTACATTTCCCTACGCAATAACTTTGTCAATTTTAAGCCTACAGATTCGAAATTTGATATACAGGATACTGAGATTTGGGAAAATCGACGTAATCAGTTTTCGGCCAGAAATTTGGCGATTAAGGGGTCAAAGTTCAACGATTTGACCTTTGAGAACTCTACCAAACTCCTCCTACAATTTTTAGTCTAAACACGTGAAATTTTAGATATAGATTCCTTGGACATGGCTCTAACTTAATAACTTTATTTGAGCCCTAAACAATAAATTTTAAGGGGTCATAATAGGGGGTCAAATTAAAAAAAATTGACCGCTTTTTTTGTTTGTTTTTTTGCTCAACATACACCTCCAAACACCCGGGCAACGCCGGGCTGAAATGCTAGTGACTCTTAAAGTTTAAAAGTCATCTTTAAACCCCAATATTTCATAAGACACCGGGAGTTGCAATCTCTAGCCTAGGTTAAACAAACATGGTTTCATGATTTAGCCGTCGTCTCATGCAACCGATAAATTTATAAAAATTTGCTCCAATCTTGTACCTCGTCTTATCTGATGGTCGCCTTATACGCTGAAATATATGGTAGTTCTTTTTTTACCATGATACCTTCAACAGACAAAGAGGCTGCTGTGAAGAAGGTGGGCTCTCTCTACCTTGCTAGAAAGCTACTTACACCTGAAAGTATCCTGTACCTCTATAAGGCCATTGGGCTGGTGCATCTGCTACTAGTCTCTGATGCCTGGACAGGGTTCAAAAGAGAGTCACCAACCTGATAAGTCCTAAACTGTCATCTAAGCTTCAGCCTCTGTCCCATCGACAAAATGTTGCATTCCTCTGCCTGTTCTACAAGTATTTTAATCGTGAATGCTCTGAAGAATTACAAGCACTTGTACTCGCTCGACATAAATACCCCCGACAAATCCAACAAGCAGCTAAATCCCACCCCTACACAGTAGAGATCCCTAGGTGTAAGAAAGCCTTCTGCTCCAATGGTTTCTTCCCCAGAACTGCTAGTCTTTGAAACTCCCTTCCGGGATTCTGCTTTCCTAACTGTACTGACATGCAGAAGTTCAAGTGTAATGCGAACAGACATCTTGCTGCTCATCTCCCTTCATAATATCCTTGCAACTTATGTCCCCGATAGTAGCCCCTTACTTCAAAATGGCACTGTGCCTTGTTTGAAGTGAATTAAAAAAAAAACATTAAGAAAAAGAAAAGAAAAACAATTTGAAAGAAATAATTTTTATTAAGGTGAAAGTTCTGATAGGAAAAACTCTGTAATCTGCCGACTGCCAAGAATTTTCCATCTGGCTTACAAGCAAAATTCTTGTTGAGTAACATTTTTGAAAGGGTAGAGCTGGGAGAAAGAGAGAGAGAGAGAGAGAGAGAGAGAGAGAGAGAGAGAGAGAGAGAGATGAAGAAAGAGAGGGATTCACTTACTGAAAGCAGTTCACAGTTTGTATAAATCCTTCATAGAAAGAGTATTATTCTCCAAGTTCTTTTGGAAACAATCATCATCATTTCCTCGTTTTTAAGCATGTCCATTCTTCATTAAATTCCGTTAGCTTCCTCAATTGTAGTTCTTCCTTGGGAGTATTTTCGTAAGCGCAACCACAAGACGAAGAATCGTTTTGTAAATCTCCATTATAGAGAGAAGTTAAATAAAATCCGCATTTCCAATTCAAAATTCGATACTGTGGTTTCAGGCAACTACAAACCATTGTAATAGCTGACACTCGCTACATCACAAGCAGGAGCTGTTTCTCATGACTTGAGATTTGAAATCCCTTTTCTCCTTGGCTTGTCCAATCACAAGCCAATTCTCTATCACCTGACAGAGTATATAAAAGGCGAAATCTGAAACTCTCAACTCTCTTTCATTCTGACCCTGTTGGGCAGCAGACTTCACCTGGGGCTTCGGCCCCCAGGCAGAACATGAGTGCTACAAGCTAACAACAGCCTTCTTCGAACTCACATTTGTTTCCACATGCGGTACCTACACAAACTTTATTTATCATGCTAAAGAACTGCTCTCATCGATACAACTCGCAGTCACCCACAACAACACGCAAACACACTGAAGTCTTTGCCCTTTCTTTCTCCTTTAACTGGCTTCCTTCGTTTTGATGACTACTAGCCATAAACATGGGTAAATGGAACTGAACTATTCTCTCCTTCAACCAGCCGGCATGATATTAATTCTATCTTTACAAAAGAACACTTCAACCTACTAACACGTTTCTCTATTCTACCAATGCTACTAATGAAGATAACAAATAAAGGTGTTTATTAGTATAGAATGAAACTCCATTGCGTTTTCTCAGCTCAATATTTTGGTGAACCTGATGCGATATGAACCTGCAACCGCTTGTCCTTTTTATCCTAAGATAATTAATTCCTTCAAATTCGTCACATACTTCAACTGTTTTAAAGTCCTGCTTTTTTTTCTTTATTATCATTACATTTTCATCCCAAACAAGACACATTGCCACTTTGATGTACTATTAGGGACACAGGCTACAAGGGTACTAGGTGGGGAGTTGGGCAGCAAGACGTCGGTTCACGTTACACTTGAACTTTTGCATGTCAGTACAGTTGGGGAAGCAGAAACCCGGAAGGGAATTCCAAAGTCTAGCGGTTCTGGGAAAGAAACCACTGGAGTAAAAGGCTCTCTTACATCTAGGGATTTCAACTGTGAAGGGGTGGGATTTTGCTGCTTGTCGGGTTTGCCGGGTGTATTTATGTAGAGCGGGTACAAGTGCTTGCAGTTCGTCGGAACATTCACCGTTACAGTTAATACTGAAAGGCTGGTTCTCTCTCGAATTTCCTTCATCTCGAATTCGCCTGAGACACAAACCACCGACAGTCATTGTCTCTATTTAATTTAACCCTAACCTTAACCCTAACCCATTCTCCCTATTTAATTGCCTCCAAACGAGGCCAAAGTTAGACAGTTTTTTTAATGTGGGGAAATCTAATTCTCCAATCATACATGCATTTAATATAAATGCATAGAAATATATAAATATATGTAAACCTATAAATTGGTCATTGGCGTGTGAATAATTTCAGAATAATTTGAATAAGGAAAACAATTAAAACTCATCTAACAAAAATTCCAACATCAATATTGATAGCAAAAAAAAACAATACAAATGTGATTAGAAATTCAAATAACTTTAATGATGATAACAATCAAAACACCTCTAACGAATTCAAACATTCAATTTCATAATGAAATAAAAAAAATTTTATGAAATATATTTCATTGTAAACCTATAGGCTGGTCATTGGTGTGTAATATTAAATGTCTTGGAAATGGTCCGCATATGAAGATCTGTCGATTAGACATCTTTTTGTATAGATGAAGAGAAAAAGCATACCTGAGATGTTGAGATGTTGGGTGTAGCTGGCTCTTTCTTCTCCCAGAATAACGTCTTGTTCTTTGAGGGTTTGACATGGTTGGAATCTTCTTCGTCTCCAGGCCCGTTTTGTTTGACTTAAGGCAGACATTCAATGCAGGCACAAACAACGCACGACACAATTGTAATATATAAGAAATAATCTTATCTATTTATATTACAAAAAATATATATTACAATATTACAGATCTTAATTAATTTTCACAATAAACTTAACAGTAAGATTTTCAAAACTAACTAGCCCTAACTAGTGCTGAGGGAGGGGGTATCCCCTCTCCTCATTTACGGAGAGACGAAAATATCCGTCTTACCCCATGCTGTCCGGACGAAAAATAGATCGAGAAAAGGAAGGGAATCGTGGGATTGCATTCTGTTTTCTTATTTCGGTGTATCCCTCGGCTTACAGCCAAATCACCTCCTGGCCATACTGGGGGGGGGGGGGTGACAACCACCACCACCACCGGGACACTAAGACATAGTGCCACAGTTAGACACAGTTTTTTAATTCTCCATTTATACATGCATTTAATATAAATATTTCATAGAAAGATAAATTTTGGGTGCTTATTCGGAATTAAATTTATTTTTAAAAAAAACTAAATTGCAGAAAAATCTTTACGATGTATGTACCCATCTTAAAATGAAGATGTCATATTCCAAAAATGATGCAAATTAATCAAGCAGTTTTTTTTACATAGAACATCATTTTTTATGATTTTTAGCGATTTTAATAGGAAACTGTAGCCATTACAAGGTTGATTTTGATCCTGATATTTCGATTTAAGTTGTCTCCCCTTATTTATTAAACATGGCGGATCAAAACATAATGTCTTGCACGCCATAAAATTTGATTTTCTTAGTTAAAAAAAACTCTATTTGATTAATTTATGTGACTTTTGGAATATGACATCGTTCGTATTGCAACAGTTCTCATTAATGTATGCACCATAAAGTTTGTTTTTTTTAATTTTTCTGCATTTTTGTTTTTAAAATATACAAAAAGCAAAATGGGCGTACGCGTTTCTGTATGTCCACGAAAGACTTTTTGGGTGGGGGTTCTCGCATCAGTTAGAATTCGAGAGAAGTTTTTGTATACTTCCTAGATTTTTTTTTTTTTTTTTTACATGGTAGTCACCACTTATCAAGGCCTGGAAACCACTCAGGGTTATTGCGTGCACAGTAATCAATGGAATAATATCGTAGTAATCGTTAGGAATGGAGATTTTATCTCAGATTTGCAAATGACATCATCTCTATCTTTTTTTATATCAAGTTTTAAAAAATTCCCTCGTTTGGAGTGTTTGTCTTTTTCACGTAAATGAAGCGAAACTAATCGAATGCAACCGCCAACTCCCGGCCTTCACGTGAGTAGTATCTGTTCTGTAATTGGTCCTTGGTCAATGTAGCGGAAACCCTTCATACTGAGACATTTACTATTTATTTCGGTACTGCCAGAGTGCCCCGTTTTTTAGCCTAGCTGCTTTTCCCCCACATTAAAAACGACTTTCGTGGGAGGTTTAAAAGCAACGCCATTTCTGCAAATCATCTTTCTGATCGACTATGTTTAATTTGAAAACTTTGCACTTCCAGTCGCGTCATGGCGTAGTGGTAAAACATCAGGTTTTCTTTCACTTTCTTTTCTGCCTTCACGTCACAAGTTCGAGCCTACCTGCCTGCCTACTACCACTTTTTTTTTTTTTACACCTCCAAACCCCCAGGCAACGGCGGGCAGCCAGACTAGTTATTTAAAAAAAAAAAAAACTGTATATAAAAAGATGGCATGAGGCCATCCAGTTGAGAGTACCACTAGTGTGAGGTCCAAGTCACATACTTCGGGTGCAATGGCCTAAGGCCAGCCATGGCCATACTGCACAAGAATATAAAATGATAAACTTTTATTTAAATCTACAGGGCAGAAAGATAAAATTGTCACCCTAGAAAAGACAACATGATTCCATTTCCATTTGATGAAAACCAGTTTTCTTTTTTAGTTGCAGACCATCTTTTATTTGTTCAGTTATGTATAAATCTAAAGAGCAATAGGAGCCTACTATCATGTTTGAAAGTGATACAATGTTCAATGAGCGAAATCGGAGATGCGCCGCTGTAGAACTCATTTTCTCTACCGATCCGAGTTATGACAACAGGACCATTGCCAGCACCCTCAAAATGCATCGCTGGATTGTCATGAATAACTGGAACATGCCCAGGGTGATGAAAGCAAAGTTTCCAGCCACAGTTTGGTGTGGTTTCAAGTGAGGGCCACATCATGCCACCTCACATCTTTGCAGTCGGCTTAAAAGTCAACACCAAAGTATACTTGGATGTGCTGAAGAATGTTGTGATCCTCTGATGCAATCAGGTGGCAGACCCAAAATTGAGCAGCAGGACTCAGTACCGACCCACAAATCCAAAAAGAGCCAGGTTTGGCTTCAGAAGGAGTGCTATGTACTTCTCTCACTGCTCCCTCCCCTCCTTCCTCCCACGACCTGAACGCACTGGACTACTACGTTTGGTCATATATCAAGAATATCACCAATATGACGTTCCACAACACCATAGCAAGCCTGATCGCACCTATCTGCCGAGTATTCGCTGAACTCCCGTCGGCACTTGTGGAAAAGGCATGTTCCCAGTTCCGGACCCGTATTGAGGCGGTGATTGAGGCTGAAGGCGGTTACATTGAATAGAGGTCAGCTCTACAACATAATCAAGTTATCTGAATTGTTTTTTTTTTAATAAAAGTTTTAAAATGAAGTGATAGTGTTGTTTTCTTTAGGGGCGACAATTTTATTGTTCCGCCCAGTATTTTTAAATACTTTTAAGACAGCACAGTCAAAGGGAAATAACTCTTCTATACCTTCTGACATTTATATCTGGTCATACGCTAAGGTAATTTCATATATATATATATATATATATATATATATATATATATATATATATATATATATATATATATATATGTGTGTGGTTCTTCATCATTGTAGCAAAATTCGAAAACTGAAATATTGAATTTCAAGTGAAACCAATGCTATCTACTGAATCGTCAGGTCTCAGTAATGAACATATTAAAAAATTACAAAAAGCGATAATGTAGAAAAGGAATTATTAATGAAAAGTTTTTGAAGACAATTAGCAAAAATTGAATCTAGCAAAAAAAAAAGAAAAAAAAAATTAGAGAGTTCAAATAGTAATAAAAGGGAGATAATTATTTTCCGAAAACTGAAAATCTTTGGCCAGATCAGTAAAACTTAATTTTCGCTAATTTTATTTTACTTATTGTTTTTTGTAATTTTTGGATATTTTCATTACTGTGACATGATAATTCAGTAGATAGTTTTTTTTTATTACTTAGGAGTTACTACTTATCAAGGCCCAAATGCCAATCGAGGATAAGAGTTAAATATGTGTTAGAAGGCTGATAAGACTACTTCAGTATAACTAGTAATGATGGTGAAAGTGTGTAAGAATTTGCTTATTTGTAGTAGTCAATGTTTACACATCGACATCCAAAATCAAAATGTGTAAACGCGTTTGTGTGTATGCCGTCTGCGTATACACTTTGGACTACTGTTTTCATCTTGGGTGTCATTTTCACAACATTTTGGTCGATGTAACCTCCGACCTTCTTCAGGTGTATCTTGTCAAACTCAGGAAGGTTTCTGTCAAACTCTGGAATTCTCAGTGTGGGAGACCAAAAAATACCATTGTGAATTCTTTAGGATGTCTATCCAGCAATGGCTGACAGAACGAGACTATGCTACCCCTGTGAAATAAATAAAAGGTTCTGTTTGAAATTGGGTCCAAATTCTCAAGTTCAACAGAAACATTACCGAGTTTGACAAGATACACCTTAAGAAGGTCGGAGGTTACATCGACCGAAATGTTGTGAAAATGACACTGAAGATGATGAGAACAGTAGTCAGAAAAATCCAAATAATACAAAAGACTCCCAAGTTGGACAAGATACACCTGAAGAAGGCTGGAGGTTACATCGGCTGAAACGTTGTGCAAAGAACATCCAAGATGAGAGCAATAGTCTTAAGAATTAAAAATAATCTAACTTTTGCATAGTCTTTAATTTTGGGAAATTTTTAAAAATAGCAAAAGTTAATCTTTATTTTGGGAATTATAAATTTTTGAAAACTGTTCATGCCTTGAAAAACTGCATTTATTGATTTATTTTTTTTGGCGTTACTTTTTATTTTAGTTTTTCGGATTCTTTGGGGTTTTTTTAATTTATTTTTTTTATTTTATATTTTATTTATCTCATTATTTATTTGTCAGGCAGCGATTGGCTCTGTGGCATTGTCGATGGCTCAAGAGAAAAAAAAAACGCTTTTTAAACAATATGGAGACGTTGTAAGCATTAATTTCTCTATCCATTTTATTTATTATGTTTTAGTTCAGTGAATTTTCCCATCATGCAATGCTTCATCCCCCCCACTCGTCGTCATACATTTCTGTACTTCTTTTTCTTTTTTTATTTCTTTTAAATTTTTCTTATCATTTTGTTCTGGTTAGGTACGTTATCTCATACATTCCAAGCGAAAGATCTTTTAAGTGCAATTGTTTGAATCTCTCTTGCACTTGGTTAACAGGGTATATTTGCCAGATAGATTTTAAGATTCTTTTTGTCTTGCTGCAATAATTATTGGACTGATGGAGATCTTTTTAAGATTTCAGTTTCTTGTCAATCATAAGATCTAGATTACATACATACATGATGATGCCAGCAAATTCGTTTTCGAACATTGCCATTACTTGATATAGCACCCTTTTTGCTGTCAAGATACACGAGATGGTAAAAAGTGTATCTAATTTATATCGAGCAATGCCTGTGCATTTATAGTGAGGAAAGACTTTGCACCGAAACAATCCCACTCTCTGAACAACTGCCACATTGATCCAAAAAGAAGAGCAAGTCAACATCATTGGATGCAGCAGTCATCACAGGTTTTATATCAGAGTTTTCCTTCTCCTAGGGAGGTTGCCTTCACCACGGCTTACAGAGCCCTCTCCACCCACCATGCCATTTGATCCATGACTGGAACTTAGGTTGCTGGGCATCATAGTATATTCCACACGCCAGTGGGTTATATATGCCGCAGCTTACAGGGCCTAAGCTCCTCTGGAGGTTTCTGTCAGGGTTACCTCACCCTTAGCCTTTGGTTAAATAAC